>NC_082690.1:339753-679506 GCF_949987515.2 Delphinus delphis | reverse complement strand
GTTGATCATACTCTGGGTTCCACATGCATGTTTTAGCTGAAGGAAGAATACCTAAAACCTGGGTAGTTGAAACCCGTGGAATGGGTACCATGCAATATGACTTCAAAGGGTCTTCATTTGCTCACCGAACCTCTCCAATCCTATCACTGCTGCGTTTATGCCCCTGTACACATCCTTGATTCTCTTTCGGAGACATAGCAATCCATAGGTTTTAAGATACTTACTAGTCAGGTACATTCTTAGGCGTTTAATATGCGGTGTTGAGTCCATTTCGTTGCGCAAGGAGTAGCTCTTGTCTATTCCATATTTGGCTTAAGGAACTTTATCTGTGCTCATTTCAATCTCTGGTTTTATGCAGCACCCCAACTCACCTTTCCCCTTAAGCAAGCATAAGTTGGTTTTCTAAATTTGAGACCCTGCTCTGTTTTGGAATTCAGTTCCTGTGTAGCCAAGTTTACATTCCGTGTATTAGTGATATCTTATGATGTTTCTTTTTCTGTGTGACTTATTTCAGTTAGAACCATCGTACCTGAATCTACTCATTATGCTGCTACGGGCCTGATGACATAGATTTCATTGATGAGTTATACTGCATTGTACGTAAGTACCACAAGTTCTTTATCCATTTTTCACTTTCTGCGATGTTGAACTTGTACTGTAAACGAGGTTCTTGTAAACAGAGCCATTCCAAACTTTGGGGTGGCTGTGTCTTTTTGATTTTAATTTCCCTAAGCTATAGGACCATAAATGGACGTGCCCTAGGCTCCGTTGCTTTGTTTTTTAGATGTTTCAGGAAACACCATACACTTCTCCCGAGTGGTTGTTGGCAATTTACATCCCGCCCTTCAGCATAACAAGGCTCCCAGTTCTCCATGGCCTGTCCTGCCTTTTTGGATTTTACACTTTTTTCAGATGGCCCTTTTGACCGGGGGGAAGTGAGACTTCATTGTAGTGCAGATTTCCTTTGCAAGCTTGCTTGGTTGGCCAAAAAGGGCGTATGCGTTTTTTTCCTGAATATATTCAGGAAAAAACGCATACGCCCTTTTTGGCCAAGTGCATCATTGTGGACGTTCTGCCTCTTTTCCTATGCTTTCAATGCAATTCCAGTCTACCTCCTGAAATGGGTTTCCTGCAATTCTGCCCCGCTTTCAAGTTCTCTTGGCAGCCTTACTTCAGTATATTTTGGACGATAGCTGTCATTTATAACTCTGCAGGTTTGTGAATTACAGTGCCCCTGAGCTCCTTTCTTCAACTCGCTTTCTTTTGAGCTGGCCGCAACACTGCAGGATGGCTTCAAGCCCTAATCTGGTTCCGGCACGGCACACTGAGCCTTTGGTTATTTCCTCTTCCTGGTGGGAAATGAGAGTTAAATTTGCCCGTCCAGACACCTCCAGCTAGCCTCTCATTGGTTCTCGCTATTCCTGTTCATCTTCCGCAGAAATTGCAAACTGTGCCAAACAAGAGGTTAAAGGCGCTGACTCTCCAAGTGGGGAGAGTGTTAGTAAAGCGTCTGGAATGTTGCACCCGAGTACCAGGGGAGGAAAACTGAGACATATTTGAACACGTCTCCCATTCACATGGTTGATCATACTTGGGTTCCACATGCATGTTTTAGCTGAAGGAAGAATACCTAAAACTTGTGTAGTTGAAACCCGTGGAATGGGTACCATGCAATATGACTTCAAAGCGTCTTCATTTGCTCACCGAACCTCTCCAATCCTATCACTGCTGCGTTTATGCCCCTGTACACATGCTTGATTCTCTTTCGGAGACATAGCAATCCATAGGTTTTAAGATACTTACTAGTCAGGTACATTCTTAGGCGTTTAATATGGGGTGTTGAGTCCATTTCGTTGAGCAAGGAGTAGCTCTTGTCTATTCCATATTTGGCTTAAGGAACTTTATCTGTGCTCATTTCAATCTCTGGTTTTATGCAGCACCCCAACTCACCTTTCCCCTTAAGCAAGCATAAGTTGGTTTTCTAAATTTGAGACCCTGTTCTGTTCTGTAATTCAGTTCCTGTGTAGCCAAGTTTACATTCCGTGTATTACTGATATCTTATGATGTTTCTTTTTCTGTGTGACTTATTTCAGATAGAATCATCATACCTGAATCCACTCATTGTGCTGCTAAGGGTCTGATGACACAGATTTCATTGCTGAGTGATATTGCTTTGTAAGTATATACCACAACTTCTTTATCCATTTTTCAATTTCTGCGATGTTGAACTTGTACTGTAAACGAGGTTCTTGTAAACAGAGGCGTCCCAAACTTTGGGGTGGCTGTGTCTTTTTGATTTTAATTTCCCTAAGCTATAGGACCATAAGTGGAAGTGCCCTAGGCTCTGCTGCTTTGTTTTTTAGATGTTTCAGGAAACACCATACACTTCTCCTGAGTGTCTGTTGGTAATTTACATCCCGCCCATCAGCATAACAAGGCTCCCAGTTCTCCATGGCCTGTCCTGCCTTTCTGGATTTTACACTGTTTTCAGATGGCCCTTTTGACCGGGGGGAAGTGAGACTTCATTGTAGTGCAGATTTCCTTTGCAAGCTTGCTTGGTTGGCCAAAAAGGGCGTATGCGTTTTTTCCTGAATATATTCAGGAAAAAACGCATACGCCCTTTTTGGCCAAGTGCATCATTGTGGACGTTCTGCCTCTTTTCCTATGCTTTCAATGCAATTCCAGTCTACCTCCTGAAATCGGTTTCGTACAATTCTGCTCCGCTTTCAAGTCCTCTTGGCAGCCTCACTTCAGTATATTTTGGGACGATAGCTGTCATTTATAACTCTGCAGGTTTGTGAATTACAGTGCCCCTGAGCTCCTTTCTTCAACTCGCTTTCTTGTGACCTGGCCGCAACACCGCAGGATGGCTTCAGGCCCTAATCTGGTTCCAGGACGGCACGCTGAGCCTTTGGTTATTTCCTCTTCCTGGTGGGAAATGAGAGTTAAATTTGCCCGTCCAGACACCTCCAGCTAGCCTCTCATTGGTTCTCGCTATTCCTGTTCATCTTCCGCAGAAATTGCAAACTTTGCCAAACAGGAGGTTAAAGGCGCTGACTCTCCAAGTGGGGAGAGTGTTAGTAAAGCGTCTGGAATGTTGCACCCGAGTACCAGGGGAGGAAAACTGAGACATATTTGAACACATCTCCCGTTCACATGGTTGATCATACTCTGGGTTCCACATGCATGTTTTAGCTGAAGGAAGAATACCTTAAACCTGGGTAGTTGAAACCCGTGGAATGGGTACCATGCAATATGACTTCAAAGGGTCTTCATTTGCTCACCGAAGCTCTCCAATCCTATCACTGCTGCGTTTATGCCCCTGTACACATGCTTGATTCTCTTTCGGAGACATAGCAATTCCTAGGTTTTAAGATACTTACTAGTCAGGTACATTCTTAGGCGTTTAATATGGGGTGTTGAGTACATTTCGTTGAGCAAGGAGTAGCTCTTGTCTATTCCATATTTGGCTTAAGGAACTTTATCTGTGCTCATTTCAATCTCTGGTTTTATGCAGCACCCCAACTCACCTTTCCCCTTAAGCAAGCATAAGTTGGTTTTCTAAATTTGAGACCCTGTTCTGTTCTGTAATTCAGTTCCTGTGTAGCCAAGTTTACATTCCGTGTATTAGTGATATCTTATGATGTTTCTTTTTCTGTGTGACTTATTTCAGTTAGAATCATCGTAGCTGAATCCACTCATTATGCTGCTACGGGCTTGATGACATAGATTTCATTGCTGAGTGATACTGCATTGTACGTAAGTACCACAAGTTCTTTATCCATTTTTCACTTTCTGCGATGTTGAACTTGTACTGTAAACGAGGTTCTTGTAAACAGAGCCGTTCGAACCTTTTGGGTGGCTGTGTCTTTTTTATTTTAAATTCCCTAAGCTATAGGACCATAAGTGGAAGTGCCCTAGGCTCTGTTGCTTTGTTTTTTAGATGTTTCAGGAAACACCATACACTTCTCCCGAGTGTTTGTTGGCAATTTACATCCCGCCCTTCAGCATAACAAGGCTCCCAGTTCTCCATGGCCTGTCCTGCCTTTCTGGATTTTACACTTTTTTCAGATGGCCCTTTTGACCGGGGGGAAGTGAGACTTCATTGTAGTGCAGATTTCCTTTGCAAGCTTGCTTGGTTGGCCAAAAAGGGCGTATGCGTTTTTTCCTGAATATATTCAGGAAAAAACGCATACGCCCTTTTTGGCCAAGTGCATCATTGTGGACGTTCTGCCTCTTTTCCTATGCTTTCAATGCAATTCCAGTCTACCTCCTGAAATCGGTTTCCTGCAATTCTGCCCCGCTTTCAAGTCCTCTTGGCAGCCTTACTTCAGTCTATTTTTGGACGATAGCTGTCATTTATAACTCTGCAGGTTTGTGAATTACAGTGCCCCTGAGCTCCTTTCTTCAACTCGCTTTCTTTTGAGCTGGCCGCAACACCGCAGGATGGCTTCAGGCCCTAATCTGGTTCCGGCACGGCACGCTGAGCCTTTGGTTAATTCCTCTTCCTGGTGGGAAATGAGAGTTAAATTTGCCCGTCCAGACACCTCCAGCTAGCCTCTCATTGGTTCTCGCTATTCCTGTTCATCTTCCGCAGAAATTGCAAACTGGGCCAAACAGGAGGTTAAAGGGACTGACTCTCAAAGTCGGGAGAGTGTTAGTAAAGCGTCTGGAATGTTGCACCCGAGTACCAGGGTATGAAAACTGGGACATATTTGAACACGTCTCCCGATCTCATGGTTGATCATACTCTAGGTTCCACATGCATGTTTTAGCTGAAGGAAGAATACCTAAAACCTGGGTAGTTGAAACCCGTGGAATGGGTACCATGCAATATGACTTCAAAGGGTCTTCATTTGCTCACCGAACCTCTCCAATCCTATCACTGCTGCGTTTATGCCCCTGTACACATGCTTGATTCTCTTTCGGAGACATAGCAATCCATAGGTTTTAAGATACTTACTAGTCAGGTACATTCTTAGGCGTTTAATATGGGGTGTTGAGTCCATTTCGTTGAGCAAGGAGTAGCTCTTGTCTATTCCATATTTGGCTTAAGGAACTTTATCTGTGCTCATTTCAATCTCTGGTTTTATGCAGCACCCCAACTCACCTTTCCCCTTAAGCAAGCATAAGTTGGTTTTCTAAATTTGAGACCCTGTTCTGTTCTGTAATTCAGTTCCTGTGTAGCCAAGTTTCCATTCCGTGTATTACTGATATCTTATGATGTTTCTTTTCCTGTGTGACTTATTTCAGTTAGAATCATCATACCTGAATCCACTCATTGTGCTGCTAAGGGCCTGATGACACATATTTCATTGCTGAGTGATATTGCTTTGTAAGTAAATACCACAACTTCTTTATCCATTTTTCACTTTCTGCGATGTTGAACTTGTACTGTAAACGAGGTTCTTGTAAACAGAGCCGTTCCAAACTTTGGGATGCCTGTGTCTTTTTGATTTTAATTTCCCTAAGCTATAGGACCATAAGTGGAAGTGCCCTAGGTTCTGTTGCTTTGTTTTTTAGATGTTTCAGGAAACACCATACAATTCTCCCGAGTGGTTGTTGGCAATTTACATCCCGCCCATCAGCATAACAGGGCTCCCAGTTCTCCATGGCCTGTCCTGCCTTTCTGGATTTTACACTTTTTTCAGATGGCCCTTTTGACCGGGGGGAAGTGAGACTTCATTGTAGTGCAGATTTCCTTTGCAAGCTTGCTTGGTTGGCCAAAAAGGGCGTATGCGTTTTTTCCTGAATATATTCAGGAAAAAACGCATACGCCTTTTTTTGGCCAAGTGCATCATTGTGGACGTTCTGCCTCTTTTCCTATGCTTTCAATGCAATTCCAGTCTACCTCCTGAAATCGGTTTCCTGCAATTCTGCCCCGCTTTCAAGTCCTCTTGGCAGCCTTACTTCAGTCTATTTTTGGACGATAGCTGTCATTTATACCTCTGCAGGTTTGTGAATTACAGTGCCCCTGAGCTCCTTTCTTCAACTCGCTTTCTTGTGACCTGGCCGCAACACCGCAGGATGGCTTCAGGCCCTAATCTGGTTCCGGCATGGCACACTGAGCCTTTGGTTATTTCCTCTTCCTGGTGGGAAATGAGAGTTAAATTTGCCCGTCCAGACACCTCCAGCTAGTCTCTCATTGTTTCTCGCTATTCCTGTTCATCTTCCAAGAAATTGCAGACTGGGCCAAACAGGAGGTTAAAGGCGCTGACTCTCCAAGTGGGGAGAGTGTTAGTAAAGCGTCTGAAATGTTGCACCCGAGTACCAGGGGAGGAAAACTGAGACATATTTGAACACGTCTCCCGTTCACATGGTTGATCATACTTGGTTTCCACATGCATCTTTTAGCTGAAGGAAGAATACCTTAAACCTGGGTATTTGAAACCCGTGGAATGGGTACCATGCAATATGACTTCAAAGGGTCTTCATTTGCTCACCGAACCTCTCCAATCCTATCACTGCTGCGTTTATGCCCCTGTACACATGCTTGATTCTCTTTCGGAGACATAGCAATCCATAGGTTTTAAGATACTTACTAGTCAGGTACATTCTTAGGCGTTTAATATGCGGTGTTGAGTCCATTTTGTTGAGCAAGGAGTAGCTCTTGTCTATTCCATATTTGGCTTAAGGAACTTTATCTGTGCTCATTTCAATCTCTGGTTTTATGCAGCACCCCAACTCACCTTTCCCCTTAAGCAAGCATAAGTTGGTTTTCTAAATTTGAGACCCTGTTCTGTTCTGTAATTCAGTTCCTGTGTAGCCAAGTTTCCATTCCGTGTATTACTGATATCTTATGATGTTTCTTTTCCTGTGTGACTTATTTCAGTTAGAATCATCATACCTGAATCCACTCATTGTGCTGCTAAGGGCCTGATGACACAGATTTCATTGCTGAGTGATATTGCTTTGTAAGTAAATACCACAACTTTTTTATCCATTTTTCACTTTCTGCGATGTTGAACTTGTACTGTAAACGAGGTTCTTGTAAACAGAGCCGTTCGAACCTTTTGGGTGGCTGTGTCTTTTTGATTTTAAATTCCCTAAGCTATAGGACCATAAGTGGAAGTGCCCTAGGCTCTGTTGCTTTGTTTTTTAGATGTTTCAGGAAACACCATACACTTCTTCAGAGTGTTTGTTGGCAATTTACATCCCGCCCTTCAGCATAACAAGGCTCCCAGTTCTCAATGGCCTCTCCTGCCTTTCTGGATTTTACACTTTTTTCAGATGGCCCTTTTGACCGGGGGGAAGTGAGACTTCATTGTAGTGCAGATTTCCTTTGCAAGCTTGCTTGGTTGGCCAAAAAGGGCGTATGCGTTTTTTCCTGAATATATTCAGGAAAAAACGCATACGCCCTTTTTGGCCAAGTGCATCATTGTGGACGTTCTGCCTCTTTTCCTATGCTTTCAATGCAATTCCAGTCTACCTCCTGAAATCGGTTTCCTGCAATTCTGCCCCGCTTTCAAGTCCTCTTGGCAACCTTACTTCAGTCTATTTTTGGATGATAGCTGTCATTTATAACTCTGCAGGTTTGTGAATTACAGTGCCCCTGAGTTCCTTTCTTCAACTCGCTTTCTTTTGAGCTGGCCGCAACACCGCAGGATGTCTTCAGACCCTAATCTGGTACTGGCACGGCACGCGGAGCCTTTGGTTAATTCCTCTTCCTGGTGGGAAATGAGAGTTAAATTTGCCCATCCAGACACCTCCAGCTAGTCTCTCATTGGTTCTCGCTATTCCTGTTCATCTTCCACAGAAATTGCAAACTGGGCCAAACAGGAGGTTAAAGGGACTGACTCTCCAAGTCGGGAGAGTGTTAGTAAAGCGTCTGGAATGTTGCACCCGAGTACCAGGGGAGGAAAACTGAGACATCTTTGAACACGTCTCCCATTCACATTGTTGATCATACTTGGGTTCCACATGCATGTTTTAGCTGAAGGAAGAATACCTAAAACCTGGGTAGTTGAAACCCGTGGAATGGGTACCATGCAGTATGACTTCAAAGGGTCTTCATTTGCTCACTGAACCTCTCCAATCCTATCACTGCTGCATTTATGCCCCTGTACACATGCTTGATTCTCTTTCGGAGACATAGCAATCCATAGGTTTTAAGATACTTACTAGTCAGGTACATTCTTAGGCGTTTAATATGGGGTTTTGAGTCCATTTCGTTGAGCAAGGAGCAGCTCTTGTCTATTCCATATTTGGCATAAGGAACTTTATCTGTGCTCATTTCAATCTCTGGTTTTATGCAGCACCCCAACTCACCTTTCCCCTTAAGCAAGCATAAGTTGGTTTTCTAAATTTGAGACCCTGTTCTGTTCTGTAATTCAGTTCCTGTGTAGCCAAGTTTACATTCCGTGTATTACTGATACCTTATGATGTTTCTTTTTCTGTGTGACTTATTTCAGTTAGAATCATCATACCTGAATCCACTCATTGTGCTGCTAAGGACCTGATGACACAGATTTCATTGCTGCGTGATATTGCTTTGTAAGTAAATACCACAACTTCTTTATCCATTTTTCAATTTCTGCGATGTTGAACTTGTACTGTAAACGAGGTTCTTGTAAACAGAGGCGTCCCAAACTTTGGGGTGGCTGTGTCTTTTTGATTTTAATTTCCCTAAGCTATAGGACCATAAGTGGAAGTGCCCTAGGCTCTGTTGCTTTGTTTTTTAGATGTTTCAGGAAACACCATACACTTCTCCTGAGTGTCTGTTGGTAATTTACATCCCGCCCATCAGCATAACAAGGCTCCCAGTTCTCCATGGCCTGTCCTGCCTTTCTGGATTTTACACTTTTTTCAGATGGCCCTTTTGACAGGGGGGAAGTGAGACTTCATTGTAGTGCAGATTTCCTTTGCAAGCTTGCTTGGTTGGCCAAAAAGGGCGTATGCGTTTTTTCCTGAATATATTCAGGAAAAAACGCATACGCCCTTTTTGGCCAAGTGCATCATTGTGGACGTTCTGCCTCTTTTCCTATGCTTTCAATGCAATTCCAGTCTACCTCCTGAAATCGGTTTCCTGCAATTCTGCCCCGCTTTCAAGTCCTCTTGGCAGCCTTACTTCAGTCTATTTTTGGACGATAGCTGTCATTTATAACTCTGCAGGTTTGTGAATTACAGTGCCCCTGAGCTCCTTTCTTCAACTCGCTTTCTTGTGACCTGGCCGCAACACCGCAGGATGGCTTCAGGCCCTAATCTGGTTCCGGCACGGCACGCTGAGCCTTTGGTTATTTCCTCTTCCTGGTGGGAAATGAGAGTTAAATTTGCCCATCCAGACACCTCCAGCTAGTCTCTCATTGGTTCTCGCTATTCCTGTTCATCTTCCACAGAAATTGCAAACTGGGCCAAACAGGAGGTTAAAGGGACTGACTCTCCAAGTCGGGAGAGTGTTAGTAAAGCGTCTGGAATGTTGTACCCGAGTACCAGGGTACGAAAACTGAGACATATTTGAACACGTCTCCCATTCACATGGTTGATCATACTCTGGGTTCCACATGCATGTTTTAGCTGAAGGAAGAATGCCTTAAACCTGGAGAGTTGAGACCCGTGGAATGGGTACCATGCAATATGACTTCAAAGGGTCTTCATTTGCTCACCGAACCTCTCCAATCCTATCACTGCTGCGTTATGCCCCTGTACACATGCTTGATTCTCTTTTGGAGGCATAGCAATCCATAGGTTTTAAGATACTTACTAGTCAGGTACATTCCTAGGCGTTTAATATGGGGTTTTGAGTCCATTTCGTTGAGCAAGGAGTAGCTCTAGTCTATTCCATATTTGGCTTAAGGAACTTTATCTGTGCTCATTTCAATCTCTGGTTTTATGCAGCACCCCAACTCACCTTTCCCCTTAAGCAAGCATAAGTTGGTTTTCTAAATTTGAGACCCTGCTCTGTTTTGGAATGCAATTCCTGTGTAGCCAAGGTTACATTCCGTGTATTAGTGATATCTTATGATGTTTCTTTTTCTGTGTGACTTATTTCAGTTAGAATCATCGTACCTCAATCCACTCATTATGCTGCTACGGGCCTGATGACATAGATTTCATTGCTGAGTGATACTGCATTGTACGTAAGTACCACAAGTTCTTTATCCATTTTTCACTTTCTGTGATATTGAACTTGTACGGTAAACGAGGTTCTTGTAAACGGAGGCGTCCCAAACTTTGGGGTGGCTGTGTCTTTTTGATTTTAATTTCCCTAAGCTATAGGACCATAAGTGGAAGTGCCCTAGGCTCTGTTGCTTTGTTTTTTAGATGTTTCAGGAAACACCATACACTTCTCCTGAGTGTCTGTTGGCAATTTACATCCCGCCCATCAGCATAACAAGGCTCCCAGTTCTCAATGGCCTGTTGCCTTTCTGGATTTTACACTTTTTTCAGATGGCCCTTTTGACCGGGGGGAAGTGAGACTTCATGGTAGTGCAGATTTCCTCTGCAAGCCTTCTTGGTTGGCCAAAAAGGGCGTATGCGTTTTTTCCTGAATATATTCAGGAAAAAACGCATACGCCCTTTTTGGCCAAGTGCATCATTGTGGACGTTCTGCCTCTTTTCCTATGCTTTCAATGCAATTCCAGTCTACCTCCTGAAATCGGTTTCCTGCAATTCTGCCCCGCTTTCAAGTCCTCTTGGCAGCCTTACTTCAGTCTATTTTTGGACGATAGCTCTCATTTATAACTCTGCAGGTTTGTGAATTACAGTGCCCCTGAGCTCCTTTCTTCAACTCGCTTTCTTGTTACCTGGCCGCAACACCGCAGGATGGCTTCAGGCCCTAATCTGGTTCCGGCCCGGCATGCTGAGCCTTTGGTTAATTCCTCTTCCTGGTGGGAAATGAGAGTTAAATTTGCCCGTCCAGACACCTCCAGCTAGCCTCTCATTGGTTCTCGCTATTCCTGTTCATCTTCCACAGAAATTGCAAACTGGGCCAAACAGGAGTTTAAAGGGACTGACTCTCCAAGTCGGGAGAGTGTTAGTAAAGCGTCTAGAATGTTGCACCCGAGTACCAGGGGAGGAAAACTGAGACATATTTGAATACGTCTCCCGTTCACATGGTTGATCATACTCTGGGTTCCACATGCATGTTTTAGCTGAAGGAAGAATACCTTAAACCTGGAGAGTTGAGACCCGTGTAATGGGTACCATGCAATATGACTTCAAAGGGTTTTCATATGCTCACCGAACCTCTCCAATCCTATCACTGCTGCGTTTATGCCCCTGTACACATGCTTGATTCTCTTTCGGAGACATAGCAATCCATAGGTTTTAAGATACTTACTAGTCAGGTACATTCTTAGGCGTTTAATATGGGGTGTTGAGTCCATTTCATTGAGCAAGGAGTAGCTCTTGTCTATTCCATATTTGGCTTAAGGAACTTTATCTGTGCTCATTTCAATCTCTGGTTTTATGCAGCACCCCAACTCACCTTTCCCCTTAAGCAAGCATAAGTTGGTTTTCTAAATTTGAGACCCTGTTCTGTTCTGTAACTGAGTTCCTGTGTAGCCAAGTTTACATTCCGTGTATTACTGATATCTTATGATGTTTCTTTTTCTGTGTGACTTATTTCAGTTAGAATCATCGTACCTGAATCCACTCATTATGCTGCTACGGGCCTGATGACATAGATTTCATTGCTGAGTGATACTGCATTGTACGTAAGTACCACAAGTTCTTTATCCATTTTTCACTTTCTGTGATATTGAACTTGTACTGTAAACGAGGTTCTTGTAAACAGAGGCGTCCCAAACTTTGGGGTGGCTGTGTCTTTTTGATTTTAATTTCCCGAAGCTATAGGACCATAAGTGGAAGTGCCCTAGGTTCTGTTGCTTTGTTTTTTAGATGTTTAAGGAAACACCATACACTTCTCCTGAGTGTCTGTTGGCAATTTACATCCCGCCCATCAGCATAACAAGGCTCCCAGTTCTCCATGGCCTGTCCTGCCTTTCTGGATTTTACACTTTTTTCAGATGGCCCTTTTGACCGGGGGGAAGTGAGACTTCATTGTAGTGCAGATTTCCTTTGCAAGCTTGCTTGGTTGGCCAAAAAGGGCGTATGCGTTTTTTCCTGAATATATTCAGGAAAAAACGCATACGCCCTTTTTGGCCAAGTGCATCATTGTGGACGTTCTGCCTCTTTTCCTATGCTTTCAATGCAATTCCAGTCTACCTCCTGAAATCGGTTTCCTGCAATTCTGCCCCGCTTTCAAGTCCTCTTGGCAGCCTTACTTCAGTCTATTTTTGGACGATAGCTGTCATTTATAACTCTGCAGGTTTGTGAATTACAGTGCCCCTGAGCTCCTTTCTTCAACTCGCTTTCTGGTGACCTGGCGGAAACACCGCAGGTTGGCTTCAGGCCCTAATCTGGTTGCGGCCCGGCATGCTGAGCCTTTTGTTAATTCCTCTTCCTGGTGGGAAATGAGAGTTAAATTTGCCCGTGCAGACACCTCCAGCTAGCCTCACATTGGTTCTCGCTATTCCTGTTCAACTTCCGCAGAAATTGCAAACTGGGCCAAACAGGAGGTTAAAGGGACTGACTCTCCAAGTCGGGAGAGTGTTAGTAAAGCGTCTGGAATGTTGCACCCGAGTACCAGGGGAGGAAAACTGAGACATATTTGAACACGTCTCCCGTTCACATGGTTGATCATACTCTGGGTTCCACATGCATGTTTTAGCTGAAGGAAGAATACCTTAAACCTGGAGAGTTGAGACCCGTGTAATGGGTACCATGCAATATGACTTCAAAGGGTCTTCATGTGCTCACCGAACCTCTCCAATCCTATCACTGCTGCGTTTATGCCCCTGTACACACGCTTGATTCTCTTTTGGAGACATAGCAATCCATAGGTTTTAAGATACTTACTAGTCAGGTACATTCTTAGGCGTTTAATATGGGGTGTTGAGTCCATTTCGTTGAGCAGGAGTAGCTCTTGTCTATTCCATATTTGGCTTAAGGAACTTTATTTGTGCTCATTTCAATCTCTGGTTTTATGCAGCACCCCAACTCACCTTTCCCTTAGGCAAGCATAAGTTGGTTTTCTAAATTTGAGACCCTGTTCTGTTTTGGAATGCAGTTCCTGTGTAGCCAAGTTTACATTCTGTGTATTAGTGATATCTTATGATGTTTCTTTTTCTGTGTGACTTATTTCAGTTAGAATCATCGTACCTGAATCCACTCATTATGCTGCTACGGGCCTGATGACATAGATTTCATTGCTGAGTGATACTGCATTGTACGTAAGTACCACAAGTTCTTTATCCATTTTTCACTTTCTGTGATATTGAACTTGTACAGTAAATGAGGTTCTTGTTAATGGAGGCGTCCCAAACTTTGGGGTGGCTGTGTCTTTTTGATTTTAATTTCCCTAAGCTATAGGACCATAAGTGGAAGTGCCCTAGGCTCTGTTCCTTTGTTTTTTAGATGTTTCAGGAAACACCATACACTTCTCCTGAGTGTCTGTTGGCAATTTACATCCCGCCCATCAGCATAACAAGGCTCCCAGTTCTCCATGGCCTGTCCTGCCTTTCTGGACTTTACACTTTTTTCAGATGGCCCTTTTGACCGGGGGGAAGTGAGACTTCATTGTAGTGCAGATTTCCTTTGCAAGCTTGCTTGGTTGGCCAAAAAGGGCGTATGCGTTTTTTCCTGAATATATTCAGGAAAAAACGCATACGCCCTTTTTGGCCAAGTGCATCATTGTGGACGTTCTGCCTCTTTTCCTATGCTTTCAATGCAATTCCAGTCTACCTCCTGAAATGGGTTTCCTGCAATTCTGCCCCGCTTTCAAGTCCTCTTGGCAGCCTTACTTCAGTCTATTTTTGGACGATAGCTGTCATTTATAACTCTGCAGGTTTGTGAATTACAGTGCCCCTGAGCTCCTTTCTTCAACTCGCTTTCTTGTGACCTGGCCGCAACACCGCAGGATGGCTTCAGGCCCTAATCTGGTTCTGGCACGGCACGCTGAGCCTTTGGTTAATTCCTCTTCCTGGTGGGAAATGAGAGTTGAATTTGCCCATCCAGACACGTCCAGCTAGTCTCTCATTGGTTCTCGCTATTCCTGTTCATCTTCCACAGAAATTGCAAACTGGGCCAAACAGGAGTTTAAAGGGACTGATTCTCCAAGTGGGGAGAGTGTTAGTAAAGCGTCTGGAATGTTGCACCCGACTATCAGGGTACGAAAACTGAGACATATTTGAACACGTCTCCCGATCACACGGTTGATCATACTCTGGGTTCCACATGCATGTTTTAGCTGAAGGAAGAATACCTTAAACCTGGAGAGTTGAGACCCCTGGAATGGGTACAATGCAATATGACTTCAAAGGGTCTTTATTTGCTCACCGAACCTCTCCAATCCTATCACTGCTGCGTTTATGCCCCTGTACACATGCTTGATTCTCTTTCGGAGACATAGCAATCCATAGGTTTTAAGATACTTACTAGTCAGGTACATTCTTAGGCGTTTAATATGGGGTGTTGAGTCCATTTCATTGAGCAAGGAGTAGCTCTTGTCTATTCCATATTTGGCTTAAGGAACTTTATCTGTGCTCATTTCAATCTCTGGTTTTATGCAGCACCCCAACTCACCTTTCCCCTTAAGCAAGCATAAGTTGGTTTTCTAAATTTGAGACCCTGCTCTGTTCTGTAACTGAGTTCCTGTGTAGCCAAGTTTACATTCCGTGTATTACTGATATCTTATGATGTTTCTTTTTCTGTGTGACTTATTTCAGTTAGAATCATCGTACCTGAATCCACTCATTATGCTGTTACGGGCTTGATGACATAGATTTCATTGCTGAGTGATACTGCATTGTACGTAAGTACCACAAGTTCTTTATCCATTTTTCACTTTCTGTGATATTGAACTTGTACTGTAAACGAGGTTCTTGTAAACAGAGGCGTCCCAAACTTTGGGGTGGCTGTGTCTTTTTGATTTTAATTTCCCGAAGCTATAGGACCATAAGTGGAAGTGCCCTAGGCTCTGTTGCTTTGTTTTTTAGATGTTTCAGGAAACACCATACACTTCTCCTGAGTGTCTGTTGGCAATTTACATCCCACCCATCAACATAACAAGGCTCCCAGTTCTCAATGCCTGTTGCCTTTCTGGATTTTACACTTTTTTCAGATGGCCCTTTTGACCGGGAGGAAGTGAGACTTCATTGTAGTGCAGATTTCCTTTGCAAGCTTGCTTGGTTGGCCAAAAAGAGCGTATGCGTTTTTTCCTGAATATATTCAGGAAAAAACGCATACGCCCTTTTTGGCCAAGTGCATCATTGTGGACGTTCTGCCTCTTTTCCTATGCTTTCAATGCAATTCCAGTCTACCTCCTGAAATCGGTTTCCTGCAATTCTGCCCCGCTTTCAAGTCCTCTTGGCAGCCTTACTTCAGTCTATTTTTGGACGATAGCTGTCATTTATAACTCTGCAGGTTTGTGAATTACAGTGCCCCTGAGCTCCTTTCTTCAACTCGCTTTCTTGTGACCTGGCCGCAACACCGCAGGATGGCTTCAGGCCCTAATCTGGTTCCGGCACGGCATGCTGAGCCTTTGGTTAATTCCTCTTCCTGGTGGGAAATGAGAGTTAAATTTGCCCGTCCAGACACCTCCAGCTAGCCTCTCATTGGTTCTCGCTATTCCTGTTCATCTTCCGCAGAAATTGCAAACTGGGCCAAACAGGAGTTTAAAGGGACTGACTCTCCAAGTCGGGAGAGTGTTAGTAAAGCGTCTGGAATGTTGCACCCGAGTACCAGGGTACGAAAACTGAGACATATTTGAACACGTCTCCCGTTCACATGGTTGATCATACTCTGGGTTCCACATGCATGTTTTAGCTGAAGGAAGAATACCTTAAACATGGAGAGCTGAGACCCGTGTAATGGGTACCATGCAATATGACTTCAAAGGGTCTTCATTTGCTCACCGAACCTCTCCAATCCTATCACTGCTGCGTTTATGCACCTGTACACACGCTTGATTCTCTTTTGGAGACATAGCAATCCATAGGTTTTAAGATACTTAGTAGTCAGGTACATTCTTAGGCGTTTAATATGGGGTTTTGAGTCCATTTCGTTGAGCAAGGAGTAGCTCTTGTCTATTTCATATTTGGCTTAAGGAACTTTATCTGTGCTCATTTCAATCTCTGGTTTTATGCAGCACCCCAACTCACCTTTCCGCTTAAGCAAGCATAAGTTGGTTTTCTAAATTTGAGACCCTGTTCTGTTTTGGAATGCAGTTCCTGTGTAGCCAAGTTTACATTCCGTGTATTAGTGATATCTTATGATGTTTCTTTTTCTGTGTGACTTATTTCAGTTAGAATCATCGTACCTGAATCCACTCATTATGCTGCTACGGGCCTGATGACATAGATTTCATTGCTGAGTGATACTGCATTGTACGTAAGTACCACAAGTTCTTTATCCATTTTTCACTTTCTGTGATATTGAACTTGTACGGTAAACGAGGTTCTTGTAAACGGAGGCGTCCCAAACTTTGGGGTGGCTGTGTCTTTTTGATTTTAATTTCCCTAAGCTATAAGACCATAAGTGGAAGTGCCCTAGGCTCTGTTGCTTTGTTTTTTAGATGTTTCAGGAAACACCATACACTTCTCCTGAGTGTCTGTTGGCAATTTACATCCCGCCCATCAGCATAACAAGGCTCCCAGTTCTCCATGGCCTGTCCTGCCTTTCTGGATTTTACACTTTTTTGAGATGGCCCTTTTGACTGGGGGGAAGTGAGACTTCATTGTAGTGCAGATTTCCTTTGCAAGCTTGCTTGGTTGGCCAAAAAGGGCGTATGCGTTTTTTCCTGAATATATTCAGGAAAAAACGCATACGCCCTTTTTGGCCAAGTGCATCATTGTGGACGTTCTGCCTCTTTTCCTATGCTTTCAATGCAATTCCAGTCTACCTCCTGAAATGGGTTTCCTGCAATTCTGCCCCGCTTTCAAGTCCTCTTGGCAGCCTTACTTCAGTCTATTTTTGGACGATAGCTGTCATTTATAACTCTGCAGGTTTGTGAATTACAGTGCCCCTGAGCTCCTTTCTTCAACTCGCTTTCTTGTGACCTGGCCGCAACACCGCAGGATGGCTTCAGGCCCTAATCTGGTTCTGGCACGGCACGCTGAGCCTTTGGTTAATTCCTCTTCCTGGTGGGAAATGAGAGTTGAATTTGCCCATCCAGACACCTCCAGCTAGTCTCTCATTGGTTCTCGCTATTCCTGTTCATCTTCCACAGAAATTGCAAACTGGGCCAAACAGGAGGTTAAAGGGACTGATTCTCCAAGTGGGGAGAGTGTTAGTAAAGCGTCTGGAATGTTGCACCCGACTATCAGGGTACGAAAACTGAGACATATTTGAACACGTCTCCCGATCACACGGTTGATCATACTCTGGGTTCCACATGCATGTTTTAGCTGAAGGAAGAATACCTTAAACCTGGAGAGTTGAGACCCCTGGAATGGGTACAATGCAATATGACTTCAAAGGGTCTTTATTTGCTCACCGAACCTCTCCAATCCTATCACTGCTGCGTTTATGCCCCTGTACACATGCTTGATTCTCTTTCGGAGACATAGCAATCCATAGGTTTTAAGATACTTACTAGTCAGGTACATTCTTAGGCGTTTAATATGGGGTGTTGAGTCCATTTCATTGAGCAAGGAGTAGCTCTTGTCTATTCCATATTTGGCTTAAGGAACTTTATCTGTGCTCATTTCAATCTCTGGTTTTATGCAGCACCCCAACTCACCTTTCCCCTTAAGCAAGCATAAGTTGGTTTTCTAAATTTGAGACCCTGTTCTGTTCTGTAACTGAGTTCCTGTGTAGCCAAGTTTACATTCCGTGTATTAGTGATATCTTATGATGTTTCTTTTTCTGTGTGACTTATTTCAGTTAGAATCATCGTACCTGAATCCACTCATTATGCTGTTACGGGCCTGATGACATAGATTTCATTGCTGAGTGATACTGCATTGTACGTAAGTACCACAAGTTCTTTATCCATTTTTCACTTTCTGTGATATTGAACTTGTACTGTAAACGAGGTTCTTGTAAACAGAGGCGTCCCAAACTTTGGGGTGGCTGTGTCTTTTTGATTTTAATTTCCCGAAGCTATAGGACCATAAGTGGAAGTGCCCTAGGCTCTGTTCCTTTGTTTTTTAGATGTTTCAGGAAACACCATACACTTCTCCTGAGTGTCTGTTGGCAATTTACATCCCGCCCATCAACATAACAAGGCTCCCAGTTCTCAATGCCTGTTGCCTTTCTGGATTTTACACTTTTTTCAGATGGCCCTTTTGACCGGGAGGAAGTGAGACTTCATTGTAGTGCAGATTTCCTTTGCAAGCTTGCTTGGTTGGCCAAAAAGAGCGTATGCGTTTTTTCCTGAATATATTCAGGAAAAAACGCATACGCCCTTTTTGGCCAAGTGCATCATTGTGGACGTTCTGCCTCTTTTCCTATGCTTTCAATGCAATTCCAGTCTACCTCCTGAAATCGGTTTCCTGCAATTCTGCCCCGCTTTCAAGTCCTCTTGGCAGCCTTACTTCAGTCTATTTTTGGACGATAGCTGTCATTTATAACTCTGCAGGTTTGTGAATTACAGTGCCCCTGAGCTCCTTTCTTCAACTCGCTTTCTTGTGACCTGGCCGCAACACCGCAGGATGGCTTCAGGCCCTAATCTGGTTCCGGCCCGGCATGCTGAGCCTTTGGTTAATTCCTCTTCCTGGTGGGAAATGAGAGTTAAATTTGCCCGTCCAGACACCTCCAGCTAGCCTCTCATTGGTTCTCGCTATTCCTGTTCATCTTCCGCAGAAATTGCAAACTGGGCCAAACAGGAGTTTAAAGGGACTGACTCTCCAAGTCGGGAGAGTGTTAGTAAAGCGTCTGGAATGTTGCACCCGAGTACCAGGGTATGAAAACTGAGACATATTTGAACACGTCTCCCGTTCACATGGTTGATCATACTCTGGGTTCCACATGCATGTTTTAGCTGAAGGAAGAATACCTTAAACCTGGAGAGCTGAGACCCGTGTAATGGGTACCATGCAATATGACTTCAAAGGGTCTTCATTTGCTCACCGAACCTCTCCAATCCTATCACTGCTGCGTTTATGCACCTGTACACACGCTTGATTCTCTTTTGGAGACATAGCAATCCATAGGTTTTAAGATACTTAGTAGTCAGGTACATTCTTAGGCGTTTAATATGGGGTTTTGAGTCCATTTCGTTGAGCAAGGAGTAGCTCTTGTCTATTTCATATTTGGCTTAAGGAACTTTATCTGTGCTCATTTCAATCTCTGGTTTTATGCAGCACCCCAACTCACCTTTCTGCTTAAGCAAGCATAAGTTGGTTTTCTAAATTTGAGACCCTGTTCTGTTTTGGAATGCAGTTCCTGTGTAGCCAAGTTTACATTCCGTGTATTAGTGATATCTTATGATGTTTCTTTTTCTGTGTGACTTATTTCAGTTAGAATCATCGTACCTGAATCCACTCATTATGCTGCTACGGGCCTGATGACATAGATTTCATTGCTGAGTGATACTGCATTGTACGTAAGTACCACAAGTTCTTTATCCATTTTTCACTTTCTGTGATATTGAACTTGTACGGTAAAAGAGGTTCTTGTAAACGGAGGCGTCCCAAACTTTGGGGTGGCTGTGTCTTTTTGATTTTAATTTCCCTAAGCTATAAGACCATAAGTGGAAGTGCCCTAGGCTCTGTTGCTTTGTTTTTTAGATGTTTCAGGAAACACCATACACTTCTCCTGAGTGTCTGTTGGCAATTTACATCCCGCCCATCAGCATAACAAGGCTCCCAGTTCTCCATGGCCTGTCCTGCCTTTCTGGATTTTACACTTTTTTGAGATGGCCCTTTTGACTGGGGGGAAGTGAGACTTCATTGTAGTGCAGATTTCCTTTGCAAGTTTGCTTGGTTGGCCAAAAAGGGCGTATGCGTTTTTTCCTGAATATATTCAGGAAAAAACGCATACGCCCTTTTTGGCCAAGTGCATCATTGTGGACGTTCTGCCTCTTCTCCTATGCTTTCAATGCAATTCCAGTCTACCTCCTGAAATCGGTTTCCTGCAATTCTGCCCCGCTTTCAAGTCCTCTTGGCAGCCTTACTTCAGTCTATTTTTGGACGATAGCTGTCATTTATAACTCTGCAGGTTTGTGAATTACAGTGCCCCTGAGCTCCTTTCTTCAACTCGCTTTCTTGTGAGCTGGCCGCAACACTGCAGGATGTCTTAAGGCCCTAATCTGGTTCTGGCATGGCACGCTGAGCCTTCGGTTAATTCCTCTTCCTGGTGGGAAATGAGAGTTAAATTTGCCCATCCAGACACCTCCAGCTAGTCTCTCATTGGTTCTCGCTATTCCTGTTCATCTTCCACAGAAATTGCAAACTGGGCCAAACAGGAGGTTAAAGGGACTGACTCTCCAAGTCGGGAGAGTGTTAGTAAAGCATCTGGAATGTTGCACCCGAGTACCAGGGGAGGAAAACTGAGACATATTTGAACACGTCTCCCGTTCACATGGTTGATCATACTTGGGTTCCACATGCATGTTTTAGCTGAAGGAAGAATACCTTAAACCTGGAGAGTTAGGACCCGTGTAATGGGTACCATGCAATATGACTTCAAAGGGTCTTCATTTGCTCACCGAACCTCTCCAATCCTATCACTGCTGCGTTTATGCCCCTGTACACATGCTTGATTCTCTTTCGGAGACATAGCAATCCATAGGTTGTAAGATACTTACTAGTCAGGTACATTCTTAGGCGTTTAATATGCGGTATTGAGTCCATTTCGTTGAGCAAGGAGTAGCTCTTGTCTATTCCATATTTGGCTTAAGGAACTTTATCTGTGCTCATTTCAATCTCTGGTTATATGCAGCACCCCAACTCACCTTTACCCTTAAGCAAGCATAAGTTGGTTTTCTAAATTTGAGACCCTGTTCTGTTCTGTAATTCACTTCCTGTGTAGCCAAGTTTACATTCCGTGTATTACTGATATCTTATGATGTTTCTTTTTCTGTGTGACTTATTTCAGTTGGAATCATCATACCTGAATCCACTCATTGTGCTGCTAAGGGCCTTGTGACACAGATTTCATTGCTGAGTGATATTGCTTTGTAAGTAAATACCACAACTTCTTTATCCATTTTTCACTTTCTGCAATGTTGAACTTGTACTGTAAACGAGGTTCTTGTAAACAGAGCCGTTCGAAATTTGGGGTGGCTGTGTCTTTTTCATTTTAATTTCCCTAAGCTATAGGACCATAAGTGGAAGTGCCCTAGGCTCTGTTGCTTTGTTTTTTAGATGTTTCAGGAAACACCATACACTTCACCCCAGTGGCTGTTGGCAATTTACATCCCGCCCATCTGCATAACAAGGCTCCCAGTTCTCCATGGCCTGTCCTGCCTTTCTGGATTTTACACTTTTTTCAGATGGCCCTTTTGACCGGGGGGAAGTGAGACTTCATTGTAGTGCAGATTTCCTTTGCAAGCTTGCTTGGTTGGCCAAAAAGGGCGTATGCGTTTTTTCCTGAATATATTCAGGAAAAAACGCATACGCCCTTTTTGGCCAAGTGCATCATTGTGGACGTTCTGCCTCTTTTCCTATGCTTTCAATGCAATTCCAGTCTACCTCCTGAAATCGGTTTCCTGCAATTCTGCCCCACTTTCAA
Source organism: Delphinus delphis (assembly GCF_949987515.2). Taxonomy (NCBI): domain Eukaryota; kingdom Metazoa; phylum Chordata; class Mammalia; order Artiodactyla; family Delphinidae; genus Delphinus; species Delphinus delphis. The sequence goes on along the minus strand of NC_082690.1, from coordinate 657,831 downwards.
GTCCTCTTGGCAGCCTTACTTCAGTCTATTTTTGGACGATAGCTGTCATTTATAACTCTGCAGGTTTGTGAATTACAGTGCCCCTGAGCTCCTTTCTTCAACTCGCTTTCTTGTGACCTGGCGGAAACACCGCAGGTTGGCTTCAGGCCCTAATCTGGTTCCGGCCCGGCATGCTGAGCCTTTTGTTAATTCCTCTTCCTGGTGGGAAATGAGAGTTAAATTTGCCCATGCAGACACCTCCAGCTAGCCTCACATTGGTTCTCGCTATTCCTGTTCAACTTCCGCAGAAACTGCAAACTGGGCCAAACAGGAGGTTAAAGGGACTGACTCTCCAAGTCGGGAGAGTGTTAGTAAAGCGTCTGGAATGTTGCACCCGAGTACCAGGGGAGGAAAACTGAGACATATTTGAACACGTCTCCCGATCACATGGTTGATCATACTGTAGGTTCCACATGCATGTTTTAGCTGAAGGAAGAATACCTTAAACCTGGGTAGTTGAAACCCGTGGAATGGGTACCATGCAATATGACTTCAAAGGGTCTTCATTTGCTCACCAAACCTCTCCAATCCTATCAGTGCTGCGTTTATGCCCCTGTACACACGCTTGATTGTCTTTTGGAGACATAGCAATCCATAGGTTTTAAGATAATTACTAGTCAGGTACATTCTTAGGCGTTTAATATGCGGTGTTGAGTCCATTTCGTTGAGCAAGGAGTAGCTCTTGTCTATTCCATATTTGGCTTAAGGAACTTTATCTGTGCTCATTTCAATCTCTGGTTTTATGCAGCACCCCAACTCACCTTTCCCCTTAAGCAAGCATAAGTTGGTTTTCTAAATTTGAGACCCTGTTCTGTTTTGGAATGCAGTTCCTGTGTAGCCAAGTTTACATTCCGTGTATTAGTGATATCTTATGATGTTTCTTTTTCTGTGTGACTTATTTCAGTTAGAATCATCGTACCTTAATCCACTCATTATGCTGCTACGGGCCTGATGACATAGATTTCATTGCTGAGTGATACTGCATTGTACGTAAGTACCACAAGTTCTTAATCCATTTTTCACTTTCTGCGATGTTGAACTTGTACTGTAAACGAGGTTCTTGTAAACGGAGGCGTCCCAAACTTTGGGGTGGCTGTGTCTTTTTGATTTTAATTTCCCTAAGGTATAGGACCATAAGTGGCAGTGCCCTAGGCTCTGTTGCTTTGTTTTTTAGATGTTTCAGGAAACACCATACACTTCTCCCGAGTGGTTGTTGGCAATTTACATCCCGCCCATCAGCATAACAAGGCTCCCAGTTCTCCATGGCCTGTCCTGCCTTTCTGGATTTTACACTTTTTTCAGATGGCCCTTTTGTCCGGGGGGAAGTGAGACTTCATTGTAGTGCAGATTTCCTTTGCAAGCTTGCTTGGTTGGCCAAAAAGGGCGTATGCGTTTTTTCCTGAATATATTCAGGAAAAAACGCATACGCCCTTTTTGGCCAAGTGCATCATTGTGGACGTTCTGCCTCTTTTCCTATGCTTTCAATGCAATTCCAGTCTACCTCCTGAAATGGGTTTCCTGCAATCCTGCCCCGCTTTCAAGTCCTCTTGGCAGCCTTACTTCAGTCTATTTTTGGACGATAGCTGTCATTTATAACTCTGCAGGCTTGTGAATTATAGTGCCCCTGAGCTCCTTTCTTCAACTCGCTTTCTTTTGAGCTGGCCGCAACACCGCAGGATGGCTTCAGGCCCTAATCAGGTTCCGGCACGGCACGCTGAGCCTTTGGTTATTTCCTCTTCCTGGTGGGAAATGAGAGTTAAATTTGCCCGTCAAGACACCTCCAGCTAGCCTCTCATTGGTTCTCGCTATTCCTGTTCATCTTCCGCAGAAATTGCAAACTGTGCCAAACAGGAGGTTAAAGGCGCTGACTCTCCAAGTGGGGAGAGTGTTAGTAAAGCGTCTGGAATGTTGCACCCGAGTACCAGGGGAGGAAAACTGAGACATATTTGAACACGTCTCCCGATCACATGGTTGATCATACTCTAGGTTCCACATGCATGTTTTAGCTGAAGGAAGAATACCTAAAACCTGGGTAGTTGAAACCCGTGTAATGGGTACCATGCAATATGATTTCAAAGGGTCTTCATTTGCTCACCGAACCTCTCCAATCCTATCACTGCTGCCTTTATGCACCTGTACCCATGCTTGATTCTCTTTCAGAGACATAGCAATCCATAGGTTTTAAGATACTTACTAGTCAGGTACATTCTTAGGCATTTAATATGCGGTGTTGAGTCCATTTCGTTGAGCAAGGAGTAGCTCTTGTCTATTCCATATTTGGCTTAAGGAACTTTATCTGTGCTCATTTCAATCTCTAGTTTTATGCAGCACCCCAACTCACCTTTACCCTTAAGCAAGCATAAGTTTGTTTTCTAAATTTGAGACCCTGTTCTGTTCTGTAATTCAGTTCCTGTGTAGCCAAGTTTCCATTCCGAGTATTACTGATATCTTATGATGTTTCTTTTTCTGTGTGACTTATTTCAGTTAGAATCATCATACCTGAATCCACTCATTATGCTGCTACGGGCCTGATGACATAGATTTCATTGCTGAGTGATATTGCTTTGTAAGTGAATACCACAACTTCTTTATCCATTTTTCACTTTCTGCGATGTTGAACTTGTACTGTAAACGATGTTCTTGTAAACAGAGCCGTTCCAAACTTTGGGGTGGCTGTGTCTTTTTGATTTTAATTTCCCTAAGCTATAGGACCATAAGTGGATGTGCCCTAGGTTCTGTTGCTTTGTTTTTTAGATGTTTCAGGAAACACCATACACTTCTCCCGAGTGGTTGTTGGCAATTTACATCCCGCCCATCAGCATAACAAGGCTCCCAGTTCTCCATGGCCTGTCCTGCCTTTCTGGATTTTACACTTTTTTCAGATGGCCCTTTTGACCAGGGGGAAGTGAGACTTCATTGTAGTGCAGATTTCCTTTGCAAGCTTGCTTGGTTGGCCAAAAAGGGCGTATGCGTTTTTTCCTGAATATATTCAGGAAAAAACGCATACGCCCTTTTTGGCCAAGTGCATCATTGTGGACGTTCTGCCTCTTTTCCTATGCTTTCAATGCAATTCCAGTCTACCTCCTGAAATCGGTTTCCTGCAATTCTGCCCTGCTTTCAAGTCCTCTTGGCAGCCTTACTTCAGTCTATTTTTGGACAATAGCTGTCATTTATAACTCTGCAGGTTTGTGAATTACAGTGCCCCTGAGCTCCTTTCTTCAACTCGCTTTCTTGTGACCTGGCCGCAACACCGCAGGATGGCTTCAGGCCCTAATCTGGTTCCGGCACGGCACGCTGAGCCTTTGGTTAATTCCTCTTCCTGGTGGGAAATGAGAGTTAAATTTGCCCGTCCAGACACCTCCAGCTAGCCTCTCATTGGTTCTCGCTATTCCTGTTTATCTTCCGCAGAAATTGCAAACTGGGCCAAACAGGAGGTTAAAGGGACTGACTCTCCAAGTCGGGAGAGTGTTAGTAAAGCGTCTGGAATGTTGCACCCGAGTACCAGGTGAGGAAAACTGAGACATATTTGAACACGTCTCCCGTTCACATGGTTGATCATACTCTGGGTTCCACGTGCATGTTTTAGCTGAAGGAAGAATACCTTAAACCTGGAGAGTTGAGACCCGTGGAATGGGTACCATGCAATATGACTTCAAAGGGTCTTCATATGCTCACCGAACCTATCCAATCCTATCACTGCTGCGTTTATGCCCCTGTACACATGCTTGATTCTCTTTCGGAGACATAGCAATCCATAGGTTTTAAGATACTTACTAGTCAGGTACATTCTTAGGCGTTTAATATGCGGTGTTGAGTCCATTTCGTTGAGCAAGGAGTAGCTCTTGTCTATTCCATATTTGGCTTAATGAACTTTATCTGTGCTCATTTCAATCTCTGGTTTTATGCAGCACCCCAACTCACCTTTCCCCTTAAGCAAGCATAAGTTCGTTTTCTAAATTTGAGACCCTGTTCTGTTCTGTAATTCAGTTCCTGTGTAGTGAAGTTTCCATTCCGTGTATTACTGATATCTTATTATGTTTCTTTTTCTGTGTGACTTATTTCAGTTAGAATCATCATACCTGAATCCACTCATTGTGCTGCTAAGGGCCTGATGACATAGATTTCATTGCTGCGTGATATTGCTTTGTAAGTAAATACCACAACTTCTTTATCCATTTTTCACTTTCTGCGATGTTGAACTTGTACTGTAAACGAGGTTCTTGTAAACAGAGGCATCCCAAACTTTGGGCTGGCTGTGTCTTTTTGATTTTAATTTCCCTAAGCTATAGGACCATAAGTGGCAGTGCACTAGGCTCTGTTGCTTTGTTTTTTAGATGTTTCAGGAAACACCATACACTTCTCCCGAGTGTCTGTTGGCAATTTACATCCCGCCCATCAGCATAACAAGGCTCCCAGTTCTCCATGGCCTGTCCTGCCTTTCTGGATTTTACACTTTTTTCAGATGGCCCTTTTGACCGGGGGGAAGTGAGACTTCATTGTAGTGCAGATTTCCTTTGCAAGCTTGCTTGGTTGGCCAAAAAGGGCGTATGCGTTTTTTCCTGAATATATTCAGGAAAAAAAGCATACGCCCTTTTTGGCCAAGTGCATCATTGTGGACGTTCTGCCTCTTTTCCTATGCTTTCAATGCAATTCCAGTCTACCTCCTGAAATCGGTTTCCTGCAATTCTGCCCCGCTTTCAAGTCCTCTTGGCAGCCTTACTTCAGTCTATTTTTGGACGATAGCTGTCATTTATAACTCTGCAGGTTTGTGAATTACAGTGCCCCTGAGCTCCTTTCTTCAACTCGCTTTCTTTTGAGCTGGCCGCAACACCGCAGGATGGCTTCAGGCCCTAATCTGGTTCCGGTACGGCACGCTGAGCCTTTGGTTATTTCCTCTTCCTGGTGGGAAATGAGAGTTAAATTTGCCCGTCCAGACACCTCCAGCTAGCCTCTCATTGGTTCTCGCTATTCCTGTTCATCTTCCGCAGAAATTGCAAACTGTGCCAAACAGGAGGTTAAAGGCGCTGACTCTCCAAGTGGGGAGAGTGTTAGTAAAGCGTCTGGAATGTTGCACCCGAGTACCAGGGTACGAAAACTGAGACATATTTGAACACGTCTCCCAATCACATGGTTGATCATACTCTGGGTTCCACATGCATGTTTTAGCTGAAGGAAGAATACCTAAAACCTGGGTAGTTGAAACCCGTGGAATGGGTACCATGCAATATGACTTCAAAGGGTCTTCATTTGCTCACTGAACATCTCCAATCCTATCACTGCTGCGTTTATGCCCCTGTACACATGCTTGATTCTCTTTCGGAGACATAGCAATCCATAGGTTTTAAGATACTTACTAGTCAGGTACATTCTTAGGCGTTTAATATGCGGTGTTGAGTCCATTTCGTTGAGCAAGGAGTAGCTCTTGTCTATTCCATATTTGGCTTAAGGAACTTTATCTGTGCTCATTTCAATCTCTGGTTTTATGCAGCACCCCAACTCACCTTTCCCCTTAAGCAAGCATAAGTTGGTTTTCTAAATTTGAGACCCTGTTCTGTTTTGGAATGCATTTCCTGTGTAGCCAAGTTTACATTCCGTGTATTAGTGATATCTTATGATGTTTCTTTTTCTGTGTGACTTATTTCAGTTAGAATCATCGTACCTCAATCCACTCATTATGCTGCTACGGGCCTGATGACATAGATTTCATTGCTGAGTGATACTGCATTGTACGTAAGTACCACAAGTTCTTTATCCATTTTTCACTTTCTGTGATATTGAACTTGTACGGTAAACGAGGTTCTTGTAAACGGAGGCGTCCCAAACTTTGGGGTGGCTGTGTCTTTTTGATTTTAATTTCCCTAAGCTATAGGACCATAAGTGGAAGTGCCCTAGGCTCTGTTGCTTTGTTTTTTAGATGTTTCAGTAAACACCATACACTTCTCCCGAGTGGTTGTTGGCAATATACATCCCGCCCATCAGCATAACAAGGCTCCCAGTTCTCCATGGCCTGTCCTGCCTTTCTGGATTTTACACTTTTTTCAGATGGCCCTTTTGACCGGGGGGAAGTGAGACTTCATTGTAGTGCAGATTTCCTTTGCAAGCTTGCTTGGTTGGCCAAAAAGGGCGTATGCGTTTTTTCCTGAATATATTCAGGAAAAAACGCATACGCCCTTTTTGGCCAAGTGCATCATTGTGGACGTTCTACCTCTTTTCCTATGCTTTCAATGCAATTCCAGTCTACCTCCTGAAATCGGTTTCCTGCAATTCTGCCCCGCTTTCAAGTCCTCTTGGCAGCCTTACTTCAGTCTATTTTTGGACGATAGCTGTCATTTATAACTCTGCAGGTTTGTGAATTACAGTGCCCCTGAGCTCCTTTCTTCAACTCGCTTTCTTGTGACCTGGCCGCAACACCGCAGGATGTCTTCAGGCCCTAATCTGGTTCTGGCACGGCACGCTGAGCCTTTGGTTAATTCCTCTTCCTGGTGGGAAATGAGAGTTAAATTTGCCCATCCAGACACCTCCAGCTAGTCTCTCATTGGTTCTCGCTATTCCTGTTCATCTTCCACAGAAATTGCAAACTGGGCCAAACAGGAGGTTAAAGGGACTGACTCTCCAAGTCGGGAGAGTGTTAGTAAAGCGTCTGGAATGTTGCACCCGAGTACCAGGGTACGAAAACTGAGACATATTTGAACACGTCTCCCGATCACATGGTTGATCATACTCTGGGTTCCACATGCATGTTTTAGCTGAAGGAAGAATACCTAAAACCTGGGTGGTTGAAACCCGTGGAATGGGTACCATGCAATATGACTTCAAAGTGTCTTCATTTGCTCACCGAACATCTCCAATCCTATCACTGCTGCGTTTATGCCCCTGTACACATGCTTGATTCTCTTTCGGAGACATAGCAATCCATAGGTTTTAAGATACTTACTAGTCAGGTACATTCTTAGGCGTTTAATATGCGGTGTTGAGTCCATTTCGTTGAGCAAGGAGTAGCTCTTGTCTATTCCATATTTGGCTTAAGGAACTTTATCTGTGCTCATTTCAATCTCTGGTTTTATGCAGCACCCCAACTCACCTTTCCCCTTAAGCAAGCATAAGTTGGTTTTCGAAATTTGAGAACCTGTTCTGTTCTGTAATTCAGTTCCTGTGTAGCCAAGTTTACATTCCGTGTATTACTGATATCTTATGATTTTTCTTTTTCTGTGTGACTTATTTCAGTTAGAATCATCGTACCTGAATCCACTCATGATGCTGCTACGGGCCTGATGACATAGATTTCATTGCTGAGTGATACTGCATTGTACGTAAGTACCACAAGTTCTTTATCCATTTTTCACTTTCTGTGATATTGAACTTGTACGGTAAACGAGGTTCTTGTAGACAGAGGCGTCCCAAACTTTGGGGTGTCTGTGTCTTTTTGATTTTAATTTCCTTAAGCTATAGGACCATAAGTGGAAGTGCCCTAGGCTCTGTTGCTTTGTTTTTTAGATGTTTCAGGAAACACCATACACTTCTCCCGAGTGTCTGTTGGCAATTTACATCCCGCCCATCAGCATAACAAGGCTCCCAGTTCTCCATGGCCTGTCCTGCCTTTCTGGATTTTACACTTTTTTCAGATGGCCCTTTTGACCGGGGGGAAGTGAGACTTCATTGTAGTGCAGATTTCCTTTGCAAGCTTGCTTGGTTGGCCAAAAAGGGCGTATGCGTTTTTTCCTGAATATATTCAGGAAAAAACGCATACGCCCTTTTTGGCCAAGTGCATCATTGTGGACGTTCTGCCTCTTTTCCTATGCTTTCAATGCAATTCCAGTCTACCTCCTGAAATCGGTTTCCTGCAATTCTGCCCCGCTTTCAAGTCCTCTTGGCAGCCTTACTTCAGTCTATTTTTGGACGATAGCTGTCATTTATAACTCTGCAGGTTTGTGAATTACAGTGCCCCTGAGCTCCTTTCTTCAACTCGCTTTCTTGTGACCTGGCCGCAACACCGCAGGATGGCTTCAGGCCCTAATCTGGTTCCGGCCGGGCATGCTGAGCCTTTGGTTAATTCCTCTTCCTGGTGGGAAATGAGAGTTAAATTTGCCCGTCCAGACACCTCCAGCTAGCCTCTCATTGGTTCTCGCTATTCCTGTTCATCTTCCGCAGAAATTGCAAACTGGGCCAAACAGGAGGTTAAAGGGACTGACTCTCCAAGTCGGGAGAGTGTTAGTAAAGCGTCTGGAATGTTGCACCCGAGTACCAGGGTAGGAAAACTGAGACATATTTGAACACGTCTCCCGTTCACATGGTTGATCATACTCTGGGTTCCACATGCATGTTTTAGCTGAAGGAAGAATACCTTAAACCTGGAGAGTTGAGACCCGTGGAATGGGTACCATGCAATATGACTTCAAAGGGTCTTCATTTGCTCACCGAACCTCTCCAATCCTATCACTACTGCGTTTATGCCCCTGTACACACGCTTGATTCTCTTTTGGAGACATAGCAATCCATAGGTTTTAAGATACTTACTAGTCAGGTACATTCTTAGGCGTTTAATATGCGGTGTTGAGTCCATTTCGTTGAGCAAGGAGTAGCTCTTGTCTATTCCATATTTGGCTTAAGGAACTTTATCTGTGCTCATTTCAATCTCTGGTTTTATGCAGCACCCCAACTCACCTTTCCCCTTAAGCAAGCATAAGTTGCTTTTCTAAATTTGAGACCCTGTTCTGTTCTGTAATTCAGTTCCTGTGTAGCCAAGTTTACATTCCGTGTATTAGTGATATCTTATGATGTTTCTTTTTCTGTGTGACTTATTTCAGTTAGAATCATCGTACCTGAATCCACTCATTATGCTGCTATGGGCCTGATGACATAGATTTCATTGCTGAGTGATACTGCATTGTACGTAAGTACCACAAGTTCTTTATCCATTTTTCACTTTCTGTGATATTGAACTTGTACGGTAAACGAGGTTCTTGTAAAAGAGGCGTCCCAAACTTTGGGGTGGCTGTGTCTTTTTGATTTTAATTTCCCTAAGCTATAGGACCATAAGTGTAAGTGCCCTAGGCTCTGTTGCTTTGTTTTTTAGATGTTTCAGGAAACACCATACACTTCTCCCGAGTGTCTGTTGGCAATTTACATCCCGCCCATCAGCATAACAAGGCTCCCAGTTCTCCATGGCCTGTCCTGCCTTTCTGGATTTTACACTTTTTTCAGATGGCCCTTTTGACCGGGGGGAAGTGAGACTTCATTGTAGTGCAGTTTTCCTTTGCAAGCTTGCTTGGTTGGCCAAAAAGTGCGTATGCGTTTTTTCCTGAATATATTCAGGAAAAAACGCATACGCCCTTTTTGGCCAAGTGCATCATTGTGGACGTTCTGCCTCTTTTCCTATGCTTTCAATGCAATTCCAGTCTACCTCCTGAAATAGGTTTCCTGCAATTCTGCCCCGCTTTCAAGTCCTCTTGGCAGCCTTACTTCAGTCTATTTTTGGACGATAGCTGTCATTTATAACTCTGCAGGTTTGTGAATTACAGTGCCCCTGAGCTCCTTTCTTCAACTCGCTTTCTTGTGACCTGGCCGCAACACCGCAGGATGTCTTCAGGCCCTAATCTGGTTCTGGCACGGCACGCTGAGCCTTTGGTTATTTCCTCTTCCTGGTGGGAAATGAGAGTTAAATTTGCCCGTCCAGACACCTCCAGCTAGTCTCTCATTGGTTCTCGCTATTCCTGTTCATCTTCCGCAGAAATTGCAAACTGGGCCAAACAGGAGGTTAAAGGAACTGACTGTCCAAGTCGGGAGAGTGTTAGTAAAGCGTCTGGAATGTTGCACCCGAGTACCAGGGGAGGAAAACTGAGACATATTTGAACACGTCTCCCGATCACATGGTTGATCATACTGTAGGTTCAATATGCATGTTTTAGCTGAAGGAAGAATACCTTAAACCTGGGTAGTTGAAACCCGTGGAATGGGTACCATGCAATATGACTTCAAAGGGTCTTCATTTGCTCACGAACCTCTCCAATCCTATCACTGCTGCGTTTATGCCCCTGTACACATGCTTGATTCTCTTTCGGAGACATAGCAATCCATAGGTTTTAAGATACTTACTAGTCAGGTACATTCTTAGGCGTTTTATATGCGGTGTTGAGTCCATTTCGTTGAGCAAGGAGTAGCTCTTGTCTATTCCATATTTGGCTTAAGGAACTTTATCTGTGCTCATTTCAATCTCTGGTTTTATGCAGCACCCCAACTCACCTTTCCCCTTAAGCAAGCATAAGTTGGTTTTCTAAATTTGAGACCCTGTTCTGTTCTGTAATTCAGTTCCTGTGTAGCCAAGTTTACATTCCGTGTATTACTGATATCTTATGATGTTTCTTTTTCTGTGTGACTTATTTCAGTTAGAATCATCGTACCTGAATCTACTCATTATGCTGCTACGGGCCTGATGACATAGATTTCATTGCTGAGTGATACTGCATTGTACGTAAATACCACAACTTCTTTATCCATTTTTCACTTTCTGTGATATTGAACTTGTACGGTAAACGAGGTTCTTGTAAACAGAGGCGTCCCAAACTTTGGGGTGGCTGTGTCTTTTTGATTTTAATTTCCCTAAGCTATAGGACCATAAGTGGCAGTGCCCTAGGCTCTGTTGCTTTGTTTTTTAGATGCTTCAGGAAACATCATACACTTCTCCCGAGTGTCTGTTGGCAATTTACATCCCACCCATCAGCATAACAAGGCTCCCAGTTCTCCATGGCCTGTCCTGCCTTTCTGGATTTTACACTTTTTTCAGATGGCCCTTTTGACCGGGGGGAAGTGAGACTTCATTGTAGTGCAGATTTCCTTTGCAAGCTTGCTTGGTTGGCCAAAAAGGGCGTATGCGTTTTTTCCTGAATATATTCAGGAAAAAACGCATACGCCCTTTTTGGCCAAGTGCATCATTGTGGACGTTCTGCCTCTTTTCCTATGCTTTCAATGCAATTCCAGTCTACCTCCTGAAATCGGTTTCCTGCAATTCTGCCCCGCTTTCAAGTCCTCTTGGCAGCCTTACTTCAGTCTATTTTTGGACGATAGCTGTCATTTATAACTCTGCAGGTTTGTGAATTACAGTGCCCCTGAGCTCCTTTCTTCAACTCGCTTTCTTGTGACCTGGCCGCAACACCGCAGGATGGCTTCAGGCCCTAATCTGGTTCCGGCACGGCACGCTGAGCCTCTGGTTATTTCCTCTTCCTGGTGGGAAATGAGAGTTAAATTTGCCCGTCCAGACACCTCCAGCTACTCTCTTATTGGTTCTCGCTATTCGGGTTCATCTTCCGCAGAAATTGCAAACTGGGCCAAACAGGAGGTTAAAGGCGCTGACTCTCCAAGTGGGGAGAGTGTTAGTAAAGCGTCTGGAATGTTGCACCCGAGTACCAGGGGAGGAAAACTGAGACATATTTGAACACGTCTCCCGATCACATGGTTGATCATACTCTGGGTTCCACATGCATGTTTTAGCTGAAGGAAGAATACCTAAAACCTGGGTAGTTCAAACCCGTGGAATGGGTACCATGCAATATGACTTCAAAGGGTCTTCATTTGCTCACCGAACCTCTCCAATCCTATCACTGCTGCGTTTATGCCCCTGTACACATGCTTGATTCTCTTTCAGAGACATAGCAATCCCTAGGTTTTAAGATACTTACTAGTCAGGTACATTCTTAGGCGTTTAATATGCGGTGTTGAGTCCATTTCTTTGAGCAAGGAGTAGCTCTTGTCTATTCCATATTTGGCTTAAGGAACTTTATCTGTGCTCATTTCAATCTCTGGTTTTATGCAGCACCCCAACTCACCTTTACCCTTAAGCAAGCATAAGTTGGTTTTCTAAATTTGAGACCCTGTTCTGTTCTGTAATTCAGTTCCTGTGTAGCCAAGTTTACATTCCGTGTATTACTGATATCTTATGATGTTTCTTTTTCTGTGTGACTTATTTCAGTTAGAATCATCATACCTGAATCCACTCATTGTGCTGCTACGGGCCTGATGACATAGATTTCATTGCTGAGTGATATTGCTTTGTAAGTGAATACCACAACTTCTTTATCCATTTTTCACTTTCTGCGATGTTGAACTTGTACTGTAAACGAGGTTCTTGTAAACAGAGCCGTTCCAAACTTTGGGGTGGCTGTGTCTTTTTTATTTTAATTTCCCTAAGCTATAGGACCATAAGTGGAAGTGCCCTAGGCTCTGTTGCTTTGTTTTTTAGATGTTTCAGGAAACACCATACACTTCTCCCAAGTGTCTGTTGGCAATTTACATCCCGCCCATCAGCATAACAAGGCTCCCAGTTCTCCATGGCCTGTCCTGCCTTTCTGGACTTTACACTTTTTTCAGATGGCCCTTTTGACCGGGGGGAAGTGAGACTTCATTGTAGTGCAGATTTCCTTTGCAAGCTTGCTTGGTTGGCCAAAAAGGGCGTATGCGTTTTTTCCTGAATATATTCAGGAAAAAACGCATACGCCCTTTTTGGCCAAGTGCATCATTGTGGACGTTCTGCCTCTTTTCCTATGCTTTCAATGCAATTCCAGTCTACCTCCTGAAATGGGTTTCCTGCAATTCTGCCCCGCTTTCAAGTCCTCTTGGCAGCCTTACTTCAGTCTATTTTTGGACGATAGCTGTCATTTATAACTCTGCAGGTTTGTGAATTACAGTGCCCCCGAGCTCCTTTCTTCAACTCGCTTTCTTGTGACCTGGCCGCAACACCGCAGGATGTCTTCAGGCCCTAATCTGGTTCTGGCACGGCACGCTGAGCCTTTGGTTAATTCCTCTTCCTGGTGGGAAATGAGAGTTAAATTTGCCCATCCAGACACCTCCAGCTAGTCTCTCATTGGTTCTCGCTATTCCTGTTCATCTTCCGCAGAAATTGCAAACTGGGCCAAACAGGAGGTTAAAGGGACTGACTCTCCAAGTGGGGAGAGTGTTAGTAAAGCGTCTGGAATGTTGCACCCGAGTACCAGGGTATGAAAACTGAGACATATTTGAACACATCTCCCGATCACATGGTTGATCATACTCTAGGTTCCACATGCATGTTTTAGCTGAAGGAAGAATACCTTAAACCTGGGTAGTTGAAACCCGTGGAATGGGTACCATGCAATATGTCTTCAAAGGGTCTTCATGTGCTCACGAACCTCTCCAATCCTATCACTGCTGCGTTTATGCCCCTGTACACATGCTTGATTCTCTTTCGGAGACATAGCAATCCATAGGTTTTAAGATACTTACTAGTCAGGTACATTCTTAGGCGTTTAATATGCGGTGTTGAGTCCATGTCGTTGAGCAAGGAGTAGCTCTTGTCTATTCCATATTTGGCTTAAGGAACTTTATCTGTGCTCATTTCAATCTCTGGTTTTATGCAGCACCCCAACTCACCTTTACCCTTAAGCAAGCATAAGTTGGTTTTCTAAATTTGAGACCCTGTTCTGTTCTGTAATTCAGTTCCTGTGTAGCCAAGTTTACATTCCGTGTATTACTGATATCTTATGATGTTTCTTTTTCTGTGTGACTTATTTCAGTTAGAATCATCATACCTGAATCCACTCATTGTGCTGCTAAGGGCCTGATGACACAGATTTCATTGCTGAGTGATATTGCTTTGTAAGTAAATACCACAACTTTTTTATCCATTTTTCACTTTCTGTGATGTTGAACTTGTACTGTAAACGAGGTTCTTGTAAACAGAGCCGTTCCAAACTTTGGGGTGGCTGTGTCTTTTTGATTTTAAATTCCCTAAGCTATAGGACCATAAGTGGAAGTGCCCTAGGCTCTGTTGCTTTGTTTTTTAGATGTTTCAGGAAACACCATACACTTCTCCCGAGTGTTTGTTGGCAATTTACATCCCGCCCATCAGCATAACAAGGCTCCCTGTTCTCCATGGCCTGTCCTGCCTTTCTGGATTTTACACTTTTTTCAGATGGCCCTTTTAACCGGGGGGAAGTGAGACTTCGTTGTAGTGCAGATTTCCTTTGCAAGCTTGCTTGGTTGGCCAAAAAGGGCGTATGCGTTTTTTCCTGAATATATTCAGGAAAAAACGCATACGCCCTTTTTGGCCAAGTGCATCATTGTGGATGTTCTGCCTCTTTTCCTATGCTTTCAATGCAATTCCAGTCTACCTCCTGAAATCGGTTTCCTGCAATTCTGCCCCGCTTTCAAGTCCTCTTGGCAGCCTTACTTCAGTCTATTTTTGGACGATAGCTGTCATTTATAACTCTGCAGGTTTGTGAATTACAGTGCCCCTGAGCTCCTTTCTTCAACTCGCTTTCTTGTGACCTGGCCGCAACACCGCAGGATGGCTTCAGGCCCTAATCTGGTTCCGGCCCGGCATGCTGAGCCTTTGGTTAATTCCTCTTCCTGGTGGGAAATGAGAGTTAAATTTGCCCGTCCAGACACCTCCAGCTAGCCTCTCATTGGTTCTCACTATTCCTGTTCATCTTCCGCAGAAATTGCAAACTGGGCCAAACAGGACGTTAAAGGCGCTGACTCTCCAAGTGGGGAGAGTGTTAGTAAAGCGTCTGGAATGTTGCACCCGAGTACCAGGGGAGGAAAACTGAGACATATTTGAACACGTCTCCCGATCACATGGTTGATCATACTCTGGGTTCCACATGCATGTTTTAGCTGAAGGAAGAATACCTTAAACCTGGGTAGTTGAAACCCGTGGAATGGGTATCATGCAATATGACTTCAAAGGGTCTTCATTTGCTCACCGAACCTCTCCAATCCTATCACTGCTGCGTTTATGCCCCTGTACACATGCTTGATTCTCTTTCGGAGACATAGCAATCTATAGGTTTTAAGATACTTACTAGTCAGGTACATTCTTAGGCGTTTAATATGCGGTGTTGAGTCCATTTCGTTGAGCAAGGAGTAGCTCTTGTCTATTCCATATTTGGCTTAAGGAACTTTATCTGTGCTCATTTCAATCTCTGGTTTTATGCAGCACCCCAACTCACCTTTCCCCTTAAGCAAGCATAAGTTGGTTTTCTAAATTTGAGACCCTGTTCTGTTCTGTAATTCAGTTCCTGTGTAGCCAAGTTTACATTCCGTGTATTACTGATATCTTATGATGTTTCTTTTTCTGTGTGACTTATTTCAGTTAGAATCATCATACCTGAATCCACTCATTGTGCTGCTAAGGGCCTGATGACATAGATTTCATTGCTGAGTGATATTGCTTTGTAAGTGAATACCACAACTTCTTTATCCATTTTTCACTTTCTGCGATGTTGAACTTGTACTGTAAACGAGGTTCTTGTAAACAGAGCCGTTCCAAACTTTGGGGTGGCTGTGTCTTTTTCATTTTAATTTCCCTAAGCTATAGGACCATAAGTGGAAGTGCCCTAGGCTCTGTTGCTTTGTTTTTTAGATGTTTCAGGAAACACCATACACTTCTCCCAAGTGTCTGTTGGCAATTTACATCCCGCCCATCAGCATAACAAGGCTCCCAGTTCTCCATGGCCTGTCCTGCCTTTCTGGACTTTACACTTTTTTCAGATGGCCCTTTTGACCGGGGGGAAGTGAGACTTCATTGTAGTGCAGATTTCCTTTGCAAGCTTGCTTGGTTGGCCAAAAAGGGCGTATGCGTTTTTTCCTGAATATATTCAGGAAAAAACGCATACGCCCTTTTTGGCCAAGTGCATCATTGTGGACGTTCTGCCTCTTTTCCTATGCTTTCAATGCAATTCCAGTCTACCTCCTGAAATGGGTTTCCTGCAATTCTGCCCCGCTTTCAAGTCCTCTTGGCAGCCTTACTTCAGTCTATTTTTGGACGATAGCTGTCATTTATAACTCTGCAGGTTTGTGAATTACAGTGCCCCTGAGCTCCTTTCTTCAACTCGCTTTCTTGTGACCTGGCCGCAACACCGCAGGATGGCTTCAGGCCCTAATCTGGTTCTGGCAAGGCACGCTGAGCCTTTGGTTAATTCCTCTTCCTGGTGGGAAATGAGAGTTAAATTTGCCCATCCAGACACCTCCAGCTAGTCTCTCATTGGTTCTCGCTATTCCTGTTCATCTTCCGCAGAAATTGCAAACTGGGCCAAACAGGAGGTTAAAGGGACTGACTCTCCAAGTGGGGAGAGTGTTAGTAAAGCGTCTGGAATGTTGCACCCGAGTACCAGGGTATGAAAACTGAGACATATTTGAACACGTCTCCCGATCACATGGTTGATCATACTCTGGGTTCCACATGCATGTTTTAGCTGAAGGAAGAATACCTTAAACCTGGGTAGTTGAAACCCGTGGAATGGGTACCATGCAATATGTCTTCAAAGGGTCTTCATGTGCTCACGAACCTCTCCAATCCTATCACTACTGCGTTTATGCCCCTGTACACATGCTTGATTCTCTTTCGGAGACATAGCAATCCATAGGTTTTAAGATACTTACTAGTCAGGTACATTCTTAGGCGTTTAATATGCGGTGTTGAGTCCATTTCGTTGAGCAAGGAGTAGCTCTTGTCTATTCCATATTTGGCTTAAGGAACTTTATCTGTGCTCATTTCAATCTCTGGTTTTATGCAGCACCCCAACTCACCTTTACCCTTAAGCAAGCATAAGTTGGTTTTCTAAATTTGAGACCCTGTTCTGTTCTGTAATTCAGTTCCTGTGTAGCCAAGTTTACATTCCTTGTATTACTGATATCTTATGATGTTTCTTTTTCTGTGTGACTTATTTCAGTTAGAATCATCATACCTGAATCCACTCATTGTGCTGCTAAGGGCCTGATGACATAGATTTCATTGCTGAGTGATATTGCTTTGTAAGTAAATACCACAACTTCTTTATCCATTTTTCACTTTCTGCGATGTTGAACTTGTACTGTAAACGAGGTTCTTGTAAACAGAGGCGTCCCAAACTTTGGGGTGGCTGTGTCTTTTTGATTTTAATTTCCCTAAGCTATAGGACCATAAGTGGCAGTGCCCTAGGCTCTATTGCTTTGTTTTTTAGATGTTTCAGGAAGCACCATACACTTCTCCTGAGTGTCTGTTGGTAATTTACATCCCCCCCATCAGCATAACAAGGCTCCCAGTTCTCCATGGCCTGTCCTGCCTTTCTGGATTTTACACTTTTTTCAGATGGCCCTTTTGACCGGGGGGAAGTGAGACTTCATTGTAGTGCAGATTTCCTTTGCAAGCTTGCTTGGTTGGCCAAAAAGGGCGTATGCGTTTTTTCCTGAATATATTCAGGAAAAAACGCATACGCCCTTTTTGGCCAAGTGCATCATTGTGGACGTTCTGCCTCTTTTCCTATGCTTTCAATGCAATTCCAGTCTACCTCCTGAAATGGGTTTCCTGCAATTCTGCCCCGCTTTCAAGTCCTCTTGGCAGCCTTACTTCAGTCTATTTTTGGACGATAGCTGTCATTTATAACTCTGCAGGTTTGTGAATTACAGTGCCCCTGAGCTCCTTTCTTCAACTCGCTTTCTTGTGACCTGGCCGCAACACCGCAGGATGGCTTCAGGCCCTAATCTGGTTCCGGCACGGCACGCTGAGCCTCTGGTTATTTCCTCTTCCTGGTGGGAAATGAGAGTTAAATTTGCCCGTCCAGACACCTCCAGCTAGTCTCTCATTGGTTCTCGCTATTCCTGTTCATCTTCCGCAGAAATTGCAAACTGGGCCAAACAGGAGGTTAAAGGCGCTGACTCTCCAAGTGGGGAGAGTGTTAGTAAAGCGTCTGGAATGTTGCACCCGAGTACCAGGGGAGGAAAACTGAGACATATTTGAACACGTCTCCCGATCACATGGTTGATCATACTCTGGGTTCCACATGCATGTTTTAGCTGAAGGAAGAATACCTAAAACCTGGGTAGTTGAAACCCGTGGAATGGGTACCATGCAATATGACTTCAAAGGGTCTTCATTTGCTCACCGAACCTCTCCAATCCTATCACTGCTGCGTTTATGCCCCTGTACACATGCTTGATTCTCTTTCGGAGACATAGCAATCGATAGGTTTTAAGATACTTACTAGTCAGGTACATTCTTAGGCGTTTAATATGCGGTGTTGAGTCCATTTCGTTGAGCAAGGAGTAGCTCTTGTCTATTCCATATTTGGCTTAAGGAACTTTATCTGTGCTCATTTCAATCTCTGGTTTTATGCAGCACCCCAACTCACCTTTCCCCTTAAGCAAGCATAAGTTGGTTTTCTAAATTTGAGACCCTGTTCTGTTCTGTAATTCAGTTCCTGTGTAGCCAAGTTTACATTCCGTGTATTAGTGATATCTTATGATGTTTCTTTTTCTGTGTGACTTATTTCAGTTAGAATCATCATACCTGAATCCACTCATTGTGCTGCTAAGGGCCTGATGACATAGATTTCATTGCTGAGTGATATTGCTTTGTAAGTGAATACCACAACTTCTTTATCCATTTTTCACTTTCTGCGATGTTGAACTTGTACTGTAAACGAGGTTCTTGTAAACAGAGCCGTTCCAAACTTTGGGGTGGCTGTGTCTTTTTGATTTTAAATTCCCTAAGCTATAGGACCATAAGTGGAAGTGCCCTAGGCTCTGTTGCTTTGTTTTTTAGATGTTTCAGGAAACACCATACACTTCTCCCGAGTGTTTGTTGGCAATTTACATCCCGCCCATCAGCATAACAAGGCTCCCTGTTCTCCATGGCCTGTCCTGCCTTTCTGGATTTTACACTTTTTTCAGATGGCCCTTTTGACCGGGGGGGAAGTGAGACTTCGTTGTAGTGCAGATTTCCTTTGCAAGCTTGCTTGGTTGGCCAAAAAGGGCGTATGCGTTTTTTCCTGAATATATTCAGGAAAAAACGCATACGCCCTTTTTGGCCAAGTGCATCATTGTGGACGTTCTGCCTCTTTTCCTATGCTTTCAATGCAATTCCAGTCTACCTCCTGAAATGGGTTCCCTGCAATTCTGCCCCGCTTTCAAGTCCTCTTGGCAGCCTTACTTCAGTCTATTTTTGGACGATAGCTGTCATTTATAACTCTGCAGGTTTGTGAATTACAGTGCCCCTGAGCTCCTTTCTTCAACTCGCTTTCTTTTGAGCTGGCCGCAACACCGCAGGATGGCTTCAGGCCCTAATCTGGTTCCGGCCCGGCATGCTGAGCCTTTGGTTAATTCCTCTTCCTGGTGGGAAATGAGAGTTAAATTTGCCCGTCCAGACACCTCCAGCTAGCCTCTCATTGGTTCTCGCTATTCCTGTTCATCTTCCGCAGAAATTGCAAACTGGGCCAAACAGGACGTTAAAGGCGCTGACTCTCCAAGTGGGGAGAGTGTTAGTAAAGCGTCTGGAATGTTGCACCCGAGTACCAGGGGAGGAAAACTGAGACATATTTGAACACGTCTCCCGATCACATGGTTGATCATACTCTGGGTTCCACATGCATGTTTTAGCTGAAGGAAGAATACCTAAAACCTGGGTAGTTGAAACCCGTGGAATGGGTACCATGCAATATGACTTCAAAGGGTCTTCATTTGCTCACCGAACCTCTCCAATCCTATCACTGCTGCGTTTATGCCCCTGTACACATGCTTGATTCTCTTTCGGAGACATAGCAATCTATAGGTTTTAAGATACTTACTAGTCAGGTACATTCTTAGGCGTTTAATATGCGGTGTTGAGTCCATTTCGTTGAGCAAGGAGTAGCTCTTGTCTATTCCATATTTGGCTTAAGGAACTTTATCTGTGCTCATTTCAATCTCTGGTTTTATGCAGCACCCCAACTCACCTTTACCCTTAAGCAAGCATAAGTTGGTTTTCTAAATTTGAGACCCTGTTCTGTTCTGTAATTCAGTTCCTGTGTAGCCAAGTTTACATTCCGTGTATTACTGATATCTTATGATGTTTCTTTTTCTGTGTGACTTATTTCAGTTAGAATCATCATACCTGAATCCACTCATTGTGCTGCTAAGGGCCTGATGACATAGATTTCATTGCTGAGTGATATTGCTTTGTAAGTGAATACCACAACTTCTTTATCCATTTTTCACTTTCTGCGATGTTGAACTTGTACTGTAAACGAGGTTCTTGTAAACAGAGCCGTTCCAAACTTTGGGGTGGCTGTGTCTTTTTTATTTTAATTTCCCTAAGCTATAGGACCATAAGTGGAAGTGCCCTAGGCTCTGTTGCTTTGTTTTTTAGATGTTTCAGGAAACACCATACACTTCTCCCAAGTGTCTGTTGGCAATTTACATCCCGCCCATCAGCATAACAAGGCTCCCAGTTCTCCATGGCCTGTCCTGCCTTTCTGGACTTTACACTTTTTTCAGATGGCCCTTTTGACCGGGGGGAAGTGAGACTTCATTGTAGTGCAGATTTCCTTTGCAAGCTTGCTTGGTTGGCCAAAAAGGGCGTATGCGTTTTTTCCTGAATATATTCAGGAAAAAACGCATACGCCCTTTTTGGCCAAGTGCATCATTGTGGACGTTCTGCCTCTTTTCCTATGCTTTCAATGCAATTCCAGTCTACCTCCTGAAATGGGTTTCCTGCAATTCTGCCCCGCTTTCAAGTCCTCTTGGCAGCCTTACTTCAGTCTATTTTTGGACGATAGCTGTCATTTATAACTCTGCAGGTTTGTGAATTACAGTGCCCCTGAGCTCCTTTCTTCAACTCGCTTTCTTGTGACCTGGCCGCAACACCGCAGGATGGCTTCAGGCCCTAATCTGGTTCTGGGACGGCACGCTGAGCCTTTGGTTAATTCCTCTTCCTGGTGGGAAATGAGAGTTAAATTTGCCCATCCAGACACCTCCAGCTAGTCTCTCATTGGTTCTCGCTATTCCTGTTCATCTTCCGCAGAAATTGCAAACTGGGCCAAACAGGAGGTTAAAGGGACTGACTCTCCAAGTGGGGAGAGTGTTAGTAAAGCGTCTGGAATGTTGCACCCGAGTACCAGGGTATGAAAACTGAGACATATTTGAACACGTCTCCCGATCACATGGTTGATCATACTCTAGGTTCCACATGCATGTTTTAGCTGAAGGAAGAATACCTTAAACCTGGGTAGTTGAAACCCGTGGAATGGGTACCATGCAATATGTCTTCAAAGGGTCTTCATGTGCTCACGAACCTCTCCAATCCTATCACTGCTGCGTTTATGCCCCTGTACACATGCTTGATTCTCTTTCGGAGACATAGCAATCCATAGGTTTTAAGATACTTACTAGTCAGGTACATTCTTAGGCGTTTAATATGCGGTGTTGAGTCCATTTCGTTGAGCAAGGAGTAGCTCTTGTCTATTCCATATTTGGCTTAAGGAACTTTATCTGTGCTCATTTCAATCTCTGGTTTTATGCAGCACCCCAACTCACCTTTACCCTTAAGCAAGCATAAGTTGGTTTTCTAAATTTGAGACCCTGTTCTGTTCTGTAATTCAGTTCCTGTGTAGCCAAGTTTACATTCCGTGTATTACTGATATCTTATGATGTTTCTTTTTCTGTGTCACTTATTTCAGTTAGAATCATCATACCTGAATCCACTCATTGTGCTGCTAAGGGCCTGATGACACAGATTTCATTGCTGAGTGATATTGCTTTGTAAGTAAATACCACAACTTTTTTATCCATTTTTCACTTTCTGCGATGTTGAACTTGTACTGTAAACGAGGTTCTTGTAAACAGAGCCGTTCCAAACTTTGGGGTGGCTGTGTCTTTTTGATTTTAAATTCCCTAAGCTATAGGACCATAAGTGGAAGTGCCCTAGGCTCTGTTGCTTTGTTTTTTAGATGTTTCAGGAAACACCATACACTTCTCCCGAGTGTTTGTTGGCAATTTACATCCCGCCCATCAGCATAACAAGGCTCCCTGTTCTCCATGGCCTGTCCTGCCTTTCTGGATTTTACACTTTTTTCAGATGGCCCTTTTGACCGGGGGGAAGTGAGACTTCATTGTTGCAGATTTCCTTTGCAAGCTTGCTTGGTTGGCCAAAAAGGGCGTATGCGTTTTTTCCTGAATATATTCAGGAAAAAACGCATACGCCCTTTTTGGCCAAGTGCATCATTGTGGACGTTCTGCCTCTTTTCCTATGCTTTCAATGCAATTCCAGTCTACCTCCTGAAATGGGTTCCCTGCAATTCTGCCCCGCTTTCAAGTCCTCTTGGCAGCCTTACTTCAGTCTATTTTTGGACGATAGCTGTCATTTATAACTCTGCAGGTTTGTGAATTACAGTGCCCCTGAGCTCCTTTCTTCAACTCGCTTTCTTTTGAGCTGGCCGCAACACCGCAGGATGGCTTCAGGCCCTAATCTGGTTCCGGCCCGGCATGCTGAGCCTTTGGTTAATTCCTCTTCCTGGTGGGAAATGAGAGTTAAATTTGCCCGTCCAGACACCTCCAGCTAGCCTCTCATTGGTTCTCGCTATTCCTGTTCATCTTCCGCAGAAATTGCAAACTGGGCCAAACAGGACGTTAAAGGCGCTGACTCTCCAAGTGGGGAGAGTGTTAGTAAAGCATCTGGAATGTTGCACCCGAGTACCAGGGGAGGAAAACTGAGACATATTTGAACACGTCTCCCGATCACATGGTTGATCATACTCTGGGTTCCACATGCATGTTTTAGCTGAAGGAAGAATACCTAAAACCTGGGTAGTTGAAACCCGTGGAATGGGTACCATGCAATATGACTTCAAAGGGTCTTCATTTGCTCACCGAACCTCTCCAATCCTATCACTGCTGCGTTTATGCCCCTGTACACATGCTTGATTCTCTTTCGGAGACATAGCAATCTATAGGTTTTAAGATACTTACTAGTCAGGTACATTCTTAGGCGTTTAATATGCGGTGTTGAGTCCATTTCGTTGAGCAAGGAGTAGCTCTTGTCTATTCCATATTTGGCTTAAGGAACTTTATCTGTGCTCATTTCAATCTCTGGTTTTATGCAGCACCCCAACTCACCTTTCCCCTTAAGCAAGCATAAGTTGGTTTTCTAAATTTGAGACCCTGTTCTGTTCTGTAATTCAGTTCCTGTGTAGCCAAGTTTACATTCCGTGTATTACTGATATCTTATGATGTTTCTTTTTCTGTGTGACTTATTTCAGTTAGAATCATCATACCTGAATCCACTCATTGTGCTGCTAAGGGCCTGATGACATAGATTTCATTGCTGAGTGATATTGCTTTGTAAGTGAATACCACAACTTCTTTATCCATTTTTCACTTTCTGCGATGTTGAACTTGTACTGTAAACGAGGTTCTTGTAAACAGAGCCGTTCGAAACTTTGGGGTGGCTGTGTCTTTTTTATTTTAATTTCCCTAAGCTATAGGACCATAAGTGGCAGTGCCCTAGGCTCTGTTGCTTTGTTTTTTAGATGTTTCAGGAAACACCATACACTTCTCCGAAGTGTCTGTTGGCAATTTACATCCCGCCCATCAGCATAACAAGGCTCCCAGTTCTCCATGGCCTGTCCTGCCTTTCTGGACTTTACACTTTTTTCAGATGGCCCTTTTGACCGGGGGGAAGTGAGACTTCATTGTAGTGCAGATTTCCTTTGCAAGCTTGCTTGGTTGGCCAAAAAGGGCGTATGCGTTTTTTCCTGAATATATTCAGGAAAAAACGCATACGCCCTTTTTGGCCAAGTGCATCATTGTGGACGTTCTGCCTCTTTTCCTATGCTTTCAATGCAATTCCAGTCTACCTCCTGAAATGGGTTTCCTGCAATTCTGCCCCGCTTTCAAGTCCTCTTGGCAGCCTTACTTCAGTCTATTTTTGGACGATAGCTGTCATTTATAACTCTGCAGGTTTGTGAATTACAGTGCCCCTGAGCTCCTTTCTTCAACTCGCTTTCTTGTGACCTGGCCGCAACACCGCAGGATGGCTTCAGGCCCTAATCTGGTTCTGGGACGGCACGCTGAGCCTTTGGTTAATTCCTCTTCCTGGTGGGAAATGAGAGTTAAATTTGCCCATCCAGACACCTCCAGCTAGTCTCTCATTGGTTCTCGCTATTCCTGTTCATCTTCCGCAGAAATTGCAAACTGGGCCAAACAGGAGGTTAAAGGGACTGACTCTCCAAGTGGGGAGAGTGTTAGTAAAGCGTCTGGAATGTTGCACCCGAGTACCAGGGTATGAAAACTGAGACATATTTGAACACGTCTCCCGATCACATGGTTGATCATACTCTAGGTTCCACATGCATGTTTTAGCTGAAGGAAGAATACCTTAAACCTGGGTAGTTGAAACCCGTGGAATGGGTACCATGCAATATGTCTTCAAAGGGTCTTCATGTGCTCACGAACCTCTCCAATCCTATCACTGCTGCGTTTATGCCCCTGTACACATGCTTGATTCTCTTTCGGAGACATAGCAATCCATAGGTTTTAAGATACTTACTAGTCAGGTACATTCTTAGGCGTTTAATATGCGGTGTTGAGTCCATGTCGTTGAGCAAGGAGTAGCTCTTGTCTATTCCATATTTGGCTTAAGGAACTTTATCTGTGCTCATTTCAATCTCTGGTTTTATGCAGCACCCCAACTCACCTTTACCCTTAAGCAAGCATAAGTTGGTTTTCTAAATTTGAGACCCTGTTCTGTTCTGTAATTCAGTTCCTGTGTAGCCAAGTTTACATTCCGTGTATTACTGATATCTTATGATGTTTCTTTTTCTGTGTCACTTATTTCAGTTAGAATCATCATACCTGAATCCACTCATTGTGCTGCTAAGGGCCTGATGACACAGATTTCATTGCTGAGTGATATTGCTTTGTAAGTAAATACCACAACTTTTTTATCCATTTTTCACTTTCTGCGATGTTGAACTTGTACTGTAAACGAGGTTCTTGTAAACAGAGCCGTTCCAAACTTTGGGGTGGCTGTGTCTTTTTGATTTTAAATTCCCTAAGCTATAGGACCATAAGTGGAAGTGCCCTAGGCTCTGTTGCTTTGTTTTTTAGATGTTTCAGGAAACACCATACACTTCTCCCGAGTGTTTGTTGGCAATTTACATCCCGCCCATCAGCATAACAAGGCTCCCAGTTCTCCATGGCCTGTCCTGCCTTTCTGGATTTTACACTTTTTTCAGATGGCCCTTTTGACCGGGGGGAAGTGAGACTTCGTTGTAGTGCAGATTTCCTTTGCAAGCTTGCTTGGTTGGCCAAAAAGGGCGTATGCGTTTTTTCCTGAATATATTCAGGAAAAAACGCATACGCCCTTTTTGGCCAAGTGCATCATTGTGGACGTTCTGCCTCTTTTCCTATGCTTTCAATGCAATTCCAGTCTACCTCCTGAAATGGGTTCCCTGCAATTCTGCCCCGCTTTCAAGTCCTCTTGGCAGCCTTACTTCAGTCTATTTTTGGACGATAGCTGTCATTTATAACTCTGCAGGTTTGTGAATTACAGTGCCCCTGAGCTCCTTTCTTCAACTCGCTTTCTTTTGAGCTGGCCGCATCACCGCAGGATGGCTTCAGGCCCTAATCTGGTTCCGGCCCGGCATGCTGAGCCTTTGGTTAATTCCTCTTCCTGGTGGGAAATGAGAGTTAAATTTGCCCGTCCAGACACCTCCAGCTAGCCTCTCATTGGTTCTCGCTATTCCTGTTCATCTTCCGTAGAAATTGCAAACTGGGCCAAACAGGACGTTAAAGGCGCTGACTCTCCAAGTGGGGAGAGTGTTAGTAAAGCGTCTGGAATGTTGCACCCGAGTACCAGGGTATGAAAACTGAGACATATTTGAACACGTCTCCCGATCACATGGTTGATCATACTCTAGGTTCCACATGCATGTTTTAGCTGAAGGAAGAATACCTTAAACCTGGGTAGTTGAAACCCGTGGAATGGGTACCATGCAATATGTCTTCAAAGGGTCTTCATGTGCTCACGAACCTCTCCAATCCTATCACTGCTGCGTTTATGCCCCTGTACACATGCTTGATTCTCTTTCGGAGACATAGCAATCCATAGGTTTTAAGATACTTACTAGTCAGGTACATTCTTAGGCGTTTAATATGCGGTGTTGAGTCCATTTCGTTGAGCAAGGAGTAGCTCTTGTCTATTCCATATTTGGCTTAAGGAACTTTATCTGTGCTCATTTCAATCTCTGGTTTTATGCAGCACCCCAACTCACCTTTACCCTTAAGCAAGCATAAGTTGGTTTTCTAAATTTGAGACCCTGTTCTGTTCTGTAATTCAGTTCCTGTGTAGCCAAGTTTACATTCCGTGTATTACTGATATCTTATGATGTTTCTTTTTCTGTGTCACTTATTTCAGTTAGAATCATCATACCTGAATCCACTCATTGTGCTGCTAAGGGCCTGATGACACAGGTTTCATTGCTGAGTGATATTGCTTTGTAAGTAAATACCACAACTTTTGTATCCATTTTTCACTTTCTGCGATGTTGAACTTGTACTGTAAACGAGGTTCTTGTAAACAGAGCCGTTCCAAACTTTGGGGTGGCTGTGTCTTTTTGATTTTAAATTCCCTAAGCTATAGGACCATAAGTGGAAGTGCCCTAGGCTCTGTTGCTTTGTTTTTTAGATGTTTCAGGAAACACCATACACTTCTCCCGAGTGTTTGTTGGCAATTTACATCCCGCCCATCAGCATAACAAGGCTCCCTGTTCTCCATGGCCTGTCCTGCCTTTCTGGATTTTACACTTTTTTCAGATGGCCCTTTTGACCGGGGGGAAGTGAGACTTCGTTGTAGTGCAGATTTCCTTTGCAAGCTTGCTTGGTTGGCCAAAAAGGGCGTATGCGTTTTTTCCTGAATATATTCAGGAAAAAACGCATACGCCCTTTTTGGCCAAGTGCATCATTGTGGACGTTCTGCCTCTTTTCCTATGCTTTCAATGCAATTCCAGTCTACCTCCTGAAATGGGTTCCCTGCAATTCTGCCCCGCTTTCAAGTCCTCTTGGCAGCCTTACTTCAGTCTATTTTTGGACGATAGCTGTCATTTATAACTCTGCAGGTTTGTGAATTACAGTGCCCCTGAGCTCCTTTCTTCAACTCGCTTTCTTTTGAGCTGGCCGCAACACCGCAGGATGGCTTCAGGCCCTAATCTGGTTCCGGCCCGGCATGCTGAGCCTTTGGTTAATTCCTCTTCCTGGTGGGAAATGAGAGTTAAATTTGCCCGTCCAGACACCTCCAGCTAGCCTCTCATTGGTTCTCGCTATTCCTGTTCATCTTCCGCAGAAATTGCAAACTGGGCCAAACAGGACGTTAAAGGCGCTGACTCTCCAAGTGGGGAGAGTGTTAGTAAAGCGTCTGGAATGTTGCACCCGAGTACCAGGGGAGGAAAACTGAGACATATTTGAACACGTCTCCTGATCACATGGTTGATCATACTCTGGGTTCCACATGCATGTTTTAGCTGAAGGAAGAATACCTAAAACCTGGGTAGTTGAAACCCGTGGAATGGGTACCATGCAATATGACTTCAAAGGGTCTTCATTTGCTCACCGAACCTCTCCAATCCTATCACTGCTGCGTTTATGCCCCTGTACACATGCTTGATTCTCTTTCGGAGACATAGTAATCTATAGGTTTTAAGATACTTACTAGTCAGGTACATTCTTAGGCGTTTAATATGCGGTGTTGAGTCCATTTCGTTGAGCAAGGAGTAGCTCTTGTCTATTCCATATTTGGCTTAAGGAACTTTATCTGTGCTCATTTCAATCTCTGGTTTTATGCAGCACCCCAACTCACCTTTCCCCTTAAGCAAGCATAAGTTGGTTTTCTAAATTTGAGACCCTGTTCTGTTCTGTAATTCAGTTCCTGTGTAGCCAAGTTTACATTCCGTGTATTACTGATATCTTATGATGTTTCTTTTTCTGTGTGACTTATTTCAGTTAGAATCATCATACCTGAATCCACTCATTGTGCTGCTAAGGGCCTGATGACATAGATTTCATTGCTGAGTGATATTGCTTTGTAAGTGAATACCACAACTTCTTTATCCATTTTTCACTTTCTGCGATGTTGAACTTGTACTGTAAACGAGGTTCTTGTAAACAGAGCCGTTCCAAACTTTGGGGTGGCTGTGTCTTTTTCATTTTAATTTCCCTAAGCTATAGGACCATAAGTGGAAGTGCCCTAGGCTCTGTTGCTTTGTTTTTTAGATGTTTCAGGAAACACCATACACTTCTCCCGAGTGTCTGTTGGCAATTTACATCCCGCCCATCAGCATAACAAGGCTCCCAGTTCTCCATGGCCTGTCCTGCCTTTCTGGACTTTACACTTTTTTCAGATGGCCCTTTTGACCGGGGGGAAGTGAGACTTCATTGTAGTGCAGATTTCCTTTGCAAGCTTGCTTGGTTGGCCAAAAAGGGCGTATGCGTTTTTTCCTGAATATATTCAGGAAAAAACGCATACGCCCTTTTTGGCCAAGTGCATCATTGTGGACGTTCTGCCTCTTTTCCTATGCTTTCAATGCAATTCCAGTCTACCTCCTGAAATGGGTTTCCTGCAATTCTGCCCCGCTTTCAAGTCCTCTTGGCAGCCTTACTTCAGTCTATTTTTGGACGATAGCTGTCATTTATAACTCTGCAGGTTTGTGAATTACAGTGCCCCTGAGCTCCTTTCTTCAACTCGCTTTCTTGTGACCTGGCCGCAACACCGCAGGATGTCTTCAGGCCCTAATCTGGTTCTGGCACGGCATGCTGAGCCTTTGGTTAATTCCTCTTCCTGGTGGGAAATGAGAGTTAAATTTGCCCATCCAGACACCTCCAGCTAGTCTCTCATTGGTTCTCGCTATTCCTGTTCATCTTCCGCAGAAATTGCAAACTGGGCCAAACAGGAGGTTAAAGGGACTGACTCTCCAAGTGGGGAGAGTGTTAGTAAAGCGTCTGGAATGTTGCACCCGAGTACCAGGGTATGAAAACTGAGACATATTTGAACACGTCTCCCGATCACATGGTTGATCATACTCTGGGTTCCACATGCATGTTTTAGCTGAAGGAAGAATACCTTAAACCTGGGTAGTTGAAACCCGTGGAATGGGTACCATGCAATATGTCTTCAAAGGGTCTTCATGTGCTCACGAACCTCTCCAATCCTATCACTACTGCGTTTATGCCCCTGTACACATGCTTGATTCTCTTTCGGAGACATAGCAATCCATAGGTTTTAAGATACTTACTAGTCAGGTACATTCTTAGGCGTTTAATATGCGGTGTTGAGTCCATTTCGTTGAGCAAGGAGTAGCTCTTGTCTATTCCATATTTGGCTTAAGGAACTTTATCTGTGCTCATTTCAATCTCTGGTTTTATGCAGCACCCCAACTCACCTTTACCCTTAAGCAAGCATAAGTTGGTTTTCTAAATTTGAGACCCTGTTCTGTTCTGTAATTCAGTTCCTGTGTAGCCAAGTTTACATTCCGTGTATTAGTGATATCTTATGATGTTTCTTTTTCTGTGTGACTTATTTCAGTTAGAATCATCGTACCTGAATCCACTCATTGTGCTGCTAAGGGCCTAATGACACAGATTTCATTGCTGAGTGATATTGCTTTGTAAGTAAATACCACAACTTCTTTATCCATTTTTCACTTTCTGCGATGTTGAACTTGTACTGTAAACGAGGTTCTTGTAAACAGAGCCGTTCCAAACTTTGGGGTGGCTGTGTCTTTTTGATTTTAATTTCCCTAAGCTATAGGACCATAAGTGGAAGTGTCCTAGGTTCTGTTGCTTTGTTTTTTAGATGTTTCAGGAAACACCATACACTTCTCCCGAGTGGTTGTTGGGAATTTACATCCCGCCCATCAGCATAACAAGGCTCCCAGTTGTCCATGGCCTGTCCTGCCTTTCTGGATTTTACACTTTTTTCAGATGGCCCTTTTGACCGGGGGGAAGTGAGACTTCATTGTAGTGCAGATTTCCTTTGCAAGCTTGCTTGGTTGGCCAAAAAGGGCGTATGCGTTTTTTCCTGAATATATTCAGGAAAAAACGCATACGCCCTTTTTGGCCAAGTGCATCATTGTGGACGTTCTGCCTCTTTTCCTATGCTTTCAATGCAATTCCAGTCTACCTCCTGAAATCGGTTTCCTGCAATTCTGCCCCGCTTTCAAGTCCTCTTGGCAGCCTTACTTCAGTCTATTTTTGGACGATAGCTGTCATTTATAACTCTGCAGGTTTGTGAATTACAGTGCCCCTGAGCTCCTTTCTTCAACTCGCTTTCTGGTGAGCTGGCCGTAACACCGCAGGATGGCTTCAGGCCCTAATTGGTTCCGGCACGGCACGCTGAGCCTTTGGTTATTTCCTCTTCCTGGTGGGAAATGAGAGTTAAATTTGCCCATCCAGACACCTGCAGCTAGTCTCTCATTGGTTCTCGCTATTCCTGTTCATCTTCCACAGAAATTGCAAACTGGGCCAAACAGGAGGTTAAAGGGACTGACTCTCCAAGTGGGGAGAGTGTTAGTAAAGCGTCTGGAATGTTGCACCCGAGTACCAGGGTATGAAAACTGAGACATATTTGAACACGTCTCCCGATCACATGGTTGATCATACTGTAGGTTCCACATGCATGTTTTAGCTGAAGGAAGAATACCTTAAACCTGGGTAGTTGAAACCCGTGGAATGGGTACCATGCAATATGACTTCAAAGGGTCTTCATTTGCTCACGAACATCTCCAATCCTATCACTGCTGCGTTTATGCCCCTGTACACATGCTTGATTCTCTTTCGGAGACATAGCAATCCATAGGTTTTAAGATACTTACTAGTCAGGTACATTCTTAGGCGTTTAATATGCGGTGTTGAGTCCATTTCGTTGAGCAAGGAGTAGCTCTTGTCTATTCCATATTTGGCTTAAGGAACTTTATCTGTGCTCATTTCAATCTCTGGTTTTATGCAGCACCCCAACTCACCTTTCCCCTTAAGCAAGCATAAGTTGGTTTTCTAAATTTGAGACCCTGTTCTGTTCTGTAATTCAGTTCCTGTGTAGCCAAGTTTACATTCCGTGTATTAGTGATATCTTATGATGTTTCTTTTTCTGTGTGACTTATTTCAGTTAGAATCATCATACCTGAATCCACTCATTGTGCTGCTAAGGGCCTGATGACACAGGTTTCATTGCTGAGTGATATTGCTTTGTAAGTAAATACCACAACTTTTTTATCCATTTTTCACTTTCTGCGATGTTGAACTTGTACTGTAAACGAGGTTCTTGTAAACAGAGCCGTTCCAAACTTTGGGGTGGCTGTGTCTTTTTGATTTTAAATTCCCTAAGCTATAAGACCATAAGTGGAAGTGCCCTAGGCTCTGTTGCTTTGTTTTTTAGATGTTTCAGGAAACACCATACACTTCTCCCGAGTGTTTGTTGGCAATTTACATCCCGCCCATCAGCATAACAAGGCTCCCTGTTCTCCATGGCCTGTCCTGCCTTTCTGGATTTTACCCTTTTTTCAGATGGCCCTTTTGACCGGGGGGAAGTGAGACTTCGTTGTAGTGCAGATTTCCTTTGCAAGCTTGCTTGGTTGGCCAAAAAGGGCGTATGCGTTTTTTCCTGAATATATTCAGGAAAAAACGCATACGCCCTTTTTGGCCAAGTGCATCATTGTGGACGTTCTGCCTCTTTTCCTATGCTTTCAATGCAATTCCAGTCTACCTCCTGAAATGGGTTCCCTGCAATTCTGCCCCGCTTTCAAGTCCTCTTGGCAGCCTTACTTCAGTCTATTTTTGGACGATAGCTGTCATTTATAACTCTGCAGGTTTGTGAATTACAGTGCCCCTGAACTCCTTTCTTCAACTCGCTTTCTTTTGAGCTGGCCGCAACACCGCAGGATGGCTTCAGGCCCTAATCTGGTTCCGGCCCGGCATGCTGAGCCTTTGGTTAATTCCTCTTCCTGGTGGGAAATGAGAGTTAAATTTGCCCGTCCAGACACCTCCAGCTAGCCTCTCATTGGTTCTCGCTATTCCTGTTCATCTTCCGCAGAAATTGCAAACTGGGCCAAACAGGACGTTAAAGGCGCTGACTCTCCAAGTGGGGAGAGTGTTAGTAAAGCGTCTGGAATGTTGCACCCGAGTACCAGGGGAGGAAAACTGAGACATATTTGAACACGTCTCCCGATCACATGGTTGATCATACTCTGGGTTCCACATGCATGTTTTAGCTGAAGGAAGAATACCTAAAACCTGGGTAGTTGAAACCCGTGGAATGGGTACCATGCAATATGACTTCAAAGGGTCTTCATTTGCTCACCGAACCTCTCCAATCCTATCACTGCTGCGTTTATGCCCCTGTACACATGCTTGATTCTCTTTTGGAGACATAGTAATCTATAGGTTTTAAGATACTTACTAGTCAGGTACATTCTTAGGCGTTTAATATGCGGTGTTGAGTCCATTTCGTTGAGCAAGGAGTAGCTCTTGTCTATTCCATATTTGGCTTAAGGAACTTTATCTGTGCTCATTTCAATCTCTGGTTTTATGCAGCACCCCAACTCACCTTTCCCCTTAAGCAAGCATAAGTTGGTTTTCTAAATTTGAGACCCTGTTCTGTTCTGTAATTCAGTTCCTGTGTAGCCAAGTTTACATTCCGTGTATTACTGATATCTTATGATGTTTCTTTTTCTGTGTGACTTATTTCAGTTAGAATCATCATACCTGAATCCACTCATTGTGCTGCTAAGGGCCTGATGACATAGATTTCATTGCTGAGTGATATTGCTTTGTAAGTGAATACCACAACTTCTTTATCCATTTTTCACTTTCTGCGATGTTGAACTTGTACTGTAAACGAGGTTCTTGTAAACAGAGCCGTTCCAAACTTTGGGGTGGCTGTGTCTTTTTCATTTTAATTTCCCTAAGCTATAGGACCATAAGTGGAAGTGCCCTAGGCTCTGTTGCTTTGTTTTTTAGATGTTTCAGGAAACACCATACACTTCTCCCAAGTGTCTGTTGGCAATTTACATCCCGCCCATCAGCATAACAAGGCTCCCAGTTCTCCATGGCCTGTCCTGCCTTTCTGGACTTTACACTTTTTTCAGATGGCCCTTTTGACCGGGGGGAAGTGAGACTTCATTGTAGTGCAGATTTCCTTTGCAAGCTTGCTTGGTTGGCCAAAAAGGGCGTATGCGTTTTTTCCTGAATATATTCAGGAAAAAACGCATACGCCCTTTTTGGCCAAGTGCATCATTGTGGACGTTCTGCCTCTTTTCCTATGCTTTCAATGCAATTCCAGTCTACCTCCTGAAATGGGTTTCCTGCAATTCTGCCCCGCTTTCAAGTCCTCTTGGCAGCCTTACTTCAGTCTATTTTTGGACGATAGCTGTCATTTATAACTCTGCAGGTTTGTGAATTACAGTGCCCCTGAGCTCCTTTCTTCAACTCGCTTTCTTGTGACCTGGCCGCAACACCGCAGGATGTCTTCAGGCCCTAATCTGGTTCTGGCACGGCACGCTGAGCCTTTGGTTAATTCCTCTTCCTGGTGGGAAATGAGAGTTAAATTTGCCCATCCAGACACCTCCAGCTAGTCTCTCATTGGTTCTCGCTATTCCTGTTCATCTTCCGCAGAAATTGCAAACTGGGCCAAACAGGAGGTTAAAGGGACTGACTCTCCAAGTGGGGAGAGTGTTAGTAAAGCGTCTGGAATGTTGCACCCGAGTACCAGGGTATGAAAACTGAGACATATTTGAACACGTCTCCCGATCACATGGTTGATCATACTCTGGGTTCCACATGCATGTTTTAGCTGAAGGAAGAATACCTTAAACCTGGGTAGTTGAAACCCGTTGAATGGGTACCATGCAATATGTCTTCAAAGGGTCTTCATGTGCTCACGAACCTCTCCAATCCTATCACTACTGCGTTTATGCCCCTGTACACATGCTTGATTCTCTTTCGGAGACATAGCAATCCATAGGTTTTAAGATACTTACTAGTCAGGTACATTCTTAGGCGTTTAATATGCGGTGTTGAGTCCATTTCGTTGAGCAAGGAGTAGCTCTTGTCTATTCCATATTTGGCTTAAGGAACTTTATCTGTGCTCATTTCAATCTCTGGTTTTATGCAGCACCCCAACTCACCTTTACCCTTAAGCAAGCATAAGTTGGTTTTCTAAATTTGAGACCCTGTTCTGTTCTGTAATTCAGTTCCTGTGTAGCCAAGTTTACATTCCTTGTATTACTGATATCTTATGATGTTTCTTTTTCTGTGTGACTTATTTCAGTTAGAATCATCATACCTGAATCCACTCATTGTGCTGCTAAGGGCCTGATGACATAGATTTCATTGCTGAGTGATATTGCTTTGTAAGTAAATACCACAACTTCTTTATCCATTTTTCACTTTCTGCGATGTTGAACTTGTACTGTAAACGAGGTTCTTGTAAACAGAGGCGTAACAAACTTTGAGGTGGCTGTGTCTTTTTGATTTTAATTTCCCTAAGCTATAGGACCATAAGTGGCAGTGCCCTAGGCTCTGTTGCTTTGTTTTTTAGATGTTTCAGGAAACACCATACACTTCTCCTGAGTGTCTGTTGGTAATTTACATCCCACCCATCAGCATAACAAGGCTCCCAGTTCTCCATGGCCTGTCCTGCCTTTCTGGATTTTACACTTTTTTCAGATGGCCCTTTTGACTGGGGGGAAGTGAGACTTCATTGTAGTGCAGATTTCCTTTGCAAGCTTGCTTGGTTGGCCAAAAAGGGCGTATGCGTTTTTTCCTGAATATATTCAGGAAAAAACGCATACGCCCTTTTTGGCCAAGTGCATCATTGTGGACGTTCTGCCTCTTTTCCTATGCTTTCAATGCAATTCCAGTCTACCTCCTGAAATCGGTTTCCTGCAATTCTGCCCCGCTTTCAAGTCCTCTTGGCAGCCTTACTTCAGTCTATTTTTGGACGATAGCTGTCATTTATAACTCTGCAGGTTTGTGAATTACAGTGCCCCTGAGCTCCTTTCTTCAACTCGCTTTCTTTTGAGCTGGCCGCAACACCGCAGGATGTCTTCAGGCCCTAATCTGGTTCCGGCACGGCACGCTGAGCCTTTGGTTAATTCCTCTTCCTGGTGGGAAATGAGAGTTAAATTTGCCCGTCCAGACACCTCCAGCTAGCCTCTCATTGGTTCTCGCTATTCCTGTTCATCTTCCGCAGAAATTGCAAACTGGGCCAAACAGGAGGTTAAAGGGACTGACTCTCCAAGTCGGGAGAGTGTTAGTAAAGCGTCTGGAATGTTGCACCCGAGTACCAGGGTACGAAAACTGAGACATATTTGAACACGTCTCCCGATCACATGGTTGATCATACTCTAGGTTCCACATGCATGTTTTAGCTGAAGGAAGAATACCTAAAACCTGGGTAGTTGAAACCCGTGGAATGGGTACCATGCAATATGACTTCAAAGGGTCTTCATTTGCTCACGAACCTCTCCAATCCTATCACTGCTGCGTTTATGCCCCTGTACACATGCTTGATTCTCTTTCGGAGACATAGCAATCCATAGGTTTTAAGATACTTACTAGTCAGGTACATTCTTAGGCGTTTAATATGGGGTGTTAAGTTCATTTCGTTGAGCATGGAGTAGCTCTTGTCTATTCCATATTTGGCTTAAGGAACTTTATCTGTGCTCATTTCAATCTCTGGTTTTATGCAGCACCCCAACTCACCTTTACCCTTAAGCAAGCATAAGTTGGTTTTCTAAATTTGAGACCCTGTTCTATTCTGTAATTCAGTTCCTGTGTAGCCAAGTTTACATTCCGTGTATTAGTGATATCTTATGATGTTTCTTTTTCTGTGTGACTTATTTCAGTTAGAATCATCGTACCTGAATCCACTCATTGTGCTGCTAAGGGCCTGATGACACAGATTTCATTGCTGAGTGATATTGCTTTGTAAGTAAATACCACAACTTCTTTATCCATTTTTCACTTTCTGCGATGTTGAACTTGTACTGTAAACGAGGTTCTTGTAAACAGAGCCATTCCAAACTTTGGGGTGGCTGTGTCTTTTTGATTTTAATTTCCCTAAGCTATAGGACCATAAGTGGAAGTGTCCTAGGTTCTGTTGCTTTGTTTTTTAGATGTTTCAGGAAACACCATACACTTCTCCCGAGTGGTTGTTGGGAATTTACATCCCGCCCATCAGCATAACAAGGCTCCCAGTTCTCCATGGCCTGTCCTGCCTTTCTGGATTTTACACTTTTTTCAGATGGCCCTTTTGACCGGGGGGAAGTGAGACTTCATTGTAGTGCAGATTTCCTTTGCAAGCTTGCTTGGTTGGCCAAAAAGGGCGTATGCGTTTTTTCCTGAATATATTCAGGAAAAAACGCATACGCCCTTTTTGGCCAAGTGCATCATTGTGGACGTTCTACCTCTTTTCCTATGCTTTCAATGCAATTCCAGTCTACCTCCTGAAATCGGTTTCCTGCAATTCTGCCCCGCTTTCAAGTCCTCTTGGCAGCCTTACTTCAGTCTATTTTTGGACGATAGCTGTCATTTATAACTCTGCAGGTTTGTGAATTACAGTGCCCCTGAGCTCCTTTCTTCAACTCGCTTTCTTTTGAGCTGGCCGCAACACCGCAGGATGTCTTCAGGCCCTAATCTGGTTCCGGCATGGCACGCTGAGCCTTTGGTTAATTCCTCTTCCTGGTGGGAAATGAGAGTTAAATTTGCCCGTCCAGACACCTCCAGCTAGCCTCTCATTGGTTCTCGCTATTCCTGTTCATCTTCCACAGAAATTGCAAACTGGGCCAAACAGGAGGTTAAAGGGACTGACTCTCCAAGTCGGGAGAGTGTTAGTAAAGCGTCTGGAATGTTGCACCCGAGTACCAGGGTACGAAAACTGAGACATATTTGAACACGTCTCCCGATCACATGGTTGATCATACTCTAGGTTCCACATGCATGTTTTAGCTGAAGGAAGAATACCTAAAACCTGGGTAGTTGAAACCCGTGGAATGGGTACCATGCAATATGACTTCAAAGGGTCTTCATTTGCTCACGAACCTCTCCAATCCTATCACTGCTGCGTTTATGCCCCTGTACACATGCTTGATTCTCTTTCGGAGACATAGCAATCCATAGGTTTTAAGATACTTACTAGTCAGGTACATTCTTAGGCGTTTAATATGGGGTGTTGAGTTCATTTCGTTGAGCAAGGAGTAGCTCTTGTCTATTCCATATTTGGCTTAAGGAACTTTATCTGTGCTCATTTCAATCTCTGGTTTTATGCAGCACCCCAACTCACCTTTCCCCTTAAGCAAGCATAAGTTGGTTTTCTAAATTTGAGACCCTGTTCTGTTCTGTAATTCAGTTCCTGTGTAGCCAAGTTTACATTCCGTGTATTACTGATATCTTATGATGTTTCTTTTTCTGTGTGACTTATTTCAGTTAGAATCATCATACCTGAATCCACTCATTGTGCTGCTAAGGGCCTGATGACATAGATTTCATTGCTGAGTGATATTGCTTTGTAAGTAAATACCACAACTTCTTTATCCATTTTTCACTTTCTGCGATGTTGAACTTGTACTGTAAACGAGGTTCTTGTAAACAGAGGCGTCCCAAACTTTGGGGTGGCTGTGTCTTTTTGATTTTAATTTCCCTAAGCTATAGGACCATAAGTGGCAGTGCCCTAGGCTCTGTTGCTTTGTTTTTTAGATGTTTCAGGAAACACCATACACTTCTCCTGAGTGTCTGTTGGTAATTTACATCCCGCCCATCAGCATAACAAGGCTCCCAGTTCTCCATGGCCTGTCCTGCCTTTCTGGATTTTACACTTTTTTCAGATGGCCCTTTTGACCGGGGGGAAGTGAGACTTCATTGTAGTGCAGATTTCCTTTGCAAGTTTGCTTGGTTGGCCAAAAAGGGCGTATGCGTTTTTTCCTGAATATATTCAGGAAAAAACGCATACGCCCTTTTTGGCCAAGTGCATCATTGTGGACGTTCTGCCTCTTTTCCTATGCTTTCAATGCAATTCCAGTCTACCTCCTGAAATCGGTTTCCTGCAATTCTGCCCCGCTTTCAAGTCCTCTTGGCAGCCTTACTTCAGTCTATTTTTGGACGATAGCTGTCATTTATAACTCTGCAGGTTTGTGAATTACAGTGCCCCTGAGCTCCTTTCTTCAACTCGCTTTCTTGTGACCTGGCCGCAACACCGCAGGATGGCTTCAGGCCCTAATCTGGTTCTGGCACGGCACGCTGAGCCTTTGGTTATTTCCTCTTCCTGGTGGGAAATGAGAGTTAAATTTGCCCGTCCAGACACCTCCAGCTAGCCTCTCATTGGTTCTCGCTATTCCTGTTCATCTTCCACAGAAATTGCAAACTGGGCCAAACAGGAGGTTAAAGGGACTGACTCTCCAACTGGGGAGAGTGTTAGTAAAGCGTCTGGAATGTTGCACCCGAGTACCAGGGTACGAAAACTGAGACATATTTAAGCACGTCTCCCGATCACATGGTTGATCATACTCTAGGTTCCACATGCATGTTTTAGCTGAAGGAAGAATACCTTAAACCTGGATAGTTGAAACCCGTGGAATGGGTACCATGCAATATGATTTCAAAGGGTCTTCATTTGCTCACGAACCTCTCCAATCCTATCACTGCTGCGTTTATGCCCTTGTACACATGCTTGATTCTCTTTCGGAGACATAGCAATCCATAGGTTTTAAGATACTTACTAGTCAGGTACATTCTTAGGCGTTTAATATGCGGTTTTGAGTCCATTTCGTTGAGTAGGAGTAGCTCTTGTCTATTCCATATTTGGCTTAAGGAACTTTATCTGTGCTCATTTCAATCTCTGGTTTTATGCAGCACCCCAACTCACCTTTACCCTTAAGCAAGCATAAGTTGGTTTTCTAAATTTGAGACCCTGTTCTGTTCTGTAATTCAGTTCCTGTGTAGCCAAGTTTACATTCCTTGTATTACTGATATCTTATGATGTTTCTTTTTCTGTGTGACTTATTTCAGTTAGAATCATCATACCTGAATCCACTCATTGTGCTGCTAAGGGCCTGATGACATAGATTTCATTGCTGAGTGATATTGCTTTGTAAGTAAATACCACAACTTCTTTATCCATTTTTCACTTTCTGCGATGTTGAACTTGTACTGTAAACGAGGTTCTTGTAAACAGAGGCGTAACAAACTTTGAGGTGGCTGTGTCTTTTTGATTTTAATTTCCCTAAGCTATAGGACCATAAGTGGCAGTGCCCTAGGCTCTGTTGCTTTGTTTTTTAGATGTTTCAGGAAACACCATACACTTCTCCTGAGTGTCTGTTGGTAATTTACATCCCACCCATCAGCATAACAAGGCTCCCAGTTCTCCATGGCCTGTCCTGCCTTTCTGGATTTTACACTTTTTTCAGATGGCCCTTTTGACCGGGGGGAAGTGAGACTTCATTGTAGTGCAGATTTCCTTTGCAAGCTTGCTTGGTTGGACAAAAAGGGCGTATGCGTTTTTTCCTGAATATATTCAGGAAAAAACGCATACGCCCTTTTTGGCCAAGTGCATCATTGTGGACGTTCTGCCTCTTTTCCTATGCTTTCAATGCAATTCCAGTCTACCTCCTGAAATCGGTTTCCTGCAATTCTGCCCCGCTTTCAAGTCCTCTTGGCAGCCTTACTTCAGTCTATTTTTGGACGATAGCTGTCATTTATAACTCTGCAGGTTTGTGAATTACAGTACCCCTGAGCTCCTTTCTTCAACTCGCTTTCTTGTGACCTGGCCGCAACACCGCAAGATGGCTTCAGGCCCTAATCTGGTTCTGGCACGGCACGCTGAGCCTTTGGTTATTTCCTCTTCCTGGTGGGAAATGAGAGTTAAATTTGCCCGTCCAGACACCTCCAGCTAGCCTCTCATTGGTTCTCGCTATTCCTGTTCATCTTCCGCAGAAATTGCAAACTGGGCCAAACAGGAGGTTAAAGGGACTGACTCTCCAACTGGGGAGAGTGTTAGTAAAGCGTCTGGAATGTTGCACCCGAGTACCAGGGTACGAAAACTGAGACATATTTGAACACGTCTCCCGATCACATGGTTGATCATACTCTAGGTTCCACATGCATGTTTTAGCTGAAGGAAGAATACCTTAAACCTGGATAGTTGAAACCCGTGGAATGGGTACCATGCAATATGACTTCAAAGGGTCTTCATTTGCTCACGAACCTCTCCAATCCTATCACTGCTGCGTTTATGCCCTTGTACACATGCTTGATTCTCTTTCGGAGACATAGCAATCCATAGGTTTTAAGATACTTACTAGTCAGGTACATTCTTAGGCGTTTAATATGCGGTGTTGAGTCCATTTCGTTGAGTAGGAGTAGCTCTTGTCTATTCCATATTTGGCTTAAGGAACTTTATCTGTGCTCATTTCAATCTCTGGTTTTATGCAGCACCCCAACTCACCTTTACCCTTAAGCAAGCATAAGTTGGTTTTCTAAATTTGAGACCCTGTTCTGTTCTGTAATTCAGTTCCTGTGTAGCCAACTTTACATTCCGTGTATTACTGATATCTTATGATGTTTCTTTTTCTGTGTGACTTATTTCAGTTAGAATCATCATACCTGAATCCACTCATTGTGCTGCTAAGGGCCTGATGACATAGATTTCATTGCTGAGTGATATTGCTTTGTAAGTAAATACCACAACTTCTTTATCCATTTTTCACTTTCTGCGATGTTGAACTTGTACTGTAAACGAGGTTGTTGTAAACAGAGACGTCCCAAACTTTGGGGTGGCTGTGTCTTTTTGATTTTAATTTCCCTAAGCTATAGGACCATAAGTGGAAGTGCCCTAGGCTCTGTTGCTTTGTTTTTTAGATGTTTCAGGAAACACCATACACTTCTCCCGAGTGGTTGTTGGCAATTTACATCCCGCCCATCAGCATAACAAGGCTCCCAGTTCTCCATGGCCTGTCCTGCCTTTCTGGATTTTACACTTTTTTCAGATGGCCCTTTTGACCGGGGGGAAGTCAGACTTCATTGTAGTGCAGATTTCCTTTGCAAGCTTGCTTGGTTGGCCAAAAAGGGCGTATGCGTTTTTTCCTGAATATATTCAGGAAAAAACGCATACGCCCTTTTTGGCCAAGTGCATCATTGTGGACGTTCTGCCTCTTTTCCTATGCTTTCAATGCAATTCCAGTCTACCTCCTGAAATCGGTTTCCTGCAATTCTGCCCCGCTTTCAAGTCCTCTTGGCAGCCTTACTTCAGTCTATTTTTGGACGATAGCTGTCATTTATAACTCTGCAGGTTTGTGAATTACAGTGCCCCTGAGCTCCTTTCTTCAACTCGCTTTCTTTTGAGCTGGCCGCAACACCGCAGGATGGCTTCAGGCCCTAATCTGGTTCCGGCCCGGCATGCTGAGCCTTTGGTTAATTCCTCTTCCTGGTGGGAAATGAGAGTTAAATTTGCCCGTCCAGACACCTGCAGCTAGCCTCTCATTGGTTCTCGCTATTCCTGTTCATCTTCCGCAGAAATTGCAAACTGGGCCAAACAGGAGGTTAAAGGGACTGACTCTCCAAGTCGGGAGAGTGCTAGTAAAGCGTCTGGAATGTTGCACCCGAGTACCAGGGGAGGATAACTGAGACATATTTGAACACGTCTCCCGATCACTTGGTTGATCATACTCTAGGTTCCACATGCATGTTTTAGCTGAAGGAAGAATACCTTAAACTTGGGTAGTTGAGACCCGTGTAATGGGTACCATGCAATATGACTTCAAAGGGTCTTCATTTGCTCACCGAACCTCTCCAATCCTATCACTGCTGCGTTTATGCCCCTGTACACACGCTTGATTCTCTTTCGGAGACATAGCAATCCATAGGTTTTAAGATACTTACTAGTCAGGTACATTCTTAGGCGTTTAATATGCGGTGTTGAGTCCATTTCGTTGAGCAAGGAGTAGCTCTTGTCTATTCTATATTTGGCTTAAGGAACTTTATCTGTGCTCATTTCAATCTCTGGTTTTATGCAGCACCCCAACTCACCTTTACCCTTAAGCAAGCATAAGTTGCTTTTCTAAATTTGAGACCCTGTTCTGTTCTGTAATTCAGTTCCTGTGTAGCCAAGTTTACATTCCGTGTATTACTGATATCTTATGATGTTTCTTTTTCTGTGTGACTTACTTCAGTTAGAATCATCATACCTGAATCCACTCATTGTGCTGCTAAGGGCCTGATGACACAGATTTCATTGCTGAGTGATATTGTTTTGTAAGTAAATACCACAACTTCTTTATCCATTTTTCACTTTCTGCGATGTTGAACTTGTACTGTAAACGAGGTTCTTGTAAACAGAGCCGTTCCAAACTTTGGGGTGGCTGTGTCTTTTTGATTTTAATTTCCCTAAGCTATAGGACCATAAGTGGAAGTGCCCTAGGCTCTGTTGATTTGTTTTTTAGATGTTTCAGGAAACACCATACACTTCTCCCGAGTGGTTGTTGGCAATTTACATCCCGCCCATCAGCATAACAAGGCTCCCAGTTCTCCATGGCCTGTCCTGCCTTTCTGGATTTTACACTTTTTTCAGATGGCCCTTTTGACCGGGGGGAAGTGAGACTTCATTGTAGTGCAGATTTCCTTTGCAAGCTTGCTTGGTTGGCCAAAAAGGGCGTATGCGTTTTTTCCTGAATATATTCAGGAAAAAACGCATACGCCCTTTTTGGCCAAGTGCATCATTGTGGACGTTCTGCCTCTTTTCCTATGCTTTCAATGCAATTCCAGTCTACCTCCTGAAATCGGTTTCCTGCAATTCTGCCCCGCTTTCAAGTCCTCTTGGCAGCCTTACTTCAGTCTATTTTTGGACGATAGCTGTCATTTATAACTCTGCAGGCTTGTGAATTATAGTGCCCCTGAGCTCCTTTCTTCAACTCGCTTTCTTTTGAGCTGGCCGCAACACCGCAGGATGGCTTCAGGCCCTAATCTGGTTCCGGCATGGCACGCTGAGCCTTTGGTTAATTCCTCTTCCTGGTGGGAAATGAGAGTTAAATTTGCCCGTCCAGACACCTCCAGCTAGCCTCTCATTGGTTCTCGCTATTCCTGTTCATCTTCCGCAGAAATTGCAAACTGGGCCAAACAGGAGGTTAAAGGGACTGACTCTCCAAGTCGGGAGAGTGTTAGTAAAGCGTCTGGAATGTTGCACCCGAGTACCAGGGGAGGAAAACTGAGACATATTTGAACATGTCTCCCGTTCATATGGTTGATCATACTCTGGGTTCCACATGCATGTTTTAGCTGAAGGAAGAATACCTTAAACCTGGGTAATTGAAACCCGTGGAATGGGTACCATGCATTATGACTTCAAAGGGTCTTCATTTGCTCACCGAACCTCTCCAATCCTTTCACTGCTGCGTTTATGCCCCTGTACACATGCTTGATTCTCTTTTGGAGACATAGCAATCCATAGGTTTTAAGATACTTACTAGTCAGGTACATTCTTAGGCGTTTAATATGGGGTGTTGAGTCCATTTCGTTGAGCAAGGAGTAGCTCTTGTCTATTCCATGTTTGACTTAAGGAACTTTATCTGTGCTCATTTCAATCTCTGGTTTTATGCAGCACCCCAACTCACCTTTCCCCTTAAGCAAGCATAAGTTGGTTTTCTAAATTTGAGACCCTGTTCTGTTCTGTAATTCAGTTCCTGTGTAGCCAAGTTTACATTCCGTGTATTAGTGATATCTTATGATGTTTCTTTTTCTGTGTGACTTATTTCAGTTAGAAACATCATACCTGAATCCACTCATTGTGCTGCTAAGGGCCTGATGACATAGATTTCATTGCTGAGTGATATTGCTTTGTAAGTAAATACCACAACTTCTTTATCCATTTTTCACTTTCTGTGATGTTGAACTTGTACTGTAAACGAGGTTGTTGTAAACAGAGGTGTCCCAAACTTTGGGGTGGCTGTGTCTTTTTGATTTTGATTTCCCTAAGCTATAGGACCATAAGTGGCAGTGCCCTAGGCTCTGTTGCTTTGTTTTTTAGATGTTTCAGGAAACACCATACACTTCTCCCGAGTGGTTGTTGGCAATTTACATCCCGCCCATCAGCATAACAAGGCTCCCAGTTCTCCATGGCCTGTCCTGCCTTTCTGGATTTTACACTTTTTTCAGATGGCCCTTTTGACCGGGGGGAAGTGAGACTTCATTGTAGTGCAGATTTCCTTTGCAAGCTTGCTTGGTTGGCCAAAAAGGGCGTATGCGTTTTTTCCTGAATATATTCAGGAAAAAACGCATACGCCCTTTTTGGCCAAGTGCATCATTGTGGACGTTCTGCCTCTTTTCCTATGCTTTCAATGCAATTCCAGTCTACCTCCTGAAATCGGTTTCCTGCAATTCTGCCCTGCTTTCAAGTCCTCTTGGCAGCCTTACTTCAGTCTATTTTTGGACGATAGCTGTCATTTATAACTCTGTAGGTTTGTGAATTACAGTGTCCCTTAGCTCCTTTCTTCAACTCGCTTTCTTGTGAGCTAGCCGCAACACTGCAGGATGGCTTCAGGCCCTAATCTGGTTCCGGCACGGCATGCTGAGCCTTTGGTTATTTCCTCTTCCTGGTGGGCAATGAGAGTTAAATTTGCCCGTCCAGACACCTCCAGCTAGTCTCTCATTGGTTCTCGCTATTCCTGTTCATCTTCCGCAGAAATTGCAAACTGGGCCAAACAGGAGGTTAAAGGCGCTGACTCTCCAAGTGGGGAGAGTGTTAGTAAAGCGTCTGGAATGTTGCACCCGAGTACCAGGGGAGGAAAACTGAGACATATTTGAACACGTCTCCCGTTCACACGGTTGATCATACTCTGGGTTCCACATGCATGTTTTAGCTGAAGGAAGAATACCTTAAACCTGGAGAGTTGAGACCCATGTA
The DNA here is from genome assembly GCF_949987515.2 of Delphinus delphis. Taxonomy (NCBI): domain Eukaryota; kingdom Metazoa; phylum Chordata; class Mammalia; order Artiodactyla; family Delphinidae; genus Delphinus; species Delphinus delphis. The sequence goes on along the minus strand of NC_082690.1, from coordinate 613,100 downwards.
ATGGGTACCATGCAATATGACTTCAAAGGGTCTTCATTTGCTCACCGAACATCTCCAATCCTATCACTGCTGCGTTTATGCCCCTGTACACACGCTTGATTCTCTTTTGGAGACATAGCAATCCATAGGTTTTAAGATACTTACTAGTCAGGTACATTCTTAGGCGTTTAATATGCGGTGTTGAGTCCATTTCGTTGAGCAAGGAGTAGCTCTTGTCTATTCCATATTTGGCTTAAGGAACTTTATCTGTGCTCATTTCAATCTCTGGTTTTATGCAGCACCCCAACTCACCTTTCCCCTTAAGCAAGCATAAGTTGGTTTTCTAAATTTGCCACCCTGTTCTGTTTTGGAATTCAGTTCCTGTGTAGCCAGGTTTACATTCCGTGTATTAGTGATATCTTATGATGTTTCTTTTTCTGTGTGACTTATTTCAGTTAGAATCATCGTACCTGAATCCACTCATTGTGCTGCTAAGGGCCTGATGACACAGATTTCATTGCTGAGTGATATTGCTTTGTAAGTAAATACCACAACTTCTTTATCCATTTTTCACTTTCTGCGATGTTGAACTTGTACTTTAAACGAGGTTCTTGTAAACAGAGCCGTTCCAAACTTTGGGGTGGCTGTGTCTTTTTGATTTTAAATTCCCTAAGCCTTAGGACCATAAGTGGCAGTGCCCTAGGCTCTGTTGCTTTGTTTTTTAGATGTTTCAGGAAACACCATACACTTCTCCCCAGTGGTTGTTGGCAATTTACATCCCGCCCATCAGCATAACAAGGCTCCCAGTTCTCCATGGCCTGTCCTGCCTTTCTGGATTTTACACTTTTTTCAGATGGCCCTTTTGACCGGGGGGAAGTGAGACTTCATTGTAGTGCAGATTTCCTTTGCAAGCTTGCTTGGTTGGCCAAAAAGGGCGTATGCGTTTTTTCCTGAATATATTCAGGAAAAAACGCATACGCCCTTTTTGGCCAAGTGCATCATTGTGGACGTTCTGCCTCTTTTCCTATGCTTTCAATGCAATTCCAGTCTACCTCCTGAAATCGGTTTCCTGCAATTCTGCCCCGCTTTCAAGTCCTCTTGGCAGCCTTACTTCAGTCTATTTTTGGACGATAGCTGTCATTTATAACTCTGCAGGTTTGTGAATTACAGTGCCCCTGAGCTCCTTTCTTCAACTGGCTTTCTTGTGACCTGGCCGCAACACCGCAGGATGGCTTCAGGCCCTAATCTGGTTCCGGCACGGCATGCTGAGCCTTTGGTTATTTCCTCTTCCTGGTGGGAAATGAGAGTTAAATTTGCCCGTCCAGACACCTCCAGCTAGCCTCTCATTGGTTCTCGCTATTCCTGTTCATCTTCCGCAGAAATTGCAAACTGGGCCAAACAGGAGGTTAAAGGTACTGACTCTCCAAGTGGGGAGAGTGTTAGTAAAGCGTCTGGAATGTTGCACCCGAGTACCAGGGGAGGAAAACTGAGACATATTTGAACACGTGTCCCGTTCACATGGTTGATCATACTTGGGTTCCACATGCATGTTTTAGCTGAAGGAAGAATACCTAAAACCTGGGTAGTTGAAACCCGTGGAATGGGTACCATGCAATATGACTTCAAAGGGTCTTCATTTGCTCACCGAACATCTCCAATCCTATCACTGCTGCGTTTATGCCCCTGTACACATGCTTGATTCTCTTTCGGAGACATAGCAATCCATAGGTTTTAAGATACTTACTAGTCAGGTACATTCTTAGGCGTTTAATATGCGGTGTTGAGTCCATTTCCTTGAGCAAGGAGTAGCTCTTGTCTATTCCATATTTGGCTTAAGGAACTATATCTGTGCTCATTTCAATCTCTGGTTTTATGCAGCACCCCAACTCACCTTTACCCTTAAGCAAGCATAAGTTGGTTTTCTAAATATGAGACCCTGTTCTGTTCTGTAATTCAGTTCCTGTGTAGCCAAGTTTACATTCCGTGTATTACTGATATCTTATGATGTTTCTTTTTCTGTGTCACTTATTTCAGTTAGAATCATCATACCTGAATCCACTCATTGTGCTGCTAAGGGCCTGATGACACAGATTTCATTGCTGAGTGATATTGCTTTGTAAGTAAATACCACAACTTCTTTATCCATTTTTCACTTTCTGCGATGTTGAACTTGTACTGTAAACGAGGTTCTTGTAAACAGAGCCGTTCCAAACTTTGGGGTGGCTGTGTCTTTTTCATTTTGAATTCCCTAAGCTATAGGACCATAAGTGGAAGTGCCCTAGGCTCTGTTGCTTTGTTTTTTAGATGTTTCAGGAAACACCATACACTTCTCCCGAGTGGTTGTTGGCAATTTACATCCCGCCCATCAGCATAACAAGGCTCCCAGTTCTCCATGGCCTGTCCTGCCTTTCTGGATTTTACACTTTTTTCAGATGGCCCTTTTGACCGGGGGGAAGTGAGACTTCATTGTAGTGCAGATTTCCTTTGCAAGCTTGCTTGGTTGGCCAAAAAGGGCGTATGCGTTTTTTCCTGAATATATTCAGGAAAAAACGCATACGCCCTTTTTGGCCAAGTGCATCATTGTGGACGTTCTGCCTCTTTTCCTATGCTTTCAATGCAATTCCAGTCTACCTCCTGAAATCGGTTTCCTGTAATTCTGCCCCGCTTTCAAGTCCTCTTGGCAGCCTTACTTCAGTCTATTTTTGGACGATAGCTGTCATTTATAACTCTGCAGGTTTGTGAATTACAGTGCCCCTGAGCTCCTTTCTTCAACTCGCTTTCTTGTGACCTGGCCGCAACACCGCAGGATGGCTTCAGGCCCTAATCTGGTTCCGGCACGGCACGCTGAGCCTTTGGTTAATTCCTCTTCCTGGTGGGAAATGAGAGTTGAATTTGCCCATCCAGACACCTCCAGCTAGTCTCTCATTGGTTCTCGCTATTCCTGTTCATCTTCCACAGAAATTGCAAACTGGGCCAAACAGGAGGTTAAAGGGACTGACTCTCCAAGTGGGGAGAGTGTTAGTAAAGCGTCTGGAATGTTGCACCCGAGTATCAGGGTACGAAAACTGAGACATATTTGAACACGTCTCCCGATCACATGGTTGATCATACTCTAGGTTCCACATGCATGTTTTAGATGAAGGAAGAATACCTTAAACCTGGGTAGTTGAAACCCGTGGAATGGGTACCATGCAATATGACTTCAAAGGGTCTTCATTTGCTCACCAAACCTCTCCAATCCTATCAGTGCTGCGTTTATGCCCCTGTACACACGCTTGATTGTCTTTTGGAGACATAGCAATCCATAGGTTTTAAGATACTTACTAGTCAGGTACATTCTTAGGCGTTTAATATGGGGTGTTGAGTCCATTTCGTTGAGCAAGGAGTAGCTCTTGTCTATTCCATATTTGGCTTAAGGAACTTTATCTGTGCTCATTTCAATCTCTGGTTTTATGCAGCACCCCAACTCACCTTTCCCCTTAAGCAAGCATAAGTTGGTTTTCTAAATTTGAGACCCTGTTCTGTTTTGGAATGCAGTTCCTGTGTAGCCAAGTTTACATTCCGTGTATTAGTGATATCTTATGATGTTTCTTTTTCTGTGTGACTTATTTCAGTTAGAATCATCATACCTGAATCCACTCATTGTGCTGTTAAGGGCCTGATGACATAGATTTCACTGCTGAGTGATATTGCTTTGTAAGTGAATACCACAACTTCTTTATCCATTTTTCACTTTCTGCGATGTTGAACTTGTACTGTAAACGAGGTTCTTGTAAACAGAGCCGTTCCAAACATTGGGGTGGCTGTGTCTTTTTGATTTTAATTTCCCTATGCTATAGGACCATAAGTGGAAGTGCCCTAGGCTCTGTTGCTTTGTGTTTTAGATGTTTCAGGAAACAAAATACACTTCTCCCAAGTGTCTGTTGGCAATTTACATCCCGCCCATCAGCATAACAAGGCTCCCAGTTCTCCATGGCCTGTTGTCTTCCTGGATTTTACACTTTTTTCAGATGGCCCTTTTGACCGGGGGGAAGTCAGACTTCATTGTAGTGCAGATTTCCTTTGCAAGCTTGCTTGGTTGGCCAAAAAGGGCGTATGCGTTTTTTCCTGAATATATTCAGGAAAAAACGCATACGCCCTTTTTGGCCAAGTGCATCATTGTGGACGTTCTGCCTCTTTTCCTATGCTTTCAATGCAATTCCAGTCTACCTCCTGAAATCGGTTTCCTGCAATTCTGCCCCGCTTTCAAGTCCTCTTGGCAGCCTTACTTCAGTCTATTTTTGGACGATAGCTGTCATTTATAACTCTGCAGGTTTGTGAATTGCAGTGCCCCTGAGCTCCTTTCTTCAACTCGCTTTCTTGTGACCTGGCCACAACACCGCAGGATGGCTTAAGGCCCTAATCTGGTTCCGGCCCGGCATGCTGAGCCTTTGGTTAATTCCTCTTCCTGGTGGGAAATGAGAGTTAAATTTGCCCGTCCAGACACCTCCAGCTAGTCTCTCATTGGTTCTCGCTATTCCTGTTCATCTTCCGCAGAAATTGCAAACTGGGCCAAACAGGAGGTTAAAGGGACTGACTCTCCAAGTCGGGAGAGTGTTAATAAAGCGTCTGGAATGTTGCACCCGAGTACCAGGGGAGGAAAACTGAGACATATTTGAACACGTCTCCCGTTCACATGGTTGATCATACTCTGGGTTCCACATGCATGTTTTAGCTGAAGGAAGAATACCTTAAACCTGGAGAGTTGAGACCCGTGGAATGGGTACCATGCAATATGACTTCAAAGGGTCTTCATTTGCTCACTGAACCTCTCCAATCCTATCACTGCTGCGTTTATGCCCCTGTACACATGCTTGATTCTCTTTCGGAGACATAGCAATCCATAGGTTTTAAGATACTTACTAGTCAGGTACATTCTTAGGCGTTTAGTATGCGGTGTTGAGTCCATTTCGTTGAGCAAGGAGTAGCTCTTGTCTATTCCATATTTGGCTTAAGGAACATTATCTGTGCTCATTTCAATCTCTGGTTTTATGCAGCACCCCAACTCACCTTTACCCTTAAGCAAGCATAAGTTGGTTTTCTAACTTTGAGACCCTGTTCTGTTCTGTAATTCAGTTCCTGTGTAGCCAAGTTTACATTCCGTGTATTACTGATATCTTATGATGTTTCTTTTTCTGTGTGACTTATTTCAGTTAGAATCATCATACCTGAATCCACTCATTGTGCTGCTAAGGGCCTGATGACACAGATTTCATTGCTGAGTGATATTGCTTTGTAAGTAAATACCACAACTTTTTAATGCATTTTTCACTTTCTGCGATGTTGAACTTGTACTGTAAACGAGGTTCTTGTAAACAGAGCCGTTCGAAACTTTGGGGTGGCTGTGTCTTTTTGATTTTAATTTCCCTAAGCTATAGGACCATAAGTGGAAGTGCCCTAGGCTCTGTTGCTTTGTTTTTTGGATGTTTCAGGAAACACCATACACTTCTCCCGAGTGTTTGTTGGCAATTTAATTCCCGCCCTTCAGCATAACAAGGCTCCCAGTTCTCCATGGCCTGTCCTGCCTTTTTGGATTTTACACTTTTCTCAGATGGCCCTTTTGACCGGGGGGAAGTGAGACTTCATTGTAGTGCAGATTTCCTTTGCAAGCTTGCTTGGTTGGCCAAAAAGGGCGTATGCGTTTTTTCCTGAATATATTCAGGAAAAAATGCATACGCCCTTTTTGGCCAAGTGCATCATTGTGGACGTTCTGCCTCTTTTCCTATGCTTTCAATGCAGTTCCAGTCTACCTCCTGAAATCGGTTTCCTGCAATTCTGCCCCGCTTTCAAGTCCTCTTGGCAGCCTTACTTCAGTCTATTTTTGGACGATAGCTGTCATTTATAACTCTGCAGGTTTGTAAATTACAGTGCCCCTGAGCTCATTTCTTCAACTCGCTTTCTTGTGACCTGGCCGCAACACCGCAGGATGGCTTCAGGCCCTAATCTGGTTCCGGCACGGCACGCTGAGCCTTTGGTTATTTCCTCTTCCTGGTGGGAAATGAGAGTTAAATTTGCCTGTCCAGACACCTCCAGCTAGTCTCTCATTGGTTTTCGCTATTCCTGTTCATCTTCCGCAGAAATTGCAAACTGGGCCAAGCAGGAGGTTAAAGGCGCTGACTCTCCAAGTGCGGAGAGTGTTAGTAAAGCGTCTGGAATGTTGCACCCGAGTACCAGGGGAGGAAAACTGAGACATATTTGAACACGTCTCCCGATCACATGGTTGATCATACTTGGGTTCCACATGCATGTTTTAGCTGAAGGAAGAATACCTAAAACCTGGGTAGTTGAAACCCGTGGAATGGGTACCATGCAATATGACTTCAAAGGGTCTTCATTTGCTCACCGAACCTCTCCAATCCTATCACTGCTGCGTTTATGCCCCTGTACACATGCTTGATTCTCTTTCGGAGACATAGCAATCCATAGGTTTTAAGATACTTACTAGTCAGGTACATTCTTAGGCCTTTAATATGGGGTGTTGAGTCCATTTCGTTGAGCAAGGAGTAGCTCTTGTCTATTCCATATTTGGCTTAAGGAACTTTATCTGTGCTCATTTCAATCTCTGGTTTTATGCAGCACCCCAACTCACCTTTCCCCTTAAGCAAGCATAAGTTGGTTTTCTAAATTTGAGACCCTGTTCTGTTCTGTAATTCAGTTCCTGTGTAGCCAAGTTTACATTCCGTGTATTACTGATATCTTATGATGTTTCTTTTTCTGTGTGACTTATTTCAGTTAGAATCATCATACCTGAATCCACTCATTGTGCTGCTAAGGGCCTGATGACACAGATTTCATTGCTGGGTGATACTGCTTTGTAAGTAAATACCACAACTTCTTTATCCATTTTTCACTTTCTGCGATGTTGAACCTGTACTGTAAACGAGGTTCTTGTAAACAGAGGCGTCCCAAACTTTGGGGTGGCTGTGTCTTTTTGATTTTAATTTCCCTAAGCTATAGGACCATAAGTGGAAGTGCCCTAGGCTCTGTTGCTTTGTGTTTTAGATGTTTCAGGAAACAAAATACACTTCTCCCGAGTGTCTGTTGGCAATTTACATCCCGCCCATCAGCATAACAAGGCTCCCAGTTCTCCATGGCCTGTCCTGCCTTTCTGGATTTTACACTTTTTTCAAATGGCCCTTTTGACCGGGGGGAAGTGAGACTTCATTGTAGTGCAGATTTCCTTTGCAAGCTTGCTTGGTTGGCCAAAAAGGGCGTATGCGTTTTTTCCTGAATATATTCAGGAAAAAACGTAAACGCCCTTTTTGGCCAAGTGCATCATTGTGGACGTTCTGCCTCTTTTCCTATGCTTTCAATGCAATTCCAGTCTACCTCCTGAAATCGGTTTCCTGCAATTCTGCCCCGCTTTCAAGTCCTCTTGGCAGCCTTACTTCAGTCTATTTTTGGACGATAGCTGTCATTTATAACTCTGCAGGTTTGTGAATTACAGTGCCCCTGAGCTCCTTTCTTCAACTCGCTTTCTTGTGACCTGGCCGCAACACCGCAGGATGGCTTCAGGCCCTAATCTGGTTCCGGCCCGGCATGCTGAGCCTTTGGTTAATTCCTCTTCCTGGTGGGAAATGAGAGTTAAATTTGCCCGTTCAGAGACCTCCAGCTAGTCTCTCATTGGTTCTCGCTATTCCTGTTCATCTTCCGCAGAAATTGCAAACTGGGCCGAACAGGAGGTTAAAGGGACTGACTCTCCAAGTCGGGAGAGTGTTAGTAAAGCGTCTGGAATGTTGCACCCGAGTACCAGGTGAGGAAAACTGAGACATATTTGAACACGTCTCCCGTTCACATGGTTGATCATACTCTGGGTTTCACATGCATGTTTTAGCTGAAGGAAGAATACCTAAAACCTGGGTAGTTGAAACCCGTGGAATGGGTACCATGCAATATGACTTCAAAGGGTCTTCATTTGCTCACCGAACCTCTCCAACCCTATCACTGCTACGTTTATGCCCCTGTACACACGCTTGATTCTCTTTTGGAGACATAGCAATCCATAGGTTTTAAGATACTTACTAGTCAGGTACATTCTTATGCGTTTAATATGGGGTGTTGAGTCCATTTCATTGAGCAAGGAGTAGCTCTTGTCTATTCCATATTTGGCTTAAGGAACTTTATCTGTGCTCATTTCAATCTCTGGTTTTATGCAGCACCCCAACTCACCTTTCCCCTTAAGCAAGCATAAGTTGGTTTTCTAAATTTGAGACCCTGTTCTGTTTTGGAATGCAGTTCCTGTGTAGCCAAGGTTACATTCCGTGTATTACTGATATCTTATGATGTTTCTTTTTCTGTGTGACTTATTTCACTTAGAATCATCGTACCTGAATCCACTCATTGTGCTGCTACGGGCCTGATGACATAGATTTCATTGCTGAGTGATATTGCTTTGTAAGTGAATACCACAACTTCTTTATCCATTTTTCACTTTCTGTGATATTGAACTTGTACGGTAAACGAGGTTCTTGTAAACGGAGGCATCCCAAACTTTGGGGTGGCTGTGTCTTTTTGATTTTAATTTCCCGAAGCTATAGGACCATAAGTGGAAGTGCCCTAGGCTCTGTTGCTTTGTTTTTTAGATGTTTCAGGAAACACCATACACTTCTCCCGAGTGGTTGTTGGCAATTTACATCCCGCCCATCAGCATAACAAGGCTCCCAGTTCTCCATGGCCTGTCCTGCCTTTCTGGATTTTACACTTTTTTCAGATGGCCCTTTTGACCGGGGGGAAGTGAGACTTCATTGTAGTGCAGATTTCCTTTGCAAGCTTGCTTGGTTGGCCAAAAAGGGCGTATGCGTTTTTTCCTGAATATATTCAGGAAAAAACGCATACGCCCTTTTTGGCCAAGTGCATCATTGTGGACGTTCTGCCTCTTTTCCTATGCTTTCAATGCAATTCCAGTCTACCTCCTGAAATCGGTTTCCTGCAATTCTGCCCCGCTTTCAAGTCCTCTTGGCAGCCTTACTTCAGTCTATTTTTGGACGATAGCTGTCATTTATAACTCTGCAGGTTTGTGAGTTACAGTGCCCCTGAGCTCCTTTCTTCAACTCGCTTTCTTGTGACCTGGCCGCAACACCGCAGGATGGCTTCAGGCCCTAATATGGTTCCGGCCCGGCATGCTGAGCCTTTGGTTAATTCCTCTTCCTGGTGGGAAATGAGAGTTAAATTTGCCCGTTCAGAGACCTCCAGCTAGTCTCTCATTGGTTCTCGCTATTCCTGTTCATCTTCCGCAGAAATTGCAAACTGGGCCAAACAGGAGGTTAAAGGGACTGACTCTCCAAGTCGGGAGAGTGTTAGTAAAGCGTCTGGAATGTTGCACCTGAGTACCAGGTGAGGAAAACTGAGACATATTTGAACACGTCTCCCGTTCACATGGTTGATCATACTCTGGGTTCCACATGCATGTTTTAGCTGAAGGAAGAATACCTAAAACCTGGGTAGTTGAAACCCGTGGAATAGGTACCATGCAATATGACTTCACAGGGTCTTCATTTGCTCACCGAACCTCTCCAACCCTATCACTCCTGCGTTTATGCCCCTGTACACACGCTTGATTCTCTTTTGGAGACATAGCAATCCATAGGTTTTAAGATACTTACTAGTCAGGTACATTCTTAGGCGTTTAATATGGGGTGTTGAGTCCATTTCATTGAGCAAGGAGTAGCTCTTGTCTATTCCATATTTGGCTTAAGGAACTTTATTTGTGCTCATTTCAATCTCTGGTTTTATGCAGCACCCCAACTCACCTTTACCCTTAAGCAAGCATAAGTTGGTTTTCTAAATTTGAGACCCTGTTCTGTTTTGGAATGCAGTTCCTGTGTAGCCAAGTTTACATTCCGTGTATTAGTGATATCTTATGATGTTTCTTTTTCTGTGTGACTTATTTCAGTTAGAATCATCGTACCTCAATCCACTCATTATGCTGTTACGGGCCTGATGACATAGATTTCATTGCTGAGTGATACTGCATTGTACGTAAGTACCACAAGTTCTTTATCCATTTTTCACTTTCTGTGATATTGAACTTGTATGGTAAACGAGGTTCTTGTAAACGGAGGCGTCCCAAACTTTGGGGTGGCTGTGTCTTTTTGATTTTAATTTCCCTAAGCTATAGGACCATAAGTGGAAGTGCCCTAGGCTCTGTTGCTTTGTTTTTTAGATGTTTCAGGAAACACCATACACTTCTCCCGAGTGGTTGTTGGCAATTTACATCCCGCCCATCAGCATAACAAGGCTCCCAGTTCTCCATGGCCTGTCCTGCCTTTCTGGATTTTACACTTTTTTCAGATGTCCCTTTTGACCAGGGGAAAGTGACACTTCATTGTAGTGCAGATTTCCTTTGCAAGCTTGCTTGGTTGGCCAAAAAGGGCGTATGCGTTTTTTCCTGAATATATTCAGGAAAAAACGCATACGCCCTTTTTGGCCAAGTGCATCATTGTGGACGTTCTGCCTCTTTTCCTATGCTTTCAATGCAATTCCAGTCTACCTCCTGAAATGGGTTTCCTGCAATTCTGCCCCGCTTTCAAGTCCTCTTGGCAGCCTTACTTCAGTCTATTTTTGGACGATAGCTGTCATTTATAACTCTGCAGGTTTGTGAATTACAGTGCCCCTGAGCTCCTTTCTTCAACTCGCTTTCTTGTGACCTGGCCGCAACACCGCAGGATGTCTTCAGGCCCTAATCTGGTTCTGGCACGGCACGCTGAGCCTTTGGTTAATTCCTCTTCCTGGTGGGAAATGAGAGTTAAATTTGCCCATCCAGACACCTCCAGCTAGTCTCTCATTGGTTCTCGCTATTCCTGTTCTTCTTCCACAGAAATTGCAAAACTGGGCCAAACAGGAGGTTAAAGGTACTGACTCTCCAAGTCGGGAGAGTGTTAGTAAAGCGTCTGGAATGTTGCACCCGAGTACCAGGGTACGAAAACAGAGACATATTTGAACACGTCTCCCGTTCACATGGTTGATCATGCTCTGGGTTCCACATGCATGTTTTAGCTGAAGGAAGAATACCTTAAACCTGGAGAGTTGAGACCCGTGGAATGGGTACCATGCAATATGACTTCAAAGGGTCTTCATTTGCTCACCGAACCTCTCCAATCCTATCACTACTGCGTTTATGCCCCTGTACACACGCTTGATTCTCTTTTGGAGACATAGCAATCCATAGGTTTTAAGATACTTACTAGTCAGGTACATTCTTAGGCGTTTAATATGCGGTGTTGAGTCCATTTCGTTGAGCAAGGAGTAGCTCTTGTCTATTCCATATTTGGCTTAAGGAACTTTATCTGTGCTCATTTCAATCTCTAGTTTTATGCAGCACCCCAACTCACCTTTCCCCTTAAGCAAGCATAAGTTGGTTTTCTAAATTTGAGACCCTGTTCTGTTCTGTAATTCAGTTCCTGTGTAGCCAAGTTTACATTCCGTGTATTACTGATATCTTATGATGTTTCTTTTTCTGTGTGACTTATTTCAGTTAGAATCATCGTACCTGAATCCACTCATGATGCTGCTACGGGCCTGATGACATAGATTTCATTGCTGAGTGATACTGCATTGTACGTAAGTACCACAAGTTCTTTATCCATTTTTCACTTTCTGTGATATTGAACTTGTATGGTAAACGAGCTTCTTGTAAACAGAGGCGTCCCAAACTTTGGGGTGGCTGTGTCTTTTTGATTTTAATTTCCCTAAGCTATAGGACCATAAGTGGAAGTTCCCTAGGCTCTGTTGTTTTGTTTTTTAGATGTTTCAGGAAACACCATACACTTCTCCCGAGTGTCTGTTGGCAATTTACATCCCGCCCATCAGCATAACAAGGCTCCCAGTTCTCCATGGCCTGTCCTGCCTTTCTGGATTTTACACTTTTTTCAGATGGCCCTTTTGACCGGGGGGAAGTGAGACTTCATTGTAGTGCAGATTTCCTTTGCAAGCTTGCTTGGTTGGCCAAAAAGGGCATATGCGTTTTTTCCTGAATATATTCAGGAAAAAACGTATACGCCCTTTTTGGCCAAGTGCATCATTGTGGACGTTCTGCCTCTTTTCCTATGCTTTCAATGCAATTCCAGTCTACCTCCTGAAATCGGTTTCCTGCAATTCTGCCCCGCTTTCAAGTCCTCTTGGCAGCCTTACTTCAGTCTATTTTTGGACGATAGCTGTCATTTATAACTCTGCAGGTTTGTGAATTACAGTGCCCCTGAGCTCCTTTCTTCAACTCGCTTTCTTGTGACCTGGCCGCAACACCGCAGGATGGCTTCAGGCCCTAATCTGGTTCCGGCCCGGCATGCTGAGCCTTTGGTTAATTCCTCTTCCTGGTGGGAAATGAGAGTTAAATTTGCCCGTCCAGACACCTCCAGCTAGCCTCTCATTGGTACTCGCTATTCCTGTTCATCTTCCGCAGAAATTGCAAACTGGGCCAAACAGGAGGTTAAAGGAACTGACTCTCCAAGTCGGGAGAGTGTTAGTAAAGCGTCTGGAATGTTGCACCCGAGTACCAGGGTAGGAAAACTGAGACATATTTGAACACGTCTCCCGTTCACATGGTTGATCATACTCTGGGTTCCACATGCATATTTTAGCTGAAGGAAGAATACCTTAAACCTGGAGAGTTGAGACCCGTGGAATGGGTACCATGCAATATGACTTCAAAGGGTCTTCATTTGCTCACCGAACCTCTCCAATCCTATCACTGCTGCGTTTATGCCCCTGTACACATGCTTGATTCTCTTTTGGAGACATAGCAATCCATAGGTTTTAAGATACTTACTAGTCAGGTACATTCTTAGGCGTTTAATGTGCGGTGTTGAGTCCATTTCGTTGAGCAAGGAGTAGCTCTTGTCTATTCCATATTTGGCTTAAGGAACTTTATCTGTGCTCATTTCAATCTCTGGTTTTATGCAGCACCCCAACTCACTGCATTGTACGTAAGTACCACAAGTTCTTTATCCATTTTTCACTTTCTGTGATATTGAACTTGTATGGTAAACGAGGTTCTTGTAAACAGAGGCGTCCCAAACTTTGGGGTGGCTGTGTCTTTTTGATTTTAATTTCCCTAAGCTATAGGACCATAAGTGGAAGTGCCCTAGGCTCTGTTGTTTTGTTTTTTAGATGTATCAGGAAACACCATACACTTCTCCCGAGTGTCTGTTGGCAATTTACATCCCGCCCATCAGCATAACAAGGCTCCCAGTTCTCCATGGCCTGTCCTGCCTTTCTGGATTTTACACTTTTTTCTGATGGCCCTTTTGACCGGGGGGAAGTGAGACTTCATTGTAGTGCAGATTTCCTTTGCAAGCTTGCTTGGTTGGCCAAAAAGGGCGTATGCGTTTTTTCCTGAATATATTCAGGAAAAAACGCATACGCCCTTTTTGGCCAAGTGCATCATTGTGGACGTTCTGCCTCTTTTCCTATGCTTTCAATGCAATTCCAGTCTACCTCCTGAAATCGGTTTCCTGCAATTCTGCCCCGCTTTCAAGTCCTCTTGGCAGCCTTACTTCAGTCTATTTTTGGACGATAGCTGTCATTTATAACTCTGCAGGTTTGTGAATTACAGTGCCCCTGAGCTCCTTTCTTCAACTCGCTTTCTTGTGACCTGGCCGCAACACCGCAGGATGGCTTCAGGCCCTAATCTGGTTCCGGCCCGGCATGCTGAGCCTTTGGTTAATTCCTCTTCCTGGTGGGAAATGAGAGTTAAATTTGCCCGTCCAGACACCTCCAGCTAGCCTCTCATTGGTACTCGCTATTCCTGTTCATCTTCCGCAGAAATTGCAAACTGGGCCAAACAGGAGGTTAAAGGAACTGACTCTCCAAGTCGGGAGAGTGTTAGTAAAGCGTCTGGAATGTTGCACCCGAGTACCAGGGTAGGAAAACTGAGACATATTTGAACACGTCTCCCGTTCACATGGTTGATCATACTCTGGGTTCCACATGCATATTTTAGCTGAAGGAAGAATACCTTAAACCTGGAGAGTTGAGACCCGTGGAATGGGTACCATGCAATATGACTTCAAAGGGTCTTCATTTGCTCACCGAACCTCTCCAATCCTATCACTGCTGCGTTTATGCCCCTGTACACACGCTTGATTCTCTTTTGGAGACATAGCAATCCATAGGTTTTAAGATACTTACTAGTCAGGTACATTCTTAGGCGTTTAATGTGCGGTGTTGAGTCCATTTCGTTGAGCAAGGAGTAGCTCTTGTCTATTCCATATTTGGCTTAAGGAACTTTATCTGTGCTCATTTCAATCTCTGGTTTTATGCAGCACCCCAACTCACCTTTCCCCTTAAGCAAGCATAAGTTGGTTTTCTAAATTTGAGACCCTGTTCTGTTCTGTAATTCAGTTCCTGTGTAGCCAAGTTTACATTCCGTGTATTAGTGATATCTTATGATGTTTCTTTTTCTGTGTGACTTATTTCAGTTAGAATCATCGTACCTGAATCCACTCATGATGCTGCTACGGGCCTGATGACATAGATTTCATTGCTGAGTGATACTGCATTGTACGTAAGTACCACAAGTTCTTTATCCATTTTTCACTTTCTGTGATATTGAACTTGTATGGTAAACGAGGTTCTTGTAAACAGAGGCGTCCCAAACTTTGGGGTGGCTGTGTCTTTTTGATTTTAATTTCCCTAAGCTATAGGACCATAAGTGGAAGTGCCCTAGGCTCTGTTGTTTTGTTTTTTAGATGTATCAGGAAACACCATACACTTCTCCCGAGTGTCTGTTGGCAATTTACATCCCGCCCATCAGCATAACAAGGCTCCCAGTTCTCCATGGCCTGTCCTGACTTTCTGGATTTTACACTTTTTTCTGATGGCCCTTTTGACCGGGGGGAAGTGAGACTTCATTGTAGTGCAGATTTCCTTTGCAAGCTTGCTTGGTTGGCCAAAAAGTGCGTATGCGTTTTTTCCTGAATATATTCAGGAAAAAACGCATACGCCCTTTTTGGCCAAGTGCATCATTGTGGACGTTCTGCCTCTTTTCCTATGCTTTCAATGCAATTCCAGTCTACCTCCTGAAATCGGTTTCCTGCAATTCTGTCCCGCTTTCAAGTCCTCTTGGCAGCCTTACTTCAGTCTATTTTTGGACGATAGCTGTCATTTATAACTCTGCAGGTTTGTGAATTACAGTGCCCCTGAGCTCCTTTCTTCAACTCGCTTTCTTGTGACCTGGCCGCAACACCGCAGGATGGCTTCAGGCCCTAATCTGGTTCCGGCCCGGCATGCTGAGCCTTTGGTTAATTCCTCTTCCTGGTGGGAAATGAGAGTTAAATTTGCCCGTCCAGACACCTCCAGCTAGCCTCTCATTGGTTCTCGCTATTCCTGTTCATCTTCCGCAGAAATTGCAAACTGGGCCAAACAGGAGGTTAAAGGAACTGACTCTCCAAGTCGGGAGAGTGTTAGTAAAGCGTCTGGAATGTTGCACCCGAGTACCAGGGTAGGAAAACTGAGACATATTTGAACACGTCTCCCGTTCACATGGTTGATCATACTCTGGGTTCCACATGCATGTTTTAGCTGAAGGAAGAATACCTTAAACCTGGAGAGTTGAGACCCGTGGAATGGGTACCATGCAATATGACTTCAAAGGGTCTTCATTTGCTCACCGAACCTCTCCAATCCTATCACTGCTGCGTTTATGCCCCTGTACACACGCTTGATTCTCTTTTGGAGACATAGCAATCCATAGGTTTTAAGATACTTACTAGTCAGGTACATTCTTAGGCGTTTAATATGCGGTGTTGAGTCCATTTCGTTGAGCAAGGAGTAGCTCTTGTCTATTCCATATTTGGCTTAAGGAACTTTATCTGTGCTCATTTCAATCTCTGGTTTTATGCAGCACCCCAACTCACCTTTCCCCTTAAGCAAGCATAAGTTGGTTTTCTAAATTTGAGACCCTGTTCTGTTCTGTAATTCAGTTCCTGTGTAGCCAAGTTTACATTCCGTGTATTACTGATATCTTATGATGTTTCTTTTTCTGTGTGACTTATTTCAGTTAGAATCATCGTACCTGAATCCACTCATTATGCTGCTACGGGCCTGATGACATAGATTTCATTGCTGAGTGATACTGCATTGTACGTAAGTTCCACAAGTTCTTTATCCATTTTTCACTTTCTGTGATATTGAAATTGTACGGTAAACGAGGTTCTTGTAAAAGAGCCGTCCCAAACTTTGGGGTGGCTGTGTCTTTTTTATTTTAATTTCCCTAAGCTATAGGACCATAAGTGGAAGTGCCCTAGGCTCTGTTGCTTTGTTTTTTAGATGTTTCAGGAAACACCATACACTTCTCCAGAGTGTCTGTTGGCAATTTACATCCCACCCATCAGCATAACAAGGCTCCCAGTTCTCCATGGCCTGTCCTGCCTTTCTGGATTTTACCCTTTTTTCAGATGGCCCTTTTGACCGGGGGGAAGTGAGACTTCATTGTAGTGCAGATTTCCTTTGCAAGCTTGCTTGGTTGGCCAAAAAGGGCGTATGCGTTTTTTCCTGAATATATTCAGGAAAAAACGCATACGCCCTTTTTGGCCAAGTGCATCATTGTGGACGTTCTGCCTCTTTTCCTATGCTTTCAATGCAATTCCAGTCTACCTCCTGAAATGGGTTCCCTGCAATTCTGCCCCGCTTTCAAGTCCTCTTGGCAGCCTTACTTCAGTCTATTTTTGGACGATAGCTGCCATTTATAACTCTGCAGGTTTGTGAATTACAGTGCCCCTGAGCTCCTTTCTTCAACTCGCTTTCTTGTGACCTGGCCGCAACACCGCAGGATGGCTTCAGGCCCTAATCTGGTTCCGGCACGGCACGCTGAGCCTTTGGTTAATTCCTCTTCCTGGTGGGAAATGAGAGTTAAATTTGCCCGTCCAGACACCTCCAGCTAGTCTCTCATTGGTTCTCGCTATTCCTGTTCATCTTCCGCAGAAATTGCAAACTGGGCCAAACAGGAGGTTAAAGGCGCTGACTCTCCAAGTGGGGAGAGTGTTAGTAAAGCGTCTGGAATGTTGCACCCGAGTACCAGGGGAGGAAAACTGAGACATATTTGAACACGTCTCCCGATCACATGGTTGATCATACTCTGGGTTCCACATGCATGTTTTAGCTGAAGGAAGAATACCTAAAACCTGGGTAGTTGAAACCCGTGGAATGGGTACCATGCAATATGATTTCAAAGGGTCTTCATTTGCTCACCGAACCTCTCCAATCCTATCACTGCTGCGTTTATGCCCCTGTACACATGCTTGATTCTCTTTCGGAGACATAGCAATCCATAGGTTTTAAGATACTTACTAGTCAGGTACATTCTTAGGCGTTTAATATGCGGTGTTGAGTCCATTTCTTTGAGCAAGGAGTAGCTCTTGTCTATTCCATATTTGGCTTAAGGAACTTTATCTGTGCTCATTTCAATCTCTGGTTTTATGCAGCACCCCAACTCACCTTTACCCTTAAGCAAGCATAAGTTGGTTTTCTAAATTTGAGACCCTGTTCTGTTCTGTAATTCAGTTCCTGTGTAGCCAAGTTTACATTCCGTGTATTACTGATATCTTATGATGTTTCTTTTTCTGTGTCACTTATTTCAGTTAGAATCATCATACCTGAATCCACTCATTGTGCTGCTAAGGGCCTGATGACACAGATTTCATTGCTGAGTGATATTGCATTGTACGTAAGTACCACAAGTTCTTTATCCATTTTTCACTTTCTGCGATGTTGAACTTGTACTGTAAACGAGGTTCTTGTAAACAGAGCCGTTCCAAACTTTGGGGTGGCTGTGTCTTTTTGATTTTAATTTCCCTAAGCTATAGGACCATAAGTGGAAGTGCCCTAGGTTCTGTTGCTTTGTTTTTTAGATGTTTCAGGAAACACCATACACTTCTCCCGAGTGGTTGTTGGGAATTTACATCCCGGCCATCAGCATAACAAGGCTCCCAGTTCTCCATGGCCTGTCCTGCCTTTCTGGATTTTACACTTTTTTCAGATGGCCCTTTTGACCGGGGGGAAGTGAGACTTCATTGTAGTGCAGATTTCCTTTGCAAGCTTGCTTGGTTGGCCAAAAAGGGCGTATGCGTTTTTTCCTGAATATATTCAGGAAAAAACGCATACGCCCTTTTTGGCCAAGTGCATCATTGTGGACGTTCTGCCTCTTTTCCTATGCTTTCAATGCAATTCCAGTCTACCTCCTGAAATCGGTTTCCTGCAATTCTGCCCCGCTTTCAAGTCCTCTTGGCAGCCTTACTTCAGTCTATTTTTGGACGATAGCTGTCATTTATAACTCTGCAGGTTTGTGAATTACAGTGCCCCTGAGCTCCTTTCTTCAACTCGCTTTCTGGTGAGCTGGCCGCAACACCGCAGGATGGCTTCAGGCCCTAATTGGTTCCAGCACGGCACGCCGAGCCTTTGGTTATTTCCTCTTCCTGGTGGGAAATGAGAGTTAAATTTGCCCATCCAGACACCTGCAGCTAGTCTCTCATTGGTTCTCGCTATTCCTGTTCATCTTCCACAGAAATTGCAAACTGGGCCAAACAGGAGGTTAAAGGGACTGACTCTCCAAGTGGGGAGAGTGTTAGTAAAGCGTCTGGAATGTTGCACCCGAGTACCAGGGTACGAAAACTGAGACATATTTGAACACGTCTCCCGATCACATGGTTGATCATACTGTAGGTTCCACATGCATGTTTTAGCTGAAGGAAGAATACCTTAAACCTGGGTAGTTGAAACCCGTGGAATGGGTACCATGCAATATGACTTCAAAGGGTCTTCATTTGCTCACGAACATCTCCAATCCTATCACTGCTGCGTTTATGCCCCTGTACACATGCTTGATTCTCTTTCGGAGACATAGCAATCCATAGGTTTTAAGATACTTACTAGTCAGGTACATTCTTAGGCGTTTAATATGCGGTGTTGAGTCCATTTCGTTGAGCAAGGAGTAGCTCTTGTCTATTCCATATTTGGCTTAAGGAACTTTATCTGTGCTCATTTCAATCTCTGGTTTTATGCAGCACCCCAACTCACCTTTCCCCTTAAGCAAGCATAAGTTGGTTTTCTAAATTTGAGACCCTGTTCTGTTCTGTAATTCAGTTCCTGTGTAGCCAAGTTTCCATTCCGTGTATTACTGATATCTTATGATGTTTCTTTTTCTGTGTGACTTATTTCAGTTAGAATCATCATACCTGAATCCACTCATTGTGCTGCTAAGGGCCTGATGACACAGATTTCATTGCTGAGTGATATTGCTTTGTAAGTAAATACCACAACTTCTTTATCCATTTTTCACTTTCTGTGATGTTGAACTTGTACTGTAAACGAGGTTCTTGTAAACAGAGGCGTCCCAAACTTTGGGTGGCTGTGTCTTTTTGATTTTAATTTCCCTAAGCTATAGGACCATAAGTGGCAGTGCCCTAGGCTCTGTTGCTTTGTTTTTTAGATGTTTCAGGAAACACCATACACTTCTCCTGAGTGTCTGTTGGTAATTTATATCCCGCCCATCAGCATAACAAGGCTCCCAGTTGTCCATGGCCTGTCCTGCCTTTCTGGATTTTACACTTTTTTCAGATGGCCCTTTTGACCGGGGGGAAGTGAGACTTCATTGTAGTGCAGATTTCCTTTGCAAGTTTGCTTGGTTGGCCAAAAAGGGCGTATGCGTTTTTTCCTGAATATATTCAGGAAAAAACGCATACGCCCTTTTTGGCCAAGTGCATCATTGTGGACGTTCTGCCTCTTTTCCTATGCTTTCAATGCAATTCCAGTCTACCTCCTGAAATCGGTTTCCTGCAATTCTGCCCCGCTTTCAAGTCCTCTTGGCAGCCTTACTTCAGTCTATTTTTGGACGATAGCTGTCATTTATAACTCTGCAGGTTTGTGAATTACAGTGCCCCTGAGCTCCTTTCTTCAACTCGCTTTCTTGTGACCTGGCCGCAACACCGCAGGATGGCTTCAGGCCCTAATCTGGTTCTGGCACGGCATGCTGAGCCTTTGGTTATTTCCTCTTCCTGGTGGGAAATGAGAGTTAAATTTGCCCATCCAGACACCTCCAGCTAGCCTCTCATTGGTTCTCGCTATTCCTGTTCATCTTCCACAGAAATTGCAAACTGGGCCAAACAGGAGGTTAAAGGGACTGACTCTCCAAGTGGGGAGAGTGTTAGTAAAGCGTCTGGAATGTTGCACCCGAGTACCAGGGTACGAAAACTGAGACATATTTGAACACGTCTCCCGATCACATGGTTGATCATACTCTAGGTTCCACATGCATGTTTTAGCTGAAGGAAGAATACCTTAAACCTGGGTAGTTGAAACCCGTGGAATGGGTACCATGCAATATGACTTCAAAGGGTCTTCATTTGCTCACGAACATCTCCAATCCTATCACTGCTGCGTTTATGCCCCTGTACACATGCTTGATTCTCTTTCGGAGACATAGCAATCCATAGGTTTTAAGATACTTACTAGTCAGGTACATTCTTAGGCGTTTAATATGCGGTGTTGAGTCCATTTCGTTGAGCAAGGAGTAGCTCTTGTCTATTCCATATTTGGCTTAAGGAACTTTATCTGTGCTCATTTCAATCTCTGGTTTTATGCAGCACCCCAACTCACCTTTCCCCTTAAGCAAGCATAAGTTGGTTTTCTAAATTTGAGACCCTGTTCTGTTCTGTAATTCAGTTCCTGTGTAGCCAAGTTTACATTCCGTGTATTACTGATATCTTATGATGTTTCTTTTTCTGTGTGACTTATTTCAGTTAGAATCATCATACCTGAATCCACTCATTGTGCTGCTAAGGGCCTGATGACACAGATTTCATTGCTGAGTGATATTGCTTTGTAAGTAAATACCACAACTTCTTTATCCATTTTTCACTTTCTGTGATGTTGAACTTGTACTGTAAACGAGGTTCTTGTAAACAGAGCCGTTCGAAACTTTGGGGTGGCTGTGTCTTTTTGATTTTAATTTCCCTAAGCTATAGGACCATAAGTGGCAGTGCCCTAGGCTCTGTTGCTTTGTTTTTTAGATGTTTCAGGAAACACCATACACTTCTCCTGAGTGTCTGTTGGTAATTTATATCCCGCCCATCAGCATAACAAGGCTCCCAGTTGTCCATGGCCTGTCCTGCCTTTCTGGATTTTACACTTTTTTCAGATGGCCCTTTTGACCGGGGGGAAGTGAGACTTCATTGTAGTGCAGATTTCCTTTGCAAGTTTGCTTGGTTGGCCAAAAAGGGCGTATGCGTTTTTTCCTGAATATATTCAGGAAAAAACGCATACGCCCTTTTTGGCCAAGTGCATCATTGTGGACGTTCTGCCTCTTTTCCTATGCTTTCAATGCAATTCCAGTCTACCTCCTGAAATCGGTTTCCTGCAATTCTGCCCCGCTTTCAAGTCCTCTTGGCAGCCTTACTTCAGTCTATTTTTGGACGATAGCTGTCATTTATAACTCTGCAGGTTTGTGAATTACAGTGCCCCTGAGCTCCTTTCTTCAACTCGCTTTCTTGTGACCTGGCCGCAACACCGCAGGATGGCTTCAGGCCCTAATCTGGTTCTGGCATGGCACGCTGAGCCTTTGGTTATTTCCTCTTCCTGGTGGGAAATGAGAGTTAAATTTGCCCGTCCAGACACCTCCAGCTAGCCTCTCATTGGTTCTCGCTATTCCTGTTCATCTTCCACAGAAATTGCAAACTGGGCCAAACAGGAGGTTAAAGGACTGACTCTCCAAGTCGGGAGAGTGCTAGTAAAGCGTCTGGAATGTTGCACCCGAGTACCAGGGGAGGATAACTGAGACATATTTGAACACGTCTCCCGATCACTTGGTTGATCATACTCTAGGTTCCACATGCATGTTTTAGCTGAAGGAAGAATACCTTAAACCTGGGTAGTTGAGACCCGTGTAATGGGTACCATGCAATATGACTTCAAAGGGTCTTCATTTGCTCACCGAACCTCTCCAATCCTATCACTGCTGCGTTTATGCCCCTGTACACACGCTTGATTCTCTTTCGGAGACATAGCAATCCATAGGTTTTAAGATACTTACTAGTCAGGTACATTCTTAGGCGTTTAATATGCGGTGTTGAGTCCATTTCGTTGAGCAAGGAGTAGCTCTTGTCTATTCTATATTTGGCTTAAGGAACTTTATCTGTGCTCATTTCAATCTCTGGTTTTATGCAGCACCCCAACTCACCTTTACCCTTAAGCAAGCATAAGTTGCTTTTCTAAATTTGAGACCCTGTTCTGTTCTGTAATTCAGTTCCTGTGTAGCCAAGTTTACATTCCGTGTATTACTGATATCTTATGATGTTTCTTTTTCTGTGTGACTTACTTCAGTTAGAATCATCATACCTGAATCCACTCATTGTGCTGCTAAGGGCCTGATGACACAGATTTCATTGCTGAGTGATATTGTTTTGTAAGTAAATACCACAACTTCTTTATCCATTTTTCACTTTCTGCGATGTTGAACTTGTACTGTAAACGAGGTTCTTGTAAACAGAGCCGTTCCAAACTTTGGGGTGGCTGTGTCTTTTTGATTTTAATTTCCCTAAGCTATAGGACCATAAGTGGCAGTGCCCTAGGCTCTGTTTCTTTGTTTTTTAGATGTTTCAGGAAACACCATACACTTCTCCCGAGTGGTTGTTGGCAATTGACATCCCGCCCATCAGCATAACAAGGCTCCCAGTTCTCCATGGCCTGTCTTGCCTTTCTGGATTTTACACTTTTTTCAGATGGCCCTTTTGACCGGGGGGAAGTGAGACTTCATTGTAGTGCAGATTTCCTTTGCAAGCTTGCTTGGTTGGCCAAAAAGGGCGTATGCGTTTTTTCCTGAATATATTCAGGAAAAAACGCATACGCCCTTTTTGGCCAAGTGCATCATTGTGGACGTTCTGCCTCTTTTCCTATGCTTTCAATGCAATTCCAGTCTACCTCCTGAAATCGGTTTCCTGCAATTCTGCCCCGCTTTCAAGTCCTCTTGGCAGCCTTACTTCAGTCTATTTTTGGACGATAGCTGTCATTTATAACTCTGCATGCTTGTGAATTATAGTGCCCCTGAGCTCCTTTCTTCAACTCGCTTTCTTTTGAGCTGGCCGCAACACCGCAGGATGGCTTCAGGCCCTAATCTGGTTCCGGCACGGCACGCTGAGCCTTTGGTTAATTCCTCTTCCTGGTGGGAAATGAGAGTTAAATTTGCCCGTCCAGACACCTCCAGCTAGCCTCTCATTGGTTCTCGCTATTCCTGTTCATCTTCCGCAGAAATTGCAAACTGGGCCAAACAGGAGGTTAAAGGGACTGACTCTCCAAGTCGGGAGAGTGTTAGTAAAGCGTCTGGAATGTTGCACCCGAGTACCAGGAGAGGAAAACTGAGACATATTTGAACACGTCTCCCGTTCATATGGTTGATCATACTCTGGGTTCCACATGCATGTTTTAGCTGAAGGAAGAGTACCTTAAACCTGGGTAGTTGAAACCCGTGGAATGGGTACCATGCAATATGACTTCAAAGGGTCTTCATTTGCTCACCGAACCTCTCCAATCCTATCACTGCTGCGTTTATGCCCCTGTACACATGCTTGATTCTCTTTCGGAGACATAGCAATCCATAGGTTTTAAGATACTTACTAGTCAGGTACATTCTTAGGCGTTTAATATGCGGTGTTGAGTCCATTTCGTTGAGCAAGGAGTAGCTCTTGTCTATTCTATATTTGGCTTAAGGAACTTTATCTGTGCTCATTTCAATCTCTGGTTTTATGCAGCACCCCAACTCACCTTTACCCTTAAGCAAGCATAAGTTGCTTTTCTAAATTTGAGACCCTGTTCTGTTCTGTAATTCAGTTCCTGTGTAGCCAAGTTTACATTCCGTGTATTACTGATATCTTATGATGTTTCTTTTTCTGTGTGACTTACTTCAGTTAGAATCATCATACCTGAATCCACTCATTGTGCTGCTAAGGGCCTGATGACACAGATTTCATTGCTGAGTGATATTGTTTTGTAAGTAAATACCACAACTTCTTTATCCATTTTTCACTTTCTGCGATGTTGAACTTGTACTGTAAACGAGGTTCTTGTAAACAGAGCCGTTCCAAACTTTGGGGTGGCTGTGTCTTTTTGATTTTAATTTTCCTAAGCTATAGGACCATAAGTGGAAGTGCCCTAGGCTCTGTTTCTTTGTTTTTTAGATGTTTCAGGAAACACCATACACTTCTCCCGAGTGGTTGTTGGCAATTTACATCCCGCCCATCAGCATAACAAGGCTCCCAGTTCTCCATGGCCTGTCCTGCCTTTCTGGATTTTACACTTTTTTCAGATGGCCCTTTTGACCGGGGGGAAGTGAGACTTCATTGTAGTGCAGATTTCCTTTGCAAGCTTGCTTGGTTGGCCAAAAAGGGCGTATGCGTTTTTTCCTGAATATATTCAGGAAAAAACGCATACGCCCTTTTTGGCCAAGTGCATCATTGTGGACGTTCTGCCTCTTTTCCTATGCTTTCAATGCAATTCCAGTCTACCTCCTGAAATCGGTTTCCTGCAATTCTGCCCCGCTTTCAAGTCCTCTTGGCAGCCTTACTTCAGTCTATTTTTGGACGATAGCTGTCATTTATAACTCTGCAGGCTTGTGAATTATAGTGCCCCTGAGCTCCTTTCTTCAACTCGCTTTCTTTTGAGCTGGCCGCAACACCGCAGGATGGC
Source organism: Delphinus delphis (assembly GCF_949987515.2). Classification (NCBI taxonomy): domain Eukaryota; kingdom Metazoa; phylum Chordata; class Mammalia; order Artiodactyla; family Delphinidae; genus Delphinus; species Delphinus delphis. Next base: position 588,416 of record NC_082690.1, on the reverse strand, counting down.
TTCAGGCCCTAATCTGGTTCCGGCACGGCACGCTGAGCCTTTGGTTAATTCCTCTTCCTGGTGGGAAATGAGAGTTAAATTTGCCCGTCCAGACACCTCCAGCTAGCCTCTCATTGGTTCTCGCTATTCCTGTTCATCTTCCGCAGAAATTGCAAACTGGGCCAAACAGGAGGTTAAAGGGACTGACTCTCTAAGTCGGGAGAGTGTTAGTAAAGCGTCTGGAATGTTGCACCCGAGTACCAGGGGAGGAAAACTGAGACATATTTGAACACGTCTCCCGTTCATATGGTTGATCATACTCTGGGTTCCACATGCATGTTTTAGCTGAAGGAAGAGTACCTTAAACCTGGGTAGTTGAAACCCGTGGAATGGGTACCATGCAATATGACTTCAAAGGGTCTTCATTTGCTCACCGAACCTCTCCAATCCTTTCACTGCTGCGTTTATGCCCCTGTACACATGCTTGATTCTCTTTTGGAGACATAGCAATCCATAGGTTTTAAGATACTTACTAGTCAGGTACATTCTTAGGCGTTTAATATGCGGTGTTGAGTCCATTTCGTTGAGCAAGGAGTAGCTCTTGTCTATTCCATATTTGGCTTAAGGAACTATATCTGTGCTCATTTCAATCTCTGGTTTTATGCAGCACCCCAACTCACCTTTCCCCTTAAGCAACCATAAGTTGGTTTTCGAAATTTGAGACCCTGTTCTGTTCTGTAATTCAGTTCCTGTGTAGCCAAGTTTACATTCCGTGTATTACTGATATCTTATGATGTTTCTTTTTCTGTGTGACTTATTTCAGTTAGAATCATCATACCTGAATCCACTCATTGTGCTGCTAAGGGCCTGATGACATAGATTTCATTGCTGAGTCATATTGCTTTTTAAGTAAATACCACAACTTCTTTATCCATTTTTCACTTTCTGCGATGTTGAACTTGTACTGTAAACGAGGTTGTTGTAAACAGAGCCATTCCAAACTTTGGGGTGGCTGTGTCTTTTTGATTTTAATTTCCCTAAGCTATAGGACCATAAATGGAAGTGCCCTAGGCTCCGTTGCTTTGTTTTTTAGATGTTTCAGGAAACACCATACACTTCTCCCGAGTGGTTGTTGGCAATTTACATCCCGCCCTTCAGCATAACAAGGCTCCCAGTTCTCCATGGCCTGTCCTGCCTTTTTGGATTTTACACTTTTTTCAGATGGCCCTTTTGACCGGGGGGAAGTGAGACTTCATTGTAGTGCAGATTTCCTTTGCAAGCTTGCTTGGTTGGCCAAAAAGGGCGTATGCGTTTTTTTCCTGAATATATTCAGGAAAAAACGCATACGCCCTTTTTGGCCAAGTGCATCATTGTGGACGTTCTGCCTCTTTTCCTATGCTTTCAATGCAATTCCAGTCTACCTCCTGAAATCGGTTTCCTGCAATTCTGCCCCGCTTTCAAGTTCTCTTGGCAGCCTTACTTCAGTATATTTTGGACGATAGCTGTCATTTATAACTCTGCAGGTTTGTGAATTACAGTGCCCCTGAGCTCCTTTCTTCAACTCGCTTTCTTTTGAGCTGGCCACAACACTGCAGGATGGCTTCAAGCCCTAATCTGGTTCCGGCACGGCACACTGAGCCTTTGGTTATTTCCTCTTCCTGGTGGGAAATGAGAGTTAAATTTGCCCGTCCAGACACCTCCAGCTAGCCTCTCATTGGTTCTCGCTATTCCTGTTCATCTTCCGCAGAAATTGCAAACTGTGCCAAACAAGAGGTTAAAGGCGCTGACTCTCCAAGTGGGGAGAGTGTTAGTAAAGCGTCTGGAATGTTGCACCCGAGTACCAGGGGAGGAAAACTGAGACATATTTGAACACGTCTCCCATTCACATGGTTGATCATACTTGGGTTCCACATGCATGTTTTAGCTGAAGGAAGAATACCTAAAACTTGTGTAGTTGAAACCCGTGGAATGGGTACCATGCAATATGACTTCAAAGCGTCTTCATTTGCTCACCGAACCTCTCCAATCCTATCACTGCTGCGTTTATGCCCCTGTACACATGCTTGATTCTCTTTCGGAGACATAGCAATCCATAGGTTTTAAGATACTTACTAGTCAGGTACATTCTTAGGCGTTTAATATGGGGTGTTGAGTCCATTTCGTTGAGCAAGGAGTAGCTCTTGTCTATTCCATATTTGGCTTAAGGAACTTTATCTGTGCTCATTTCAATCTCTGGTTTTATGCAGCACCCCAACTCACCTTTCCCCTTAAGCAAGCATAAGTTGGTTTTCTAAATTTGAGACCCTGTTCTGTTCTGTAATTCAGTTCCTGTGTAGCCAAGTTTACATTCCGTGTATTACTGATATCTTATGATGTTTCTTTTTCTGTGTGACTTATTTCAGATAGAATCATCATACCTGAATCCACTCATTGTGCTGCTAAGGGTCTGATGACACAGATTTCATTGCTGAGTGATATTGCTTTGTAAGTATATACCACAACTTCTTTATCCATTTTTCAATTTCTGCGATGTTGAACTTGTACTGTAAACGAGGTTGTTGTAAACAGAGGCGTCCCAAACTTTGGGGTGGCTGTGTCTTTTTTATTTTAATTTCCCTAAGCTATAGGACCATAAGTGGAAGTGCCCTAGGCTCTGTTGCTTTGTTTTTTAGATGTTTCAGGAAACACCATACACTTCTCCTGAGTGTCTGTTGGTAATTTACATCCCGCCCATCAGCATAACAAGGCTCCCAGTTCTCCATGGCCTGTCCTGCCTTTCTGGATTTTACACTGTTTTCAGATGGCCCTTTTGACCGGGGGGAAGTGAGACTTCATTGTAGTGCAGATTTCCTTTGCAAGCTTGCTTGGTTGGCCAAAAAGGGCGTATGCGTTTTTTCCTGAATATATTCAGGAAAAAACGCATACGCCCTTTTTGGCCAAGTGCATCATTGTGGACGTTCTGCCTCTTTTCCTATGCTTTCAATGCAATTCCAGTCTACCTCCTGAAATCGGTTTCGTACAATTCTGCTCCGCTTTCAAGTCCTCTTGGCAGCCTTACTTCAGTATATTTTGGGACGATAGCTGTCATTTATAACTCTGCAGGTTTGTGAATTACAGTGCCCCTGAGCTCCTTTCTTCAACTCGCTTTCTTTTGAGCTGGCCGCAACACCGCAGGATGGCTTCAGGCCCTAATCTGGTTCCAGTACGGCACGCTGAGCCTTTGGTTATTTCCTCTTCCTGGTGGGAAATGAGAGTTAAATTTGCCCGTCCAGACACCTCCAGCTAGCCTCTCATTGGTTCTCGCTATTCCTGTTCATCTTCCGCAGAAATTGCAAACTATGCCAAACAGGAGGTTAAAGGCGCTGACTCTCCAAGTGGGGAGAGTGTTAGTAAAGCGTCTGGAATGTTGCACCCGAGTACCAGGGGAGGAAAACTGAGACATATTTGAACACATCTCCCGTTCACATGGTTGATCATACTCTGGGTTCCACATGCATGTTTTAGCTGAAGGAAGAATACCTTAAACCTGGGTAGTTGAAACCCGTGGAATGGGTACCATGCAATATGACTTCAAAGGGTCTTCATTTGCTCACCGAAGCTCTCCAATCCTATCACTGCTGCGTTTATGCCCCAGTACACATGCTTTATTCTCTTTTGGAGGCATAGCAATCCATAGGTTTTAAGATACTTACTAGTCAGGTACATTCTTAGGCATTTAATATGGGGTTTTGAGTCCATTTCGTTGAGCAAGGAGTAGCTCTTGTCTATTCCATATTTGGCTTAAGGAACTTTATCTGTGCTCATTTCAATCTCTGGTTTTATGCAGCACCCCAACTCACCTTTCCCCTTAAGCAAGCATAAGTTGGTTTTCTAAATTTGAGACCCTGTTCTGTTCTGTAATTCAGTTCCTGTGTAGCCAAGTTTACATTCCGTGTATTAGTGATATCTTATGATGTTTCTTTTTCTGTGTGACTTATTTCAGTTAGAATCATCGTAGCTGAATCCACTCATTATGCTGCTACGGGCTTGATGACATAGATTTCATTGCTGAGTGATACTGCATTGTACGTAAGTACCACAAGTTCTTTATCCATTTTTCACTTTCTGCGATGTTGAACTTGTACTGTAAACGAGGTTCTTGTAAACAGAGCCGTTCGAACCTTTTGGGTGGCTGTGTCTTTTTGATTTTAAATTCCCTAAGCTATAGGACCATAAGTGGAAGTGCCCTAGGCTCTGTTGCTTTGTTTTTTAGATGTTTCAGGAAACACCATACACTTCTCCCGAGTGTTTGTTGGCAATTTACATCCCGCCCTTCAGCATAACAAGGCTCCCAGTTCTCCATGGCCTGTCCTGCCTTTCTGGATTTTACACTTTTTTCAGATGGCCCTTTTGACCGGGGGGAAGTGAGACTTCATTGTAGTGCAGATTTCCTTTGCAAGCTTGCTTGGTTGGCCAAAAAGGGCGTATGCGTTTTTTCCTGAATATATTCAGGAAAAAACGCATACGCCCTTTTTGGCCAAGTGCATCATTGTGGACGTTCTGCCTCTTTTCCTATGCTTTCAATGCAATTCCAGTCTACCTCCTGAAATCGGTTTCCTGCAATTCTGCCCCGCTTTCAAGTCCTCTTGGCAGCCTTACTTCAGTCTATTTTTGGACGATAGCTGTCATTTATAACTCTGCAGGTTTGTGAATTACAGTGCCCCTGAGCTCCTTTCTTCAACTCGCTTTCTTTTGAGCTGGCCGCAACACCGCAGGATGGCTTCAGGCCCTAATCTGGTTCCGGCACGGCACGCTGAGCCTTTGGTTAATTCCTCTTCCTGGTGGGAAATGAGAGTTAAATTTGCCCGTCCAGACACCTCCAGCTAGCCTCTCATTGGTTCTCGCTATTCCTGTTCATCTTCCGCAGAAATTGCAAACTGGGCCAAACAGGACGTTAAAGGCGCTGACTCTCCAAGTGGGGAGAGTGTTAGTAAAGCGTCTGGAATGTTGCACCCGAGTACCAGGGTACGAAAACTGGGACATATTTGAACACGTCTCCCGATCTCATGGTTGATCATACTCTAGGTTCCACATGCATGTTTTAGCTGAAGGAAGAATACCTAAAACCTGGGTAGTTGAAACCCGTGGAATGGGTACCATGCAATATGACTTCAAAGGGTCTTCATTTGCTCACCGAACCTCTCCAATCCTATCACTGCTGCGTTTATGCCCCTGTACACATGCTTGATTCTCTTTTGGAGACATAGCAATCCATAGGTTTTAAGATACTTACTAGTCAGGTACATTCTTAGGCGTTTAATATGGGGTGTTGAGTCCATTTCGTTGAGCAAGGAGTAGCTCTTGTCTATTCCATATTTGGCTTAAGGAACTTTATCTGTGCTCATTTCAATCTCTGGTTTTATGCAGCACCCCAACTCACCTTTCCCCTTAAGCAAGCATAAGTTGGTTTTCTAAATTTGAGACCCTGTTCTGTTCTGTAATTCAGTTCCTGTGTAGCCAAGTTTCCATTCCGTGTATTACTGATATCTTATGATGTTTCTTTTCCTGTGTGACTTATTTCAGTTAGAATCATCATACCTGAATCCACTCATTGTGCTGCTAAGGGCCTGATGACACATATTTCATTGCTGAGTGATATTGCTTTGTAAGTAAATACCACAACTTCTTTATCCATTTTTCACTTTCTGCGATGTTGAACTTGTACTGTAAACGAGGTTCTTGTAAACAGAGCCGTTCCAAACTTTGGGGTGGCTGTGTCTTTTTGATTTTAATTTCCCTAAGCTATAGGACCATAAGTGGAAGTGCCCTAGGTTCTGTTGCTTTGTTTTTTAGATGTTTCAGGAAACACCATACAATTCTCCCGAGTGGTTGTTGGCAATTTACATCCCGCCCATCAGCATAACAGGGCTCCCAGTTCTCCATGGCCTGTCCTGCCTTTCTGGATTTTACACTTTTTTCAGATGGCCCTTTTGACAGGGGGGAAGTGAGACTTCATTGTAGTGCAGATTTCCTTTGCAAGCTTGCTTGGTTGGCCAAAAAGGGCGTATGCGTTTTTTCCTGAATATATTCAGGAAAAAACGCATACGCCTTTTTTTGGCCAAGTGCATCATTGTGGACGTTCTGCCTCTTTTCCTATGCTTTCAATGCAATTCCAGTCTACCTCCTGAAATCGGTTTCCTGCAATTCTGCCCCGTTTTCAAGTCCTCTTGGCAGCCTTACTTCAGTCTATTTTTGGACGATAGCTGTCATTTATACCTCTGCAGGTTTGTGAATTACAGTGCCCCTGAGCTCCTTTCTTCAACTCGCTTTCTTGTGACCTGGCCGCAACACCGCAGGATGGCTTCAGGCCCTAATCTGGTTCCGGCATGGCACACTGAGCCTTTGGTTATTTCCTCTTCCTGGTGGGAAATGAGAGTTAAATTTGCCCGTCCAGACACCTCCAGCTAGTCTCTCATTGTTTCTCGCTATTCCTGTTCATCTTCCAAGAAATTGCAGACTGGGCCAAACAGGAGGTTAAAGGCGCTGACTCTCCAAGTGGGGAGAGTGTTAGTAAAGCGTCTGAAATGTTGCACCCGAGTACCAGGGGAGGAAAACTGAGACATATTTGAACACGTCTCCCGTTCACATGGTTGATCATACTTGGTTTCCACATGCATCTTTTAGCTGAAGGAAGAATACCTTAAACCTGGGTATTTGAAACCCTTGGAATGGGTACCATGCAATATGACTTCAAAGGGTCTTCATTTGCTCACCGAACCTCTCCAATCCTATCACTGCTGCATTTATGCCCCTGTACACATGCTTGATTCTCTTTCGGAGACATAGCAATCCATAGGTTTTAAGATACTTACTAGTCAGGTACATTCTTAGGCGTTTAATATGCGGTGTTGAGTCCATTTTGTTGAGCAAGGAGTAGCTCTTGTCTATTCCATATTTGGCTTAAGGAACTTTATCTGTGCTCATTTCAATCTCTGGTTTTATGCAGCACCCCAACTCACCTTTCCCCTTAAGCAAGCATAAGTTGGTTTTCTAAATTTGAGACCCTGTTCTGTTCTGTAATTCAGTTCCTGTGTAGCCAAGTTTCCATTCCGTGTATTACTGATATCTTATGATGTTTCTTTTCCTGTGTGACTTATTTCAGTTAGAATCATCATACCTGAATCCACTCATTGTGCTGCTAAGGGCCTGATGACACAGATTTCATTGCTGAGTGATATTGCTTTGTAAGTAAATACCACAACTTTTTTATCCATTTTTCACTTTCTGCGATGTTGAACTTGTACTGTAAACGAGGTTCTTGTAAACAGAGCCGTTCGAAACTTTGGGGTGGCTGTGTCTTTTTGATTTTAAATTCCCTAAGCTATAGGACCATAAGTGGAAGTGCCCTAGGCTCTGTTGCTTTGTTTTTTAGATGTTTCAGGAAACACCATACACTTCTCCCGAGTGTTTGTTGGCAATTTACATCCCGCCCTTCAGCATAACAAGGCTCCCAGTTCTCAATGGCCTCTCCTGCCTTTCTGGATTTTACACTTTTTTCAGATGGCCCTTTTGACCGGGGGGAAGTGAGACTTCATTGTAGTGCAGATTTCCTTTGCAAGCTTGCTTGGTTGGCCAAAAAGGGCGTATGCGTTTTTTCCTGAATATATTCAGGAAAAAACGCATACGCCCTTTTTGGCCAAGTGCATCATTGTGGACGTTCTGCCTCTTTTCCTATGCTTTCAATGCAATTCCAGTCTACCTCCTGAAATCGGTTTCCTGCAATTCTGCCCCGCTTTCAAGTCCTCTTGGCAACCTTACTTCAGTCTATTTTTGGATGATAGCTGTCATTTATAACTCTGCAGGTTTGTGAATTACAGTGCCCCTGAGTTCCTTTCTTCAACTCGCTTTCTTTTGAGCTGGCCGCAACACCGCAGGATGTCTTCAGACCCTAATCTGGTACTGGCACGGCACGCGGAGCCTTTGGTTAATTCCTCTTCCTGGTGGGAAATGAGAGTTAAATTTGCCCATCCAGACACCTCCAGCTAGTCTCTCATTGGTTCTCGCTATTCCTGTTCATCTTCCACAGAAATTGCAAACTGGGCCAAACAGGAGGTTAAAGGGACTGACTCTCCAAGTCGGGAGAGTGTTAGTAAAGCGTCTGGAATGTTGCACCCGAGTACCAGGGGAGGAAAACTGAGACATATTTGAACACGTCTCCCATTCACATTGTTGATCATACTTGGGTTCCACATGCATGTTTTAGCTGAAGGAAGAATACCTAAAACCTGGGTAGTTGAAACCCGTGGAATGGGTACCATGCAATATGACTTCAAAGGGTCTTCATTTGCTCACCGAACCTCTCCAATCCTATCACTGCTGCGTTTATGCCCCTGTACACATGCTTGATTCTCTTTTGGAGACATAGCAATCCATAGGTTTTAAGATACTTACTAGTCAGGTACATTCTTAGGCGTTTAATATGGGGTGTTGAGTCCATTTCGTTGAGCAAGGAGTAGCTCTTGTCTATTCCATATTTGGCTTAAGGAACTTTATCTGTGCTCATTTCAATCTCTGGTTTTATGCAGCACCCCAACTCACCTTTCCCCTTAAGCAAGCATAAGTTGGTTTTCTAAATTTGAGACCCTGTTCTGTTCTGTAATTCAGTTCCTGTGTAGCCAAGTTTCCATTCCGTGTATTACTGATATCTTATGATGTTTCTTTTCCTGTGTGACTTATTTCAGTTAGAATCATCATACCTGAATCCACTCATTGTGCTGCTAAGGGCCTGATGACACATATTTCATTGCTGAGTGATATTGCTTTGTAAGTAAATACCACAACTTCTTTATCCATTTTTCACTTTCTGCGATGTTGAACTTGTACTGTAAACGAGGTTCTTGTAAACAGAGCCGTTCCAAACTTTGGGGTGGCTGTGTCTTTTTGATTTTAATTTCCCTAAGCTATAGGACCATAAGTGGAAGTGCCCTAGGTTCTGTTGCTTTGTTTTTTAGATGTTTCAGGAAACACCATACAATTCTCCCGAGTGGTTGTTGGCAATTTACATCCCGCCCATCAGCATAACAGGGCTCCCAGTTCTCCATGGCCTGTCCTGCCTTTCTGGATTTTACACTTTTTTCAGATGGCCCTTTTGACAGGGGGGAAGTGAGACTTCATTGTAGTGCAGATTTCCTTTGCAAGCTTGCTTGGTTGGCCAAAAAGGGCGTATGCGTTTTTTCCTGAATATATTCAGGAAAAAACGCATACGCCTTTTTTTGGCCAAGTGCATCATTGTGGACGTTCTGCCTCTTTTCCTATGCTTTCAATGCAATTCCAGTCTACCTCCTGAAATCGGTTTCCTGCAATTCTGCCCCGCTTTCAAGTCCTCTTGGCAGCCTTACTTCAGTCTATTTTTGGACGATAGCTGTCATTTATACCTCTGCAGGTTTGTGAATTACAGTGCCCCTGAGCTCCTTTCTTCAACTCGCTTTCTTGTGACCTGGCCGCAACACCGCAGGATGGCTTCAGGCCCTAATCTGGTTCCGGCATGGCACACTGAGCCTTTGGTTATTTCCTCTTCCTGGTGGGAAATGAGAGTTAAATTTGCCCGTCCAGACACCTCCAGCTAGTCTCTCATTGTTTCTCGCTATTCCTGTTCATCTTCCAAGAAATTGCAGACTGGGCCAAACAGGAGGTTAAAGGCGCTGACTCTCCAAGTGGGGAGAGTGTTAGTAAAGCGTCTGAAATGTTGCACCCGAGTACCAGGGGAGGAAAACTGAGACATATTTGAACACGTCTCCCGTTCACATGGTTGATCATACTTGGTTTCCACATGCATCTTTTAGCTGAAGGAAGAATACCTTAAACCTGGGTATTTGAAACCCTTGGAATGGGTACCATGCAATATGACTTCAAAGGGTCTTCATTTGCTCACCGAACCTCTCCAATCCTATCACTGCTGCATTTATGCCCCTGTACACATGCTTGATTCTCTTTCGGAGACATAGCAATCCATAGGTTTTAAGATACTTACTAGTCAGGTACATTCTTAGGCGTTTAATATGCGGTGTTGAGTCCATTTTGTTGAGCAAGGAGTAGCTCTTGTCTATTCCATATTTGGCTTAAGGAACTTTATCTGTGCTCATTTCAATCTCTGGTTTTATGCAGCACCCCAACTCACCTTTCCCCTTAAGCAAGCATAAGTTCGTTTTCTAAATTTGAGACCCTGTTCTGTTCTGTAATTCAGTTCCTGTGTAGCCAAGTTTCCATTCCGTGTATTACTGATATCTTATGATGTTTCTTTTCCTGTGTGACTTATTTCAGTTAGAATCATCATACCTGAATCCACTCATTGTGCTGCTAAGGGCCTGATGACACAGATTTCATTGCTGAGTGATATTGCTTTGTAAGTAAATACCACAACTTTTTTATCCATTTTTCACTTTCTGCGATGTTGAACTTGTACTGTAAACGAGGTTCTTGTAAACAGAGCCGTTCGAAACTTTGGGGTGGCTGTGTCTTTTTGATTTTAAATTCCCTAAGCTATAGGACCATAAGTGGAAGTGCCCTAGGCTCTGTTGCTTTGTTTTTTAGATGTTTCAGGAAACACCATACACTTCTCCCGAGTGTTTGTTGGCAATTTACATCCCGCCCTTCAGCATAACAAGGCTCCCAGTTCTCAATGGCCTCTCCTGCCTTTCTGGATTTTACACTTTTTTCAGATGGCCCTTTTGACCGGGGGGAAGTGAGACTTCATTGTAGTGCAGATTTCCTTTGCAAGCTTGCTTGGTTGGCCAAAAAGGGCGTATGCGTTTTTTCCTGAATATATTCAGGAAAAAACGCATACGCCCTTTTTGGCCAAGTGCATCATTGTGGACGTTCTGCCTCTTTTCCTATGCTTTCAATGCAATTCCAGTCTACCTCCTGAAATCGGTTTCCTGCAATTCTGCCCCGCTTTCAAGTCCTCTTGGCAACCTTACTTCAGTCTATTTTTGGATGATAGCTGTCATTTATAACTCTGCAGGTTTGTGAATTACAGTGCCCCTGAGTTCCTTTCTTCAACTCGCTTTCTTTTGAGCTGGCCGCAACACCGCAGGATGTCTTCAGACCCTAATCTGGTACTGGCACGGCACGCGGAGCCTTTGGTTAATTCCTCTTCCTGGTGGGAAATGAGAGTTAAATTTGCCCATCCAGACACCTCCAGCTAGTCTCTCATTGGTTCTCGCTATTCCTGTTCATCTTCCACAGAAATTGCAAACTGGGCCAAACAGGAGGTTAAAGGGACTGACTCTCCAAGTCGGGAGAGTGTTAGTAAAGCGTCTGGAATGTTGCACCCGAGTACCAGGGGAGGAAAACTGAGACATATTTGAACACGTCTCCCATTCACATTGTTGATCATACTTCGGTTCCACATGCATGTTTTAGCTGAAGGAAGAATACCTTAAACCTGGAGAGTTGAGACCCGTGTAATGGGTACCATGCAATATGACTTCAAAGGGTCTTCATGTGCTCACCGAACCTCTCCAATCCTATCACTGCTGCGTTTATGCCCCTGTACACACGCTTGATTCTCTTTTGGAGACATAGCAATCCATAGGTTTTAAGATACTTACTAGTCAGGTACATTCTTAAGCGTTTAATATGGGGTGTTGAGTCCATTTCGTTGAGCAGGAGTAGCTCTTGTCTATTCCATATTTGGCTTAAGGAACTTTATCTGTGCTCATTTCAATCTCTGGTTTTATGCAGCACCCCAACTCACCTTTCCCCTTAAGCAAGCATAAGTTGGTTTTCTAAATTTGAGACCCTGTTCTGTTTTGGAATGCAGTTCCTGTGTAGCCAAGTTTACATTCTGTGTATTAGTGATATCTTATGATGTTTCTTTTTCTGTGTGACTTATTTCAGTTAGAATCATCGTACCTGAATCCACTCATTATGCTGCTACGGGCCTGATGACATAGATTTCATTGCTGAGTGATACTGCATTGTACGTAAGTACCACAAGTTCTTTATCCATTTTTCACTTTCTGTGATATTGAACTTGTACAGTAAATGAGGTTCTTGTAAATGGAGGCGTCCCAAACTTTGGGGTGGCTGTGTCTTTTTGATTTTAATTTCCCTAAGCTATAGGACCATAAGTGGAAGTGCCCTAGGCTCTGTTGCTTTGTTTTTTAGATGTTTCAGGAAACACCATACACTTCTCCTGAGTGTCTGTTGGCAATTTACATCCCGCCCATCAGCATAACAAGGCTCCCAGTTCTCCATGGCCTGTCCTGCCTTTCTGGACTTTACACTTTTTTCAGATGGCCCTTTTGACCGGGGGGAAGTGAGACTTCATTGTAGTGCAGATTTCCTTTGCAAGCTTGCTTGGTTGGCCAAAAAGGGCGTATGCGTTTTTTCCTGAATATATTCAGGAAAAAACGCATACGCCCTTTTTGGCCAAGTGCATCATTGTGGACGTTCTGCCTCTTTTCCTATGCTTTCAATGCAATTCCAGTCTACCTCCTGAAATGGGTTTCCTGCAATTCTGCCCCGCTTTCAAGTCCTCTTGGCAGCCTTACTTCAGTCTATTTTTGGACGATAGCTGTCATTTATAACTCTGCAGGTTTGTGAATTACAGTGCCCCTGAGCTCCTTTCTTCAACTCGCTTTCTTGTGACCTGGCCGCAACACCGCAGGATGGCTTCAGGCCCTAATCTGGTTCTGGCACGGCACGCTGAGCCTTTGGTTAATTCCTCTTCCTGGTGGGAAATGAGAGTTGAATTTGCCCATCCAGACACCTCCAGCTAGTCTCTCATTGGTTCTCGCTATTCCTGTTCATCTTCCACAGAAATTGCAAACTGGGCCAAACAGGAGGTTAAAGGGACTGATTCTCCAAGTGGGGAGAGTGTTAGTAAAGCGTCTGGAATGTTGCACCCGACTATCAGGGTACGAAAACTGAGACATATTTGAACACGTCTCCCGATCACACGGTTGATCATACTCTGGGTTCCACATGCATGTTTTAGCTGAAGGAAGAATACCTTAAACCTGGAGAGTTGAGACCCCTGGAATGGGTACAATGCAATATGACTTCAAAGGGTCTTTATTTGCTCACCGAACCTCTCCAATCCTATCACTGCTGCGTTTATGCCCCTGTACACATGCTTGATTCTCTTTCGGAGACATAGCAATCCATAAGTTTTAAGATACTTACTAGTCAGGTACATTCTTAGGCGTTTAATATGGGGTGTTGAGTCCATTTCATTGAGCAAGGAGTAGCTCTTGTCTATTCCATATTTGGCTTAAGGAACTTTATCTGTGCTCATTTCAATCTCTGGTTTTATGCAGCACCCCAACTCACCTTTCCCCTTAAGCAAGCATAAGTTGGTTTTCTAAATTTGAGACCCTGTTCTGTTCTGTAACTGAGTTCCTGTGTAGCCAAGTTTACATTCCGTGTATTACTGATATCTTATGATGTTTCTTTTTCTGTGTGACTTATTTCAGTTAGAATCATCGTACCTGAATCCACTCATTATGCTGTTACGGGCTTGATGACATAGATTTCATTGCTGAGTGATACTGCATTGTACGTAAGTACCACAAGTTCTTTATCCATTTTTCACTTTCTGTGATATTGAACTTGTACTGTAAACGAGGTTCTTGTAAACAGAGGCGTCCCAAACTTTGGGGTGGCTGTGTCTTTTTGATTTTAATTTCCCGAAGCTATAGGACCATAAGTGGAAGTGCCCTAGGCTCTGTTGCTTTGTTTTTTAGATGTTTCAGGAAACACCATACACTTCTCCTGAGTGTCTGTTGGCAATTTACATCCCGCCCATCAACATAACAAGGCTCCCAGTTCTCAATGCCTGTTGCCTTTCTGGATTTTACACTTTTTTCAGATGGCCCTTTTGACCGGGAGGAAGTGAGACTTCATTGTAGTGCAGATTTCCTTTGCAAGCTTGCTTGGTTGGCCAAAAAGAGCGTATGCGTTTTTTCCTGAATATATTCAGGAAAAAACGCATACGCCCTTTTTGGCCAAGTGCATCATTGTGGATGTTCTGCCTCTTTTCCTATGCTTTCAATGCAATTCCAGTCTACCTCCTGAAATCGGTTTCCTGCAATTCTGCCCCGCTTTCAAGTCCTCTTGGCAGCCTTACTTCAGTCTATTTTTGGACGATAGCTGTCATTTATAACTCTGCAGGTTTGTGAATTACAGTGCCCCTGAGCTCCTTTCTTCAACTCGCTTTCTTGTGACCTGGCCGCAACACCGCAGGATGGCTTCAGGCCCTAATCTGGTTCCGGCCCGGCATGCTGAGCCTTTGGTTAATTCCTCTTCCTGGTGGGAAATGAGAGTTAAATTTGCCCGTCCAGACACCTCCAGCTAGCCTCTCATTGGTTCTCGCTATTCCTGTTCATCTTCCGCAGAAATTGCAAACTGGGCCAAACAGGAGTTTAAAGGGACTGACTCTCCAAGTCGGGAGAGTGTTAGTAAAGCGTCTGGAATGTTGCACCCGAGTACCAGGGTACGAAAACTGAGACATATTTGAACACGTCTCCCGTTCACATGGTTGATCATACTCTGGGTTCCACATGCATGTTTTAGCTGAAGGAAGAATACCTTAAACCTGGAGAGCTGAGACCCGTGTAATGGGTACCATGCAATATGACTTCAAAGGGTCTTCATTTGCTCACCGAACCTCTCCAATCCTATCACTGCTGCGTTTATGCACCTGTACACACGCTTGATTCTCTTTTGGAGACATAGCAATCCATAGGTTTTAAGATACTTAGTAGTCAGGTACATTCTTAGGCTTTTAATATGGGGTTTTGAGTCCATTTCGTTGAGCAAGGAGTAGCTCTTGTCTATTTCATATTTGGCTTAAGGAACTTTATCTGTGCTCATTTCAATCTCTGGTTTTATGCAGCACCCCAACTCACCTTTCCGCTTAAGCAAGCATAAGTTGGTTTTCTAAATTTGAGACCCTGTTCTGTTTTGGAATGCAGTTCCTGTGTAGCCAAGTTTACATTCCGTGTATTACTGATATCTTATGATGTTTCTTTTTCTGTGTGACTTATTTCAGTTAGAATCATCGTACCTGAATCCACTCATTATGTTGCTACGGGCCTGATGACATAGATTTCATTGCTGAGTGATACTGCATTGTACGTAAGTACCACAAGTTCTTTATCCATTTTTCACTTTCTGTGATATTGAACTTGTACGGTAAAAGAGGTTCTTGTAAACGGAGGCGTCCCAAACTTTGGGGTGGCTGTGTCTTTTTGATTTTAATTTCCCTAAGCTATAAGACCATAAGTGGAAGTGCCCTAGGCTCTGTTGCTTTGTTTTTTAGATGTTTCAGGAAACACCATACACTTCTCCTGAGTGTCTGTTGGCAATTTACATCCCGCCCATCAGCATAACAAGGCTCCCAGTTCTCCATGGCCTGTCCTGCCTTTCTGGATTTTACACTTTTTTGAGATGGCCCTTTTGACTGGGGGGAAGTGAGACTTCATTGTAGTGCAGATTTCCTTTGCAAGCTTGCTTGGTTGGCCAAAAAGGGCGTATGCGTTTTTTCCTGAATATATTCAGGAAAAAACGCATACGCCCTTTTTGGCCAAGTGCATCATTGTGGACGTTCTGCCTCTTTTCCTATGCTTTCAATGCAATTCCAGTCTACCTCCTGAAATGGGTTTCCTGCAATTCTGCCCCGCTTTCAAGTCCTCTTGGCAGCCTTACTTCAGTCTATTTTTGGACGATAGCTGTCATTTATAACTCTGCAGGTTTGTGAATTACAGTGCCCCTGAGCTCCTTTCTTCAACTCGCTTTCTTGTGACCTGGCCGCAACACCGCAGGATGGCTTCAGGCCCTAATCTGGTTCTGGCACGGCACGCTGAGCCTTTGGTTAATTCCTCTTCCTGGTGGGAAATGAGAGTTGAATTTGCCCATCCAGACACCTCCAGCTAGTCTCTCATTGGTTCTCGCTATTCCTGTTCATCTTCCACAGAAATTGCAAACTGGGCCAAACAGGAGGTTAAAGGGACTGATTCTCCAAGTGGGGAGAGTGTTAGTAAAGCGTCTGGAATGTTGCACCCGACTATCAGGGTACGAAAACTGAGACATATTTGAACACGTCTCCCGATCACACGGTTGATCATACTCTGGGTTCCACATGCATGTTTTAGCTGAAGGAAGAATACCTTAAACCTGGAGAGTTGAGACCCCTGGAATGGGTACAATGCAATATGACTTCAAAGGGTCTTTATTTGCTCACCGAACCTCTCCAATCCTATCACTGCTGCGTTTATGCCCCTGTACACATGCTTGATTCTCTTTCGGAGACATAGCAATCCATAGGTTTTAAGATACTTACTAGTCAGGTACATTCTTAGGCGTTTAATATGGGGTGTTGAGTCCATTTCATTGAGCAAGGAGTAGCTCTTGTCTATTCCATATTTGGCTTAAGGAACTTTATCTGTGCTCATTTCAATCTCTGGTTTTATGCAGCACCCCAACTCACCTTTCCCCTTAAGCAAGCATAAGTTGGTTTTCTAAATTTGAGACCCTGTTCTGTTCTGTAACTGAGTTCCTGTGTAGCCAAGTTTACATTCCGTGTATTACTGATATCTTATGATGTTTCTTTTTCTGTGTGACTTATTTCAGTTAGAATCATCGTACCTGAATCCACTCATTATGCTGTTACGGGCCTGATGACATAGATTTCATTGCTGAGTGATACTGCATTGTACGTAAGTACCACAAGTTCTTTATCCATTTTTCACTTTCTGTGATATTGAACTTGTACGGTAAACGAGGTTCTTGTAAACAGAGGCGTCCCAAACTTTGGGGTGGCTGTGTCTTTTTGATTTTAATTTCCCGAAGCTATAGGACCATAAGTGGAAGTGCCCTAGGCTCTGTTCCTTTGTTTTTTAGATGTTTCAGGAAACACCATACACTTCTCCTGAGTGTCTGTTGGCAATTTACATCCCGCCCATCAACATAACAAGGCTCCCAGTTCTCAATGCCTGTTGCCTTTCTGGATTTTACACTTTTTTCAGATGGCCCTTTTGACCGGGAGGAAGTGAGACTTCATTGTAGTGCAGATTTCCTTTGCAAGCTTGCTTGGTTGTCCAAAAAGAGCGTATGCGTTTTTTCCTGAATATATTCAGGAAAAAACGCATACGCCCTTTTTGGCCAAGTGCATCATTGTGGACGTTCTGCCTCTTTTCCTATGCTTTCAATGCAATTCCAGTCTACCTCCTGAAATCGGTTTCCTGCAATTCTGCCCCGCTTTCAAGTCCTCTTGGCAGCCTTACTTCAGTCTATTTTTGGACGATAGCTGTCATTTATAACTCTGCAGGTTTGTGAATTACAGTGCCCCTGAGCTCCTTTCTTCAACTCGCTTTCTTGTGACCTGGCCGCAACACCGCAGGATGGCTTCAGGCCCTAATCTGGTTCCGGCCCGGCATGCTGAGCCTTTGGTTAATTCCTCTTCCTGGTGGGAAATGAGAGTTAAATTTGCCCGTCCAGACACCTCCAGCTAGCCTCTCATTGGTTCTCGCTATTCCTGTTCATCTTCCGCAGAAATTGCAAACTGGGCCAAACAGGAGTTTAAAGGGACTGACTCTCCAAGTCGGGAGAGTGTTAGTAAAGCGTCTGGAATGTTGCACCCGAGTACCAGGGTACGAAAACTGAGACATATTTGAACACGTCTCCCGTTCACATGGTTGATCATACTCTGGGTTCCACATGCATGTTTTAGCTGAAGGAAGAATACCTTAAACCTGGAGAGCTGAGACCCGTGTAATGGGTACCATGCAATATGACTTCAAAGGGTCTTCATTTGCTCACCGAACCTCTCCAATCCTATCACTGCTGCGTTTATGCACCTGTACACACGCTTGATTCTCTTTTGGAGACATAGCAATCCATAGGTTTTAAGATACTTACTAGTCAGGTACATTCTTAGGCTTTTAATATGGGGTTTTGAGTCCATTTCGTTGAGCAAGGAGTAGCTCTTGTCTATTTCATATTTGGCTTAAGGAACTTTATCTGTGCTCATTTCAATCTCTGGTTTTATGCAGCACCCCAACTCACCTTTCCGCTTAAGCAAGCATAAGTTGGTTTTCTAAATTTGAGACCCTGTTCTGTTTTGGAATGCAGTTCCTGTGTAGCCAAGTTTACATTCCGTGTATTAGTGATATCTTATGATGTTTCTTTTTCTGTGTGACTTATTTCAGTTAGAATCATCGTACCTGAATCCACTCATTATGCTGCTACGGGCCTGATGACATAGATTTCATTGCTGAGTGATACTGCATTGTACGTAAGTACCACAAGTTCTTTATCCATTTTTCACTTTCTGTGATATTGAACTTGTACGGTAAAAGAGGTTCTTGTAAACGGAGGCGTCCCAAACTTTGGGGTGGCTGTGTCTTTTTGATTTTAATTTCCCTAAGCTATAAGACCATAAGTGGAAGTGCCCTAGGCTCTGTTGCTTTGTTTTTTAGATGTTTCAGGAAACACCATACACTTCTCCTGAGTGTCTGTTGGCAATTTACATCCCGCCCATCAGCATAACAAGGCTCCCAGTTCTCCATGGCCTGTCCTGCCTTTCTGGATTTTACACTTTTTTGAGATGGCCCTTTTGACTGGGGGGAAGTGAGACTTCATTGTAGTGCAGATTTCCTTTGCAAGCTTGCTTGGTTGGCCAAAAAGGGCGTATGCGTTTTTTCCTGAATATATTCAGGAAAAAACGCATACGCCCTTTTTGGCCAAGTGCATCATTGTGGACGTTCTGCCTCTTTTCCTATGCTTTCAATGCAATTCCAGTCTACCTCCTGAAATGGGTTTCCTGCAATTCTGCCCCGCTTTCAAGTCCTCTTGGCAGCCTTACTTCAGTCTATTTTTGGACGATAGCTGTCATTTATAACTCTGCAGGTTTGTGAATTACAGTGCCCCTGAGCTCCTTTCTTCAACTCGCTTTCTTGTGACCTGGCCGCAACACCGCAGGATGGCTTCAGGCCCTAATCTGGTTCTGGCACGGCACGCTGAGCCTTTGGTTAATTCCTCTTCCTGGTGGGAAATGAGAGTTGAATTTGCCCATCCAGACACCTCCAGCTAGTCTCTCATTGGTTCTCGCTATTCCTGTTCATCTTCCACAGAAATTGCAAACTGGGCCAAACAGGAGGTTAAAGGGACTGATTCTCCAAGTGGGGAGAGTGTTAGTAAAGCGTCTGGAATGTTGCACCCGACTATCAGGGTACGAAAACTGAGACATATTTGAACACGTCTCCCGATCACACGGTTGATCATACTCTGGGTTCCACATGCATGTTTTAGCTGAAGGAAGAATACCTTAAACCTGGAGAGTTGAGACCCCTGGAATGGGTACAATGCAATATGACTTCAAAGGGTCTTTATTTGCTCACCGAACCTCTCCAATCCTATCACTGCTGCGTTTATGCCCCTGTACACATGCTTGATTCTCTTTCGGAGACATAGCAATCCATAGGTTTTAAGATACTTACTAGTCAGGTACATTCTTAGGCGTTTAATATGGGGTGTTGAGTCCATTTCATTGAGCAAGGAGTAGCTCTTGTCTATTCCATATTTGGCTTAAGGAACTTTATCTGTGCTCATTTCAATCTCTGGTTTTATGCAGCACCCCAACTCACCTTTCCCCTTAAGCAAGCATAAGTTGGTTTTCTAAATTTGAGACCCTGTTCTGTTCTGTAACTGAGTTCCTGTGTAGCCAAGTTTACATTCCGTGTATTACTGATATCTTATGATGTTTCTTTTTCTGTGTGACTTATTTCAGTTAGAATCATCGTACCTGAATCCACTCATTATGCTGTTACGGGCCTGATGACATAGATTTCATTGCTGAGTGATACTGCATTGTACGTAAGTACCACAAGTTCTTTATCCATTTTTCACTTTCTGTGATATTGAACTTGTACGGTAAACGAGGTTCTTGTAAACAGAGGCGTCCCAAACTTTGGGGTGGCTGTGTCTTTTTGATTTTAATTTCCCGAAGCTATAGGACCATAAGTGGAAGTGCCCTAGGCTCTGTTCCTTTGTTTTTTAGATGTTTCAGGAAACACCATACACTTCTCCTGAGTGTCTGTTGGCAATTTACATCACGCCCATCAACATAACAAGGCTCCCAGTTCTCAATGCCTGTTGCCTTTCTGGATTTTACACTTTTTTCAGATGGCCCTTTTGACCGGGAGGAAGTGAGACTTCATTGTAGTGCAGATTTCCTTTGCAAGCTTGCTTGGTTGGCCAAAAACAGCGTATGCGTTTTTTCCTGAATATATTCAGGAAAAAACGCATACGCCCTTTTTGGCCAAGTGCATCATTGTGGACGTTCTGCCTCTTTTCCTATGCTTTCAATGCAATTCCAGTCTACCTCCTGAAATCGGTTTCCTGCAATTCTGCCCCGCTTTCAAGTCCTCTTGGCAGCCTTACTTCAGTCTATTTTTGGACGATAGCTGTCATTTATAACTCTGCAGGTTTGTGAATTACAGTGCCCCTGAGCTCCTTTCTTCAACTCGCTTTCTTGTGACCTGGCCGCAACACCGCAGGATGGCTTCAGGCCCTAATCTGGTTCCGGCCCGGCATGCTGAGCCTTTGGTTAATTCCTCTTCCTGGTGGGAAATGAGAGTTAAATTTGCCCGTCCAGACACCTCCAGCTAGCCTCTCATTGGTTCTCGCTATTCCTGTTCATCTTCCGCAGAAATTGCAAACTGGGCCAAACAGGAGTTTAAAGGGACTGACTCTCCAAGTCGGGAGAGTGTTAGTAAAGCGTCTGGAATGTTGCACCCGAGTACCAGGGTACGAAAACTGAGACATATTTGAACACGTCTCCCGTTCACATGGTTGATCATACTCTGGGTTCCACATGCATGTTTTAGCTGAAGGAAGAATACCTTAAACCTGGAGAGCTGAGACCCGTGTAATGGGTACCATGCAATATGACTTCAAAGGGTCTTCATTTGCTCACCGAACCTCTCCAATCCTATCACTGCTGCGTTTATGCACCTGTACACACGCTTGATTCTCTTTTGGAGACATAGCAATCCATAGGTTTTAAGATACTTAGTAGTCAGGTACATTCTTAGGCTTTTAATATGGGGTTTTGAGTCCATTTCGTTGAGCAAGGAGTAGCTCTTGTCTATTTCATATTTGGCTTAAGGAACTTTATCTGTGCTCATTTCAATCTCTGGTTTTATGCAGCACCCCAACTCACCTTTCCGCTTAAGCAAGCATAAGTTGGTTTTCTAAATTTGAGACCCTGTTCTGTTTTGGAATGCAGTTCCTGTGTAGCCAAGTTTACATTCCGTGTATTAGTGATATCTTATGATGTTTCTTTTTCTGTGTGACTTATTTCAGTTAGAATCATCGTACCTGAATCCACTCATTATGCTGCTACGGGCCTGATGACATAGATTTCATTGCTGAGTGATACTGCATTGTACGTAAGTACCACAAGTTCTTTATCCATTTTTCACTTTCTGTGATATTGAACTTGTACGGTAAAAGAGGTTCTTGTAAACGGAGGCGTCCCAAACTTTGGGGTGGCTGTGTCTTTTTGATTTTAATTTCCCTAAGCTATAAGACCATAAGTGGAAGTGCCCTAGGCTCTGTTGCTTTGTTTTTTAGATGTTTCAGGAAACACCATACACTTCTCCTGAGTGTCTGTTGGCAATTTACATCCCGCCCATCAGCATAACAAGGCTCCCAGTTCTCCATGGCCTGTCCTGCCTTTCTGGATTTTACACTTTTTTGAGATGGCCCTTTTGACTGGGGGGAAGTGAGACTTCATTGTAGTGCAGATTTCCTTTGCAAGTTTGCTTGGTTGGCCAAAAAGGGCGTATGCGTTTTTTCCTGAATATATTCAGGAAAAAACGCATACGCCCTTTTTGGCCAAGTGCATCATTGTGGACGTTCTGCCTCTTTTCTTATGCTTTCAATGCAATTCCAGTCTACCTCCTGAAATCGGTTTCCTGCAATTCTGCCCCGCTTTCAAGTCCTCTTGGCAGCCTTACTTCAGTCTATTTTTGGACGATAGCTGTCATTTATAACTCTGCAGGTTTGTGAATTACAGTGCCCCTGAGCTCCTTTCTTCAACTCGCTTTCTTGTGAGCTGGCCGCAACACTGCAGGATGTCTTAAGGCCCTAATCTGGTTCTGGCACGGCACGCTGAGCCTTCGGTTAATTCCTCTTCCTGGTGGGAAATGAGAGTTAAATTTGCCCATCCAGACACCTCCAGCTAGTCTCTCATTGGTTCTCGGTATTCCTGTTCATCTTCCACAGAAATTGCAAACTGGGCCAAACAGGAGGTTAAAGGGACTGACTCTCCAAGTCGGGAGAGTGTTAGTAAAGCATCTGGAATGTTGCACCCGAGTACCAGGGGAGGAAAACTGAGACATATTTGAACACGTCTCCCGTTCACATGGTTGATCATACTTGGGTTCCACATGCATGTTTTAGCTGAAGGAAGAATACCTTAAACCTGGAGAGTTAGGACCCGTGTAATGGGTACCATGCAATATGACTTCAAAGGGTCTTCATTTGCTCACCGAACCTCTCCAATCCTATCACTGCTGCGTTTATGCCCCTGTACACATGCTTGATTCTCTTTTGGAGACATAGCAATCCATAGGTTTTACGATACTTACTAGTCAGGTACATTCTTAGGCGTTTAATATGGGGTGTTGAGTCCATTTCGTTGAGCAAGGAGTAGTTCTTGTCTATTCCATATTTGGCTTAAGGAACTTTATCTGTGCTCATTTCAATCTCTGGTTTTATGCAGCACCCCAACTCACCTTTACCCTTAAGCAAGCATAAGTTGGTTTTCTAAATTTGAGACCCTGTTCTGTTCTGTAATTCAGTTCCTGTGTAGCCAAGTTTACATTCCGTGTATTACTGATATCTTATGATGTTTCTTTTTCTGTGTGACTTATTTCAGTTGGAATCATCATACCTGAATCCACTCATTGTGCTGCTAAGGGCCTTGTGACACAGATTTCATTGCTGAGTGATATTGCTTTGTAAGTAAATACCACAACTTCTTTATCCATTTTTCACTTTCTGCGATGTTGAACTTGTACTGTAAACGAGGTTCTTGTAAACAGAGCCGTTCGAAATTTGGGGTGGCTGTGTCTTTTTGATTTTAATTTCCCTAAGCTATAGGACCATAAGTGGAAGTGCCCTAGGCTCTGTTGCTTTGTTTTTTAGATGTTTCAGGAAACACCATACACTTCACCCCAGTGGCTGTTGGCAATTTACATCCCGCCCATCTGCATAACAAGGCTCCCAGTTCTCCATGGCCTGTCCTGCCTTTCTGGATTTTACACTTTTTTCAGATGGCCCTTTTGACCGGGGGGAAGTGAGACTTCATTGTAGTGCAGATTTCCTTTGCAAGCTTGCTTGGTTGGCCAAAAAGGGCGTATGCGTTTTTTCCTGAATATATTCAGGAAAAAACGCATACGCCCTTTTTGGCCAAGTGCATCATTGTGGACGTTCTGCCTCTTTTCCTATGCTTTCAATGCAATTCCAGTCTACCTCCTGAAATCGGTTTCCTGCAATTCTGCCCCGCTTTCAAGTCCTCTTGGCAGCCTTACTTCAGTCTATTTTTGGACGATAGCTGTCATTTATAACTCTGCAGGTTTGTGAATTACAGTGCCCCTGAGCTCCTTTCTTCAACTCGCTTTCTTGTGACCTGGCGGAAACACCGCAGGTTGGCTTCAGGCCCTAATCTGGTTCCGGCCCGGCATGCTGAGCCTTTTGTTAATTCCTCTTCCTGGTGGGAAATGAGAGTTAAATTTGCCCATGCAGACACCTCCAGCTAGCCTCACATTGGTTCTCGCTATTCCTGTTCAACTTCCGCAGAAATTGCAAACTGGGCCAAACAGGAGGTTAAAGGGACTGACTCTCCAAGTCGGGAGAGTGTTAGTAAAGCGTCTGGAATGTTGCACCCGAGTACCAGGGGAGGAAAACTGAGACATATTTGAACACGTCTCCCAATCACATGGTTGATCATACTCTAGGTTCCACATGCATGTTTTAGATGAAGGAAGAATACCTTAAACCTGGGTAGTTGAAACCCGTGGAATGGGTACCATGCAATATGACTTCAAAGGGTCTTCATTTGCTCACCAAACCTCTCCAATCCTATCAGTGCTGCGTTTATGCCCCTGTACACACGCTTGATTGTCTTTTGGAGACATAGCAATCCATAGGTTTTAAGATACTTACTAGTCAGGTACATTCTTAGGCGTTTAATATGCGGTGTTGAGTCCATTTCGTTGAGCAAGGAGTAGCTCTTGTCTATTCCATATTTGGCTTAAGGAACTTTATCTGTGCTCATTTCAATCTCTGGTTTTATGCAGCACCCCAACTCACCTTTCCCCTTAAGCAAGCATAAGTTGGTTTTCTAAATTTGAGACCCTGTTCTGTTTTGGAATGCAGTTCCTGTGTAGCCAAGTTGACATTCCGTGTATTAGTGATATCTTATGATGTTTCTTTTTCTGTGTGACTTATTTCAGTTAGAATCATCGTACCTTAATCCACTCATTATGCTGCTACGGGCCTGATGACATAGATTTCATTGCTGAGTGATACTGCATTGTACGTAAGTACCACAAGTTCTTAATCCATTTTTCACTTTCTGCGATGTTGAACTTGTACTGTAAACGAGGTTCTTGTAAACGGAGGCGTTCCAAACTTTGGGGTGGCTGTGTCTTTTTGATTTTAATTTCCCTAAAGTATAGGACCATAAGTGGCAGTGCCCTAGGCTCTGTTGCTTTGTTTTTTAGATGTTTCAGGAAACACCATACACTTCTCCCGAGTGGTTGTTGGCAATTTACATCCCGCCCATCAGCATAACAAGGCTCCCAGTTCTCCATGGCCTGTCCTGCCTTTCTGGATTTTACACTTTTTTCAGATGGCCCTTTTGTCCGGGGGGAAGTGAGACTTCATTGTAGTGCAGATTTCCTTTGCAAGCTTGCTTGGTTGGCCAAAAAGGGCGTATGCGTTTTTTCCTGAATATATTCAGGAAAAAACGCATACGCCCTTTTTGGCCAAGTGCATCATTGTGGACGTTCTGCCTCTTTTCCTATGCTTTCAATGCAATTCCAGTCTACCTCCTGAAATCGGTTTCCTGCAATTCTGCCCCGCTTTCAAGTCCTCTTGGCAGCCTTACTTCAGTCTATTTTTGGACGATAGCTGTCATTTATAACTCTGCAGGCTTGTGAATTATAGTGCCCCTGAGCTCCTTTCTTCAACTCGCTTTCTTTTGAGCTGGCCGCAACACCGCAGGATGGCTTCAGGCCCTAATCAGGTTCCGGCACGGCACGCTGAGCCTTTGGTTATTTCCTCTTCCTGGTGGGAAATGAGAGTTAAATTTGCCCGTCAAGACACCTCCAGCTAGCCTCTCATTGGTTCTCGCTATTCCTGTTCATCTTCCGCAGAAATTGCAAACTGTGCCAAACAGGAGGTTAAAGGCGCTGACTCTCCAAGTGGGGAGAGTGTTAGTAAAGCGTCTGGAATGTTGCACCCGAGTACCAGGGGAGGAAAACTGAGACATATTTGAACACGTCTCCCGATCACATGGTTGATCATACTCTAGGTTCCACATGCATGTTTTAGCTGAAGGAAGAATACCTAAAACCTGGGTAGTTGAAACCCGTGTAATGGGTACCATGCAATATGATTTCAAAGGGTCTTCATTTGCTCACCGAACCTCTCCAATCCTATCACTGCTGCCTTTATGCACCTGTACACATGCTTGATTCTCTTTCGGAGACATAGCAATCCATAGGTTTTAAGATACTTACTAGTCAGGTACATTCTTAGGCATTTAATATGCGGTGTTGAGTCCATTTCGTTGAGCAAGGAGTAGCTCTTGTCTATTCCATATTTGGCTTAAGGAACTTTATCTGTGCTCATTTCAATCTCTGGTTTTATGCAGCACCCCAACTCACCTTTACCCTTAAGCAAGCATAAGTTTGTTTTCTAAATTTGAGACCCTGTTCTGTTCTGTAATTCAGTTCCTGTGTAGCCAAGTTTCCATTCCGAGTATTACTGATATCTTATGATGTTTCTTTTTCTGTGTGACTTATATCAGTTAGAATCATCATACCTGAATCCACTCATTATGCTGCTACGGGCCTGATGACATAGATTTCATTGCTGAGTGATATTGCTTTGTAAGTGAATACCACAACTTCTTTATCCATTTTTCACTTTCTGCGATGTTGAACTTGTACTGTAAACGATGTTCTTGTAAACAGAGCCGTTCCAAACTTTGGGGTGGCTGTGTCTTTTTGATTTTAATTTCCCTAAGCTATAGGACCATAAGTGGATGTGCCCTAGGTTCTGTTGCTTTGTTTTTTAGATGTTTCAGGAAACACCATACACTTCTCCCGAGTGGTTGTTGGCAATTTACATCCCGCCCATCAGCATAACAAGGCTCCCAGTTCTCCATGGCCTGTCCTGCCTTTCTGGATTTTACACTTTTTTCAGATGGCCCTTTTGACCAGGGGGAAGTGAGACTTCATTGTAGTGCAGATTTCCTTTGCAAGCTTGCTTGGTTGGCCAAAAAGGGCGTATGCGTTTTTTCCTGAATATATTCAGGAAAAAACGCATACGCCCTTTTTGGCCAAGTGCATCATTGTGGACGTTCTGCCTCTTTTCCTATGCTTTCAATGCAATTCCAGTCTACCTCCTGAAATCGGTTTCCTGCAATTCTGCCCTGCTTTCAAGTCCTCTTGGCAGCCTTACTTCAGTCTATTTTTGGACAATAGCTGTCATTTATAACTCTGCAGGTTTGTGAATTACAGTGCCCCTGAGCTCCTTTCTTCAACTCGCTTTCTTGTGACCTGGCCGCAACACCGCAGGATGGCTTCAGGCCCTAATCTGGTTCCGGCACGGCACGCTGAGCCTTTGGTTAATTCCTCTTCCTGGTGGGAAATGAGAGTTAAATTTGCCCGTCCAGACACCTCCAGCTAGTCTCTCATTGGTTCTCGCTATTCCTGTTCATCTTCCGCAGAAATTGCAAACTGGGCCAAACAGGAGGTTAAAGGGACTGACTCTCCAAGTCGGGAGAGTGTTAGTAAAGCGTCTGGAATATTGCACCCGAGTACCAGGGTACGAAAACTGAGACATATTTGAACACATCTCCCGATCACATGGTTGATCATACTCTAGGTTCCACATGCATGTTTTAGCTGAAGGAAGAATACCTTGAACCTGGGTAGTTGAAACCCGTGTAATGGGTACCATGCAATATGACTTCAAAGGGTCTTCATTTGCTCACCGAACCTCTCCAATCCTATCACTGCTGTGTTTATGCCCCTGTACACACGCTTGATTCTCTTTTGGAGACATAGCAATCCATAGGTTTTAAGATACTTACTAGTCAGGTACATTCTTAGGCGTTTAATATGGGGTGTTGAGTCCATTTCGTTGAGCAAGGAGTAGCTCTTGTCTATTCCATATTTGGCTTAAGGAACTTTATCTGTGCTCATTTCAATCTCTGGTTTTATGCAGCACCCCAACTCACCTTTCCGCTTAAGCAAGCATAAGTTGGTTTTCTAAATTTGAGACCCTGTTCTGTTTTGGAATGCAGTTCCTGTGTAGCCAAGTTTACATTCCGTGTATTAGTGATATCTTATGATGTTTCTTTTTCTGTGTGACTTATTTCAGTTAGAATCATCGTACCTCAATCCACTCATTATGCTGCTACGGGCCTGATGACATAGATTTCATTGCTGAGTGATACTGCATTGTACGTAAGTACCACAAGTTCTTTATCCATTTTTCAATTTCTGTGATATTGAACTTGTACGGTAAACGAGGTTCTTGTAAACGGAGGCGTCCCAAACTTTGGGGTGGCTGTGTCTTTTTGATTTTAATTTCCCTAAGCTATAGGACCATAAGTGGAAGTGCCCTAGGCTCTGTTGCTTTGTTTTTTAGATGTTTCAGGAAACACCATACACTTCTCCCGAGTGGTTGTTGGCAATTTACATCCCGCCCATCAGCATAACAAGGCTCCCAGTTCTCCATGGCCTGTCCTGCCTTTCTGGATTTTACACTTTTTTCAGATGGCCCTTTTGACCGGGGGGAAGTGAGACTTCATTGTAGTGCAGATTTCCTTTGCAAGCTTGCTTGGTTGGCCAAAAAGGGCGTATGCGTTTTTTCCTGAATATATTCAGGAAAAAACGCATACGCCCTTTTTGGCCAAGTGCATCATTGTGGACGTTCTGCCTCTTTTCCTATGCTTTCAATGCAATTCCAGTCTACCTCCTGAAATGGGTTTCCTGCAATTCTGCCCCGCTTTCAAGTCCTCTTGGCAGCCTTACTTCAGTCTATTTTTGGACGATAGCTGTCATTTATAACTCTGCAGGTTTGTGAATTACAGTGCCCCTGAGCTCCTTTCTTCAACTCGCTTTCTTGTGACCTGGCCACAACACCGCAGGATGGCTTCAGGCCCTAATCTGGTTCCGGCCCGGCATGCTGAGCCTTTGGTTAATTCCTCTTCCTGGTGGGAAATGAGAGTTAAATTTGCCCGTCCAGACACCTCCAGCTAGCCTCTCATTGGTTCTCGCTATTCCTGTTTATCTTCCGCAGAAATTGCAAACTGGGCCAAACAGGAGGTTAAAGGGACTGACTCTCCAAGTCGGGAGAGTGTTAGTAAAGCGTCTGGAATGTTGTACCCGAGTACCAGGGGAGGAAAACTGAGACATATTTGAACACGTCTCCCGTTCACATGGTTGATCATACTCTGGGTTCCACATGCATGTTTTAGCTGAAGGAAGAATACCTAAAACCTGGGTAGTTGAAACCCGTGGAATAGGTACCATGCAATATGACTTCAAAGGGTCTTCATTTGCTCACCGAACCTCTCCAACCCTATCACTCCTGCGTTTATGCCCCTGTACACACGCTTGATTCTCTTTTGGAGACATAGCAATCCATAGGTTTTAAGATACTTACTAGTCAGGTACATTCTTAGGCGTTTAATATGGGGTGTTGAGTCCATTTCATTGAGCAAGGAGTAGCTCTTGTCTATTCCATATTTGGCTTAAGGAACTTTAT
The DNA here is from genome assembly GCF_949987515.2 of Delphinus delphis. Lineage (NCBI taxonomy): Eukaryota > Metazoa > Chordata > Mammalia > Artiodactyla > Delphinidae > Delphinus > Delphinus delphis. Next base: position 559,379 of record NC_082690.1, on the reverse strand, counting down.
TTGTGCTCATTTCAATCTCTGGTTTTATGCAGCACCCCAACTCACCTTTACCCTTAAGCAAGCATAAGTTGGTTTTCTAAATTTGAGACCCTGTTCTGTTTTGGAATGCAGTTCCTGTGTAGCCAAGTTTACATTCCGTGTATTAGTGATATCTTATGATGTTTCTTTTTCTGTGTGACTTATTTCAGTTAGAATCATCGTACCTGAATCCACTCATTATGCTGCTACGGGCCTGATGACATAGATTTCATTGCTGCTTGATACTGCATTGTACGTAAGTACCACAAGTTCTTTATCCATTTTTCACTTTCTGTGATATTGAACTTGTACGGTAAACGAGGTTCTTGTAAACGGAGGCGTCCCAAACTTTGGGGTGGCTGTGTCTTTTTGATTTTAATTTCCCTAAGCTATAGGACCATAAGTGGAAGTGCCCTAGGCTCTGTTGCTTTGTTTTTTAGATGTTTCAGGAAACACCATACACTTCTCCTGAGTGTCTGTTGGCAATTTACATCCCGCCCATCAGCATAACAAGGCTCCCAGTTCTCAATGGCCTGTTGCCTTTCTGGATTTTACACTTTTTTCAGATGGCCCTTTTGACCGGGGGGAAGTGAGACTTCATTGTAGTGCAGATTTCCTTTGCAAGCTTGCTTGGTTGGCCAAAAAGGGCGTATGCGTTTTTTCCTGAATATATTCAGGAAAAAACGCATACGCCCTTTTTGGCCAAGTGCATCATTGTGGACGTTCTGCCTCTTTTCCTATGCTTTCAATGCAATTCCAGTCTACCTCCTGAAATGGGTTTCCTGCAATTCTGCCCCGCTTTCAAGTCCTCTTGGCAGCCTTACTTCAGTCTATTTTTGGACGATAGCTGTCATTTATAACTCTGCAGGTTTGTGAATTACAGTGCCCCTGAGCTCCTTTCTTCAACTCGCTTTCTTGTGACCTGGCCACAACACCGCAGGATGGCTTCAGGCCCTAATCTGGTTCCGGCCCGGCATGCTGAGCCTTTGGTTAATTCCTCTTCCTGGTGGGAAATGAGAGTTAAATTTGCCCGTCCAGACACCTCCAGCTAGCCTCTCATTGGTTCTCGCTATTCCTGTTTATCTTCCGCAGAAATTGCAAACTGGGCCAAACAGGAGGTTAAAGGGACTGACTCTCCAAGTCGGGAGAGTGTTACTAAAGCGTCTGGAATGTTGCACCCGAGTACCAGGTGAGGAAAACTGAGACATATTTGAACACGTCTCCCGTTCACATGGTTGATCATACTCTGGGTTCCACGTGCATGTTTTAGCTGAAGGAAGAATACCTTAAACCTGGAGAGTTGAGACCCGTGGAATGGGTACCATGCAATATGACTTCAAAGGGTCTTCATATGCTCACCGAACCTATCCAATCCTATCACTGCTGCGTTTATGCCCCTGTACACATGCTTGATTCTCTTTCGGAGACATAGCAATCCATAGGTTTTAAGATACTTACTAGTCAGGTACATTCTTAGGCGTTTAATATGCGGTGTTGAGTCCATTTCGTTGAGCAAGGAGTAGCTCTTGTCTATTCCATATTTGGCTTAATGAACTTTATCTGTGCTCATTTCAATCTCTGGTTTTATGCAGCACCCCAACTCACCTTTCCCCTTAAGCAAGCATAAGTTCGTTTTCTAAATTTGAGACCCTGTTCTGTTCTGTAATTCAGTTCCTGTGTAGTGAAGTTTCCATTCCGTGTATTACTGATATCTTATTATGTTTCTTTTTCTGTGTGACTTATTTCAGTTAGAATCATCATACCTGAATCCACTCATTGTGCTGCTAAGGGCCTGATGACATAGATTTCATTGCTGCGTGATATTGCTTTGTAAGTAAATACCACAACTTCTTTATCCATTTTTCACTTTCTGCGATGTTGAACTTGTACTGTAAACGAGGTTCTTGTAAACAGAGGCATCCCAAACTTTGGGCTGGCTGTGTCTTTTTGATTTTAATTTCCCTAAGCTATAGGACCATAAGTGGCAGTGCACTAGGCTCTGTTGCTTTGTTTTTTAGATGTTTCAGGAAACACCATACACTTCTCCCGAGTGTCTGTTGGCAATTTACATCCCGCCCATCAGCATAACAAGGCTCCCAGTTCTCCATGGCCTGTCCTGCCTTTCTGGATTTTACACTTTTTTCAGATGGCCCTTTTGACCGGGGGGAAGTGAGACTTCATTGTAGTGCAGATTTCCTTTGCAAGCTTGCTTGGTTGGCCAAAAAGGGCGTATGCGTTTTTTCCTGAATATATTCAGGAAAGAAAGCATACGCCCTTTTTGGCCAAGTGCATCATTGTGGACGTTCTGCCTCTTTTCCTATGCTTTCAATGCAATTCCAGTCTACCTCCTGAAATCGGTTTCCTGCAATTCTGCCCCGCTTTCAAGTCCTCTTGGCAGCCTTACTTCAGTCTATTTTTGGACGATAGCTGTCATTTATAACTCTGCAGGTTTGTGAATTACAGTGCCCCTGAGCTCCTTTCTTCAACACGCTTTCTTTTGAGCTGGCCGCAACACCGCAGGATGGCTTCAGGCCCTAATCTGGTTCCGGTACGGCACGCTGAGCCTTTGGTTATTTCCTCTTCCTGGTGGGAAATGAGAGTTAAATTTGCCCGTCCAGACACCTCCAGCTAGCCTCTCATTGGTTCTCGCTATTCCTGTTCATCTTCCGCAGAAATTGCAAACTGTGCCAAACAGGAGGTTAAAGGCGCTGACTCTCCAAGTGGGGAGAGTGTTAGTAAAGCGTCTGGAATGTTGCACCCGAGTACCAGGGTACGAAAACTGAGACATATTTGAACACGTCTCCCAATCACATGGTTGATCATACTCTGGGTTCCACATGCATGTTTTAGCTGAAGGAAGAATACCTAAAACCTGGGTAGTTGAAACCCGTGGAATGGGTACCATGCAATATGACTTCAAAGGGTCTTCATTTGCTCACTGAACATCTCCAATCCTATCACTGCTGCGTTTATGCCCCTGTACACATGCTTGATTCTCTTTCGGAGACATAGCAATCCATAGGTTTTAAGATACTTACTAGTCAGGTACATTCTTAGGCGTTTAATATGCGGTGTTGAGTCCATTTCGTTGAGCAAGGAGTAGCTCTTGTCTATTCCATATTTGGCTTAAGGAACTTTATCTGTGCTCATTTCAATCTCTGGTTTTATGCAGCACCCCAACTCACCTTTCCCCTTAAGCAAGCATAAGTTGGTTTTCTAAATTTGAGACCCTGTTCTGTTTTGGAATGCATTTCCTGTGTAGCCAAGTTTACATTCCGTGTATTAGTGATATCTTATGATGTTTCTTTTTCTGTGTGACTTATTTCAGTTAGAATCATCGTACCTCAATCCACTCATTATGCTGCTACGGGCCTGATGACATAGATTTCATTGCTGAGTGATACTGCATTGTACGTAAGTACCACAAGTTCTTTATCCATTTTTCACTTTCTGTGATATTGAACTTGTACGGTAAACGAGGTTCTTGTAAACGGAGGCGTCCCAAACTTTGGGGTGGCTGTGTCTTTTTGATTTTAATTTCCCTAAGCTATAGGACCATAAGTGGAAGTGCCCTAGGCTCTGTTGCTTTGTTTTTTAGATGTTTCAGGAAACACCATACACTTCTCCCGAGTGGTTGTTGGCAATTTACATCCCGCCCATCAGCATAACAAGGCTCCCAGTTCTCCATGGCCTGTCCTGCCTTTCTGGATTTTACACTTTTTTCAGATGGCCCTTTTGACCGGGGGGAAGTGAGACTTCATTGTAGTGCAGATTTCCTTTGCAAGCTTGCTTGGTTGGCCAAAAAGGGCGTATGCGTTTTTTCCTGAATATATTCAGGAAAAAACGCATACGCCCTTTTTGGCCAAGTGCATCATTGTGGACGTTCTACCTCTTTTCCTATGCTTTCAATGCAATTCCAGTCTACCTCCTGAAATTGGTTTCCTGCAATTCTGCCCCGCTTTCAAGTCCTCTTGGCAGCCTTACTTCAGTCTATTTTTGGACGATAGCTGTCATTTATAACTCTGCAGGTTTGTGAATTACAGTGCCCCTGAGCTCCTTTCTTCAACTCGCTTTCTTGTGACCTGGCCGCAACACCGCAGGATGTCTTCAGGCCCTAATCTGGTTCTGGCACGGCACGCTGAGCCTTTGGTTAATTCCTCTTCCTGGTGGGAAATGAGAGTTAAATTTGCCCATCCAGACACCTCCAGCTAGTCTCTCATTGGTTCTCGCTATTCCTGTTCATCTTCCACAGAAATTGCAAACTGGGCCAAACAGGAGGTTAAAGGGACTGACTCTCCAAGTCGGGAGAGTGTTAGTAAAGCGTCTGGAATGTTGCACCCGAGTACCAGGGTACGAAAACTGAGACATATTTGAACACGTCTCCCGATCACATGGTTGATCATACTCTGGGTTCCACATGCATGTTTTAGCTGAAGGAAGAATACCTAAAACCTGGGTGGTTGAAACCCGTGGAATGGGTACCATGCAATATGACTTCAAAGTGTCTTCATTTGCTCACCGAACATCTCCAATTATCACTGCTGCGTTTATGCCCCTGTACACATGCTTGATTCTCTTTCGGAGACATAGCAATCCATAGGTTTTAAGATACTTACTAGTCAGGTACATTCTTAGGCGTTTAATATGCGGTGTTGAGTCCATTTCGTTGAGCAAGGAGTAGCTCTTGTCTATTCCATATTTGGCTTAAGGAACTTTATCTGTGCTCATTTCAATCTCTGGTTTTATGCAGCACCCCAACTCACCTTTCCCCTTAAGCAAGCATAAGTTGGTTTTCGAAATTTGAGAACCTGTTCTGTTCTGTAATTCAGTTCCTGTGTAGCCAAGTTTACATTCCGTGTATTACTGATATCTTATGATTTTTCTTTTTCTGTGTGACTTATTTCAGTTAGAATCATCGTACCTGAATCCACTCATGATGCTGCTACGGGCCTGATGACATAGATTTCATTGCTGAGTGATACTGCATTGTACGTAAGTACCACAAGTTCTTTATCCATTTTTCACTTTCTGTGATATTGAACTTGTACGGTAAACGAGGTTCTTGTAGACAGAGGCGTCCCAAACTTTGGGGTGTCTGTGTCTTTTTGATTTTAATTTCCTTAAGCTATAGGACCATAAGTGGAAGTGCCCTAGGCACTGTTGTTTTGTTTTTTAGATGTTTCAGGAAACACCATACACTGCTCCCGAGTGTCTGTTGGCAATTTACATCCCGCCCATCAGCATAACAAGGCTCCCAGTTCTCCATGGCCTGTCCTGCCTTTCTGGATTTTACACTTTTTTCAGATGGCCCTTTTGACCGGGGGGAAGTGAGACTTCATTGTAGTGCAGATTTCCTTTGCAAGTTTGCTTGGTTGGCCAAAAAGGGCGTATGCGTTTTTTCCTGAATATATTCAGGAAAAAACGCATACGCCCTTTTTGGCCAAGTGCATCATTGTGTACATTCTGCCTCTTTTCCTATGCTTTCAATGCAATTCCAGTCTACCTCCTGAAATCGGATTCCTGCAATTCTGCCCCGCTTTCAAGTCCTCTTGGCAGCCTTACTTCAGTCTATTTTTGGACGATAGCTGTCATTTATAACTCTGCAGGTTTGTGAATTACAGTGCCCCTGAGCTCCTTTCTTCAACTCGCTTTCTTGTGACCTGGCTGCAACACCGCAGAATGGTTTCAGGCCCTAATCTGGTTCCGGCACGGCACGCTGAGCCTTTGGTTATTTCCTCTTCCTGGTGGGAAATGAGAGTTAAATTTGCCCGTCCAGACACCTCCAGCTAGTCTCTCATTGGTTCTCGCTATTCCTGTTCATCTTCCGCAGAAATTGCAAACTGGGCCAAACAGGAGGTTAAAGGGACTGACTCTCCAAGTCGGGAGAGTGTTAGTAAAGCGTCTGGAATGTTGCACCCGAGTACCAGGGTAGGAAAACTGAGACATATTTGAACACGTCTCCCGTTCACATGGTTGATCATACTCTGGGTTCCACATGCATGTTTTAGCTGAAGGAAGAATACCTTAAACCTGGAGAGTTGAGACCCGTGTAATGGGTACCATGCAATATGACTTCAAAGGGTCTTCATTTGCTCACTGAACCTCTCCAATCCTATCACTACTGCGTTTATGCCCCTGTACACACGCTTGATTCTCTTTTGGAGACATAGCAATCCATAGGTTTTAAGATACTTACTAGTCAGGTACAGTCTTAGGCGTTTAATATGCGGTGTTGAGTCCATTTCGTTGAGCAAGGAGTAGCTCTTGTCTATTCCATATTTGGCTTAAGGAACTTTATCTGTGCTCATTTCAATCTCTGGTTTTATGCAGCACCCCAACTCACCTTTCCCCTTAAGCAAGCATAAGTTGGTTTTCTAAATTTGAGACCCTGTTCTGTTCTGTAATTCAGTTCCTGTGTAGCCAAGTTTACATTCCGTGTATTACTGATATCTTATGATGTTTCTTTTTCTGTGTGACTTATTTCAGTTAGAATCATCGTACCTGAATCCACTCATGATGCTGCTAAGGGCCTGATGACATAGATTTCATTGCTGAGTGATACTGCATTGTACGTAAGTACCACAAGTTCTTTATCCATTTTTCACTTTCTGTGATATTGAACTTGTACGGTAAACGAGGTTCTTGTAAACAGAGGCGTCCCAAACTTGGGGGTGGCTGTGTCTTTTTGATTTTAATTTCCCTAAGCTATAGGACCATAAGTGGAAGTGCCCTAGGCTCTGTTGCTTTGTTTTTTAGATGTTTCAGGAAACACCATACACTTCTCCCGAGTGTCTGTTGGCAATTTACATCCCGCCCATCAGCATAACAAGGCTCCCAGTTCTCCATGGCCTGTCCTGCCTTTCTGGATTTTACACTTTTTTCAGATGGCCCTTTTGACCGGGGGGAAGTGAGACTTCATTGTAGTGCAGATTTCCTTTGCAAGCTTGTTTGGTTGGCCAAAAAGGGCGTATGCGTTTTTTCCTGAATATATTCAGGAAAAAACGCATACGCCCTTTTTGGCCAAGTGCATCATTGTGGACGTTCTGCCTCTTTTCCTATGTTTTCAATGCAATTCCAGTCTACCTCCTGAAATAGGTTTCCTGCAATTCTGCCCTGCTTTCAAGTCCTCTTGGCAGCCTTACTTCAGTCTATTTTTGGACGATAGCTGTCATTTATAACTCTGCAGGTTTGTGAATTACAGTGCCCCTGAGCTCCTTTCTTCAACTCGCTTTCTTGTGACCTGGCCGCAACACCGCAGGATGTCTTCAGGCCCTAATCTGGTTCTGGCACGGCACGCTGAGCCTTTGGTTAATTCCTCTTCCTGGTGGGAAATGAGAGTTAAATTTGCCCATCCAGACACCTCCAGCTAGTCTTTCATTGGTTCTCGCTATTCCTGTTCATCTTCCACAGAAATTGCAAACTGGGCCAAACAGGAGGTTAAAGGGACTGACTCTCCAAGTCGGGAGAGTGTTAGTAAAGCGTCTGGAATGTTGCACCCGAGTACCAGGGTACGAAAACTGAGACATATTTGAACACGTCTCCCGATCACATGGTTGATCATACTCTAGGTTCCACATGCATGTTTTAGCTGAAGGAAGAATACCTTAAACCTGGGTAGGTGAAACCCGTGGAATGGGTACCATACAATATGACTTCAAAGGGTCTTCATTTGCTCACCGAACCTCTCCAATCCTATCACTGCTGCGTTTATGCCCCTGTACACATGCTTGATTCTCTTTCGGAGACATAGCAATCCATAGGTTTTAAGATACTTACTAGTCAGGTACATTCTTAGGCGTTTAATATGCGGTGTTGATTCCATTTCGTTGAGCAAGGAGTAGCTCTTGTCTATTCCATATTTGGCTTAAGGAACTTTATCTGTGCTCATTTCAATCTCTGGTTTTATGCAGCACCCCAACTCACCTTTACCCTTAAGCAAGCATAAGTTGGTTTTCTAAATTTGAAACCCTGTTCTGTTCTGTAATTCAGTTCCTGTGTAGCCAAGTTTACATTCCGTGTATTACTGATATCTTATGATGTTTCTTTTTCTGTGTGACTTATTTCAGTTAGAATCATCATACCTGAATCCACTCATTGTGCTGCTAAGGGCCTGATGACATAGATTTCATTGCTGAGTGATATTGCTTTGTAAGTGAATACCACAACTTCTTTATCCATTTTTCACTTTCTGCGAAGTTGAACTTGTACTGTAAGCGAGGTTCTTGTAAACAGAGCCATTCCAAACTTTGGGGTGGCTGTGTCTTTTTGATTTTAATTTCCCTAAGCTATAGGACCATAAGTGGAAGTGCCCTAGGCTCTGTTGTTTTGTTTTTTAGATGTTTCAGGAAACACCATACACTTCTCCCGAGTGGTTGCTGGCAATTTACATCCCGCCCATCAGCATAACAAGGCTCCCAGTTCTCCATGGCCTGTCCTGCCTTTCTGGATTTTACACTTTTTTCAGATGGCCCTTTTGACCGGGGGGAAGTGAGACTTCATTGTAGTGCAGATTTCCTTTGCAAGCTTGCTTGGTTGGCCAAAAAGGGCGTATGCGTTTTTTCCTGAATATATTCAGGAAAAAACGCATACGCCCTTTTTGGCCAAGTGCATCATTGTGGACGTTCTGCCTCTTTTCCTATGCTTTCAATGCAATTCCAGTCTACCTCCTGAAATAGGTTTCCTGCAATTCTGCCCCGCTTTCAAGTCCTCTTGGCAGCCTTACTTCAGTCTATTTTTGGACGATAGCTGTCATTTATAACTCTGCAGGTTTGTGAATTACAGTGCCCCTGAGCTCCTTTCTTCAACTCGCTTTCTTGTGACCTGGCCGCAACACCGCAGGATGGCTTCAGGCCCTAATCTGGTTCTGGCACGGCACGCTGAGCCTTTGGTTATTTCCTCTTCCTGGTGGGAAATGAGAGTTAAATTTGCCCGTCCAGACACCTCCAGCTAGTCTCTCATTGGTTCTCGCTATTCCTGTTCATCTTCCGCAGAAATTGCAAACTGGGCCAAACAGGAGGTTAAAGGAACTGACTGTCCAAGTCGGGAGAGTGTTAGTAAAGCGTCTGGAATGTTGCACCCGAGTACCAGGGGAGGAAAACTGAGACATATTTGAACACGTCTCCCGATCACATGGTTGATCATACTGTATGTTCAATATGCATGTTTTAGCTGAAGGAAGAATACCTTAAACCTGGGTAGTTGAAACCCGTGGAATGGGTACCATGCAATATGACTTCAAAGGGTCTTCATTTGCTCACGAACCTCTCCAATCCTATCACTGCTGCGTTTATGCCCCTGTACACATGCTTGATTCTCTTTCGGAGACATAGCAATCCATAGGTTTTAAGATACTTACTAGTCAGGTACATTCTTAGGCGTTTTATATGCGGTGTTGAGTCCATTTCGTTGAGCAAGGAGTAGCTCTTGTCTATTCCATATTTGGCTTAAGGAACTTTATCTGTGCTCATTTCAATCTCTGGTTTTATGCAGCACCCCAACTCACCTTTCCCCTTAAGCAAGCATAAGTTGGTTTTCTAAATTTGAGACCCTGTTCTGTTCTGTAATTCAGTTCCTGTGTAGCCAAGTTTACATTCCGTGTATTACTGATATCTTATGATGTTTCTTTTTCTGTGTGACTTATTTCAGTTAGAATCATCGTACCTGAATCTACTCATTATGCTGCTACGGGCCTGATGACATAGATTTCATTGCTGAGTGATACTGCATTGTACGTAAATACCACAACTTCTTTATCCATTTTTCACTTTCTGTGATATTGAACTTGTACGGTAAACGAGGTTCTTGTAAACAGAGGCGTCCCAAACTTTGGGGTGGCTGTGTCTTTTTGATTTTAATTTCCCTAAGCTATAGGACCATAAGTGGCAGTGCCCTAGGCTCTGTTGCTTTGTTTTTTAGATGCTTCTGGAAACATCATACACTTCTCCCGAGTGTCTGTTGGCAATTTACATCCCACCCATCAGCATAACAAGGCTCCCAGTTCTCCATGGCCTGTCCTGCCTTTCTGGATTTTACACTTTTTTCAGATGGCCCTTTTGACCGGGGGGAAGTGAGACTTCATTGTAGTGCAGATTTCCTTTGCAAGCTTGCTTCGTTGGCCAAAAAGGGCGTATGCGTTTTTTCCTGAATATATTCAGGAAAAAACGCATACGCCCTTTTTGGCCAAGTGCATCATTGTGGACGTTCTGCCTCTTTTCCTATGCTTTCAATGCAATTCCAGTCTACCTCCTGAAATCGGTTTCCTGCAATTCTGCCCCGCTTTCAAGTCCTCTTGGCAGCCTTACTTCAGTCTATTTTTGGACGATAGCTGTCATTTATAACTCTGCAGGTTTGTGAATTACAGTGCCCCTGAGCTCCTTTCTTCAACTCGCTTTCTTGTGACCTGGCCGCAACACCGCAGGATGGCTTCAGGCCCTAATCTGGTTCTGGCACGGCACGCTGAGCCTCTGGTTATTTCCTCTTCCTGGTGGGAAATGAGAGTTAAATTTGCCCGTCCAGACACCTCCAGCTACTCTCTTATTGGTTCTCGCTATTCGGGTTCATCTTCCGCAGAAATTGCAAACTGGGCCAAACAGGAGGTTAAAGGCGCTGACTCTCCAAGTGGGGAGAGTGTTAGTAAAGCGTCTGGAATGTTGCACCCGAGTACCAGGGGAGGAAAACTGAGACATATTTGAACACGTCTCCCGATCACATGGTTGATCATACTCTGGGTTCCACATGCATGTTTTAGCTGAAGGAAGAATACCTAAAACCTGGGTAGTTGAAACCCGTGGAATGGGTACCATGCAATATGACTTCAAAGGGTCTTCATTTGCTCACCGAACCTCTCCAATCCTATCACTGCTGCGTTTATGCCCCTGTACACATGCTTGATTCTCTTTCAGAGACATAGCAATCCCTAGGTTTTAAGATACTTACTAGTCAGGTACATTCTTAGGCGTTTAATATGCGGTGTTGAGTCCATTTCTTTGAGCAAGGAGTAGCTCTTGTCTATTCCATATTTGGCTTAAGGAACTTTATCTGTGCTCATTTCAATCTCTGGTTTTATGCAGCACCCCAACTCACCTTTACCCTTAAGCAAGCATAAGTTGGTTTTCTAAATTTGAGACCCTGTTCTGTTCTGTAATTCAGTTCCTGTGTAGCCAAGTTTACATTCCGTGTATTACTGATATCTTATGATGTTTCTTTTTCTGTGTCACTTATTTCAGTTAGAATCATCATACCTGAATCCACTCATTGTGCTGCTAAGGGCCTGATGACATAGATTTCATTGCTGAGTGATATTGCTTTGTAAGTAAATACCACAACTTTTTTATCCATTTTTCACTTTCTGCGATGTTGAACTTGTACTGTAAACGAGGTTCTTGTAAACAGAGCCGTTCCAAACTTTGGGGTGGCTGTGTGTTTTTGATTTTAAATTCCCTAAGCTATAGGACCATAAGTGGAAGTGCCCTAGGCTCTGTTGCTTTGTTTTTTAGATGTTTCAGGAAACACCATACACTTCTCCCGAGTGTTTGTTGGCAATTTACATCCCGCCCTTCAGCATAACAAGGCTCCCTGTTCTCCATGGCCTGTCCTGCCTTTCTGGATTTTACACTTTTTTCAGATGGCCCTTTTGACCGGGGGGAAGTGAGACTTCATTGTAGTGCAGATTTCCTTTGCAAGCTTGCTTGGTTGGCCAAAAAGGGCGTATGCGTTTTTTCCTGAATATATTCAGGAAAAAACGCATACGCCCTTTTTGGCCAAGTGCATCATTGTGGACGTTCTGCCTCTTTTCCTATGCTTTCAATGCAATTCCAGTCTACCTCCTGAAATGGGTTCCCTGCAATTCTGCCCCGCTTTCAAGTCCTCTTGGCAGCCTTACTTCAGTCTATTTTTGGACGATAGCTGTCATTTATAACTCTGCAGGTTTGTGAATTACAGTGCCCCTGAGCTCCTTTCTTCAACTCGCTTTCTTGTGACCTGGCCGCAACACCGCAGGATGGCTTCAGGCCCTAATCTGGTTCCGGCCCGGCATGCTGAGCCTTTGGTTAATTCCTCTTCCTGGTGGGAAATGAGAGTTAAATTTGCCCGTCCAGACACCTCCAGCTAGTCTCTCATTGGTTCTCGCTATTCCTGTTCATCTTCCACAGAAATTGCAAACTGGGCCAAACAGGACGTTAAAGGCGCTGACTCTCCAAGTGGGGAGAGTGTTAGTAAAGCGTCTGGAATGTTGCACCCGAGTACCAGGGGAGGAAAACTGAGACATATTTGAACACGTCTCCCGTTCACATGGTTGATCATACTCTGGGTTCCACATGCATGTTTTAGCTGAAGGAAGAATACCTAAAACCTGGGTAGTTGAAACCCGTGGAATGGGTACCATGCAATATGACTTCAAAGGGTCTTCATTTGCTCACCGAACCTCTCCAATCCTATCACTGCTGCGTTTATGCCCCTGTACACATGCTTGATTCTCTTTCGGAGACATAGCAATCTATAGGTTTTAAGATACTTACTAGTCAGGTACATTCTTAGGCGTTTAATATGCGGTGTTGAGTCCATTTCGTTGAGCAAGGAGTAGCTCTTGTCTATTCCATATTTGGCTTAAGGAACTTTATCTGTGCTCATTTCAATCTCTGGTTTTATGCAGCACCCCAACTCACCTTTCCCCTTAAGCAAACATAAGTTGGTTTTCTAAATTTGAGACCCTGTTCTGTTCTGTAATTCAGTTCCTGTGTAGCCAAGTTTACATTCCGTGTATTACTGATATCTTATGATGTTTCTTTTTCTGTGTGACTTATTTCAGTTAGAATCATCATACCTGAATCCACTCATTGTGCTGCTAAAGGCCTGATGACATAGATTTCATTGCTGAGTGATATTGCTTTGTAAGTAAATACCAGAACTTCTTTATCCATTTTTCACTTTCTGCGATGTTGAACTTGTACTGTAAACGAGGTTCTTGTAAACAGAGGCGTCCCAAACTTTGGGGTGGCTGTGTCTTTTTGATTTTAATTTCCCTAAGCTATAGGACCATAAGTGGCAGTGCCCTAGGCTCTATTGCTTTGTTTTTTAGATGTTTCAGGAAGCACCATACACTTCTCCTGAGTGTCTGTTGGTAATTTACATCCCCCCCATCAGCATAACAAGGCTCCCAGTTCTCCATGGCCTGTCCTGCCTTTCTCGATTTTACACTTTTTTCAGATGGCCCTTTTGACCGGGGGGAAGTGAGACTTCATTGTAGTGCAGATTTCCTTTGCAAGCTTGCTTGGTTGGCCAAAAAGGGCGTATGCGTTTTTTCCTGAATATATTCAGGAAAAAACGCATACGCCCTTTTTGGCCAAGTGCATCATTGTGGACGTTCTGCCTCTTTTCCTATGCTTTCAATGCAATTCCAGTCTACCTCCTGAAATCGGTTTCCTGCAATTCTGCCCCGCTTTCAAGTCCTCTTGGCAGCCTTACTTCAGTCTATTTTTGGACGATAGCTGTCATTTATAACTCTGCAGGCTTGTGAATTATAGTGCCCCTGAGCTCCTTTCTTCAACTCGCTTTCTTTTGAGCTGGCCGCAACACCGCAGGATGGCTTCAGGCCCTAATCTGGTTCCGGCACGGCACGCTGAGCCTTTGGTTAATTCCTCTTCCTGGTGGGAAATGAGAGTTAAATTTGCCCGTCCAGACACCTCCAGCTAGCCTCTCATTGGTTCTCGCTATTCCTGTTCATCTTCCGCAGAAATTGCAAACTGGGCCAAACAGGAGGTTAAAGGGACTGACTCTCTAAGTCGGGAGAGTGTTAGTAAAGCGTCTGGAATGTTGCACCCGAGTACCAGGGGAGGAAAACTGAGACATATTTGAACACGTCTCCCGTTCATATGGTTGATCATACTCTGGGTTCCACATGCATGTTTTAGCTGAAGGAAGAGTACCTTAAACCTGGGTAGTTGAAACCCGTGGAATGGGTACCATGCAATATGACTTCAAAGGGTCTTCATTTGCTCACCGAACCTCTCCAATCCTTTCACTGCTGCGTTTATGCCCCTGTACACATGCTTGATTCTCTTTTGGAGACATAGCAATCCATAGGTTTTAAGATACTTACTAGTCAGGTACATTCTTAGGCGTTTAATATGCGGTGTTGAGTCCATTTCGTTGAGCAAGGAGTAGCTCTTGTCTATTCCATATTTGGCTTAAGGAACTATATCTGTGCTCATTTCAATCTCTGGTTTTATGCAGCACCCCAACTCACCTTTCCCCTTAAGCAAGCATAAGTTGGTTTTCGAAATTTGAGACCCTGTTCTGTTCTGTAATTCAGTTCCTGTGTAGCCAAGTTTACATTCCGTGTATTACTGATATCTTATGATGTTTCTTTTTCTGTGTGACTTATTTCAGTTAGAATCATCATACCTGAATCCACTCATTGTGCTGCTAAGGGCCTGATGACATAGATTTCATTGCTGAGTCATATTGCTTTTTAAGTAAATACCACAACTTCTTTATCCATTTTTCACTTTCTGCGATGTTGAACTTGTACTGTAAACGAGGTTGTTGTAAACAGAGCCATTCCAAACTTTGGGGTGGCTGTGTCTTTTTGATTTTAATTTCCCTAAGCTATAGGACCATAAATGGAAGTGCCCTAGGCTCCGTTGCTTTGTTTTTTAGATGTTTCAGGAAACACCATACACTTCTCCCGAGTGGTTGTTGGCAATTTACATCCCGCCCTTCAGCATAACAAGGCTCCCAGTTCTCCATGGCCTGTCCTGCCTTTTTGGATTTTACACTTTTTTCAGATGGCCCTTTTGACCGGGGGGAAGTGAGACTTCATTGTAGTGCAGATTTCCTTTGCAAGCTTGCTTGGTTGGCCAAAAAGGGCGTATGCGTTTTTTTCCTGAATATATTCAGGAAAAAACGCATACGCCCTTTTTGGCCAAGTGCATCATTGTGGACGTTCTGCCTCTTTTCCTATGCTTTCAATGCAATTCCAGTCTACCTCCTGAAATCGGTTTCCTGCAATTCTGCCCCGCTTTCAAGTTCTCTTGGCAGCCTTACTTCAGTATATTTTGGACGATAGCTGTCATTTATAACTCTGCAGGTTTGTGAATTACAGTGCCCCTGAGCTCCTTTCTTCAACTCGCTTTCTTTTGAGCTGGCCACAACACTGCAGGATGGCTTCAAGCCCTAATCTGGTTCCGGCACGGCACACTGAGCCTTTGGTTATTTCCTCTTCCTGGTGGGAAATGAGAGTTAAATTTGCCCGTCCAGACACCTCCAGCTAGCCTCTCATTGGTTCTCGCTATTCCTGTTCATCTTCCGCAGAAATTGCAAACTGTGCCAAACAAGAGGTTAAAGGCGCTGACTCTCCAAGTGGGGAGAGTGTTAGTAAAGCGTCTGGAATGTTGCACCCGAGTACCAGGGGAGGAAAACTGAGACATATTTGAACACGTCTCCCATTCACATGGTTGATCATACTTGGGTTCCACATGCATGTTTTAGCTGAAGGAAGAATACCTAAAACTTGTGTAGTTGAAACCCGTGGAATGGGTACCATGCAATATGACTTCAAAGCGTCTTCATTTGCTCACCGAACCTCTCCAATCCTATCACTGCTGCGTTTATGCCCCTGTACACATGCTTGATTCTCTTTCGGAGACATAGCAATCCATAGGTTTTAAGATACTTACTAGTCAGGTACATTCTTAGGCGTTTAATATGGGGTGTTGAGTCCATTTCGTTGAGCAAGGAGTAGCTCTTGTCTATTCCATATTTGGCTTAAGGAACTTTATCTGTGCTCATTTCAATCTCTGGTTTTATGCAGCACCCCAACTCACCTTTCCCCTTAAGCAAGCATAAGTTGGTTTTCTAAATTTGAGACCCTGTTCTGTTCTGTAATTCAGTTCCTGTGTAGCCAAGTTTACATTCCGTGTATTACTGATATCTTATGATGTTTCTTTTTCTGTGTGACTTATTTCAGATAGAATCATCATACCTGAATCCACTCATTGTGCTGCTAAGGGTCTGATGACACAGATTTCATTGCTGAGTGATATTGCTTTGTAAGTATATACCACAACTTCTTTATCCATTTTTCAATTTCTGCGATGTTGAACTTGTACTGTAAACGAGGTTGTTGTAAACAGAGGCGTCCCAAACTTTGGGGTGGCTGTGTCTTTTTGATTTTAATTTCCCTAAGCTATAGGACCATAAGTGGAAGTGCCCTAGGCTCTGTTTCTTTGTTTTTTAGATGTTTCAGGAAACACCATACACTTCTCCTGAGTGTCTGTTGGTAATTTACATCCCGCCCATCAGCATAACAAGGCTCCCAGTTCTCCATGGCCTGTCCTGCCTTTCTGGATTTTACACTGTTTTCAGATGGCCCTTTTGACCGGGGGGAAGTGAGACTTCATTGTAGTGCAGATTTCCTTTGCAAGCTTGCTTGGTTGGCCAAAAAGGGCGTATGCGTTTTTTCCTGAATATATTCAGGAAAAAACGCATACGCCCTTTTTGGCCAAGTGCATCATTGTGGACGTTCTGCCTCTTTTCCTATGCTTTCAATGCAATTCCAGTCTACCTCCTGAAATCGGTTTCGTACAATTCTGCTCCGCTTTCAAGTCCTCTTGGCAGCCTTACTTCAGTATATTTTGGGACGATAGCTGTCATTTATAACTCTGCAGGTTTGTGAATTACAGTGCCCCTGAGCTCCTTTCTTCAACTCGCTTTCTTTTGAGCTGGCCGCAACACCGCAGGATGGCTTCAGGCCCTAATCTGGTTCCAGTACGGCACGCTGAGCCTTTGGTTATTTCCTCTTCCTGGTGGGAAATGAGAGTTAAATTTGCCCGTCCAGACACCTCCAGCTAGCCTCTCATTGGTTCTCGCTATTCCTGTTCATCTTCCGCAGAAATTGCAAACTATGCCAAACAGGAGGTTAAAGGCGCTGACTCTCCAAGTGGGGAGAGTGTTAGTAAAGCGTCTGGAATGTTGCACCCGAGTACCAGGGGAGGAAAACTGAGACATATTTGAACACATCTCCCGTTCACATGGTTGATCATACTCTGGGTTCCACATGCATGTTTTAGCTGAAGGAAGAATACCTTAAACCTGGGTAGTTGAAACCCGTGGAATGGGTACCATGCAATATGACTTCAAAGGGTCTTCATTTGCTCACCGAAGCTCTCCAATCCTATCACTGCTGCGTTTATGCCCCAGTACACATGCTTTATTCTCTTTTGGAGGCATAGCAATCCATAGGTTTTAAGATACTTACTAGTCAGGTACATTCTTAGGCATTTAATATGGGGTTTTGAGTCCATTTCGTTGAGCAAGGAGTAGCTCTTGTCTATTCCATATTTGGCTTAAGGAACTTTATCTGTGCTCATTTCAATCTCTGGTTTTATGCAGCACCCCAACTCACCTTTCCCCTTAAGCAAGCATAAGTTGGTTTTCTAAATTTGAGACCCTGTTCTGTTCTGTAATTCAGTTCCTGTGTAGCCAAGTTTACATTCCGTGTATTAGTGATATCTTATGATGTTTCTTTTTCTGTGTGACTTATTTCAGTTAGAATCATCGTAGCTGAATCCACTCATTATGCTGCTACGGGCTTGATGACATAGATTTCATTGCTGAGTGATACTGCATTGTACGTAAGTACCACAAGTTCTTTATCCATTTTTCACTTTCTGCGATGTTGAACTTGTACTGTAAACGAGGTTCTTGTAAACAGAGCCGTTCGAACCTTTTGGGTGGCTGTGTCTTTTTGATTTTAAATTCCCTAAGCTATAGGACCATAAGTGGAAGTGCCCTAGGCTCTGTTGCTTTGTTTTTTAGATGTTTCAGGAAACACCATACACTTCTCCCGAGTGTTTGTTGGCAATTTACATCCCGCCCTTCAGCATAACAAGGCTCCCAGTTCTCCATGGCCTGTCCTGCCTTTCTGGATTTTACACTTTTTTCAGATGGCCCTTTTGACCGGGGGGAAGTGAGACTTCATTGTAGTGCAGATTTCCTTTGCAAGCTTGCTTGGTTGGCCAAAAAGGGCGTATGCGTTTTTTCCTGAATATATTCAGGAAAAAACGCATACGCCCTTTTTGGCCAAGTGCATCATTGTGGACGTTCTGCCTCTTTTCCTATGCTTTCAATGCAATTCCAGTCTACCTCCTGAAATCGGTTTCCTGCAATTCTGCCCCGCTTTCAAGTCCTCTTGGCAGCCTTACTTCAGTCTATTTTTGGACGATAGCTGTCATTTATAACTCTGCAGGTTTGTGAATTACAGTGCCCCTGAGCTCCTTTCTTCAACTCGCTTTCTTTTGAGCTGGCCGCAACACCGCAGGATGGCTTCAGGCCCTAATCTGGTTCCGGCACGGCACGCTGAGCCTTTGGTTAATTCCTCTTCCTGGTGGGAAATGAGAGTTAAATTTGCCCGTCCAGACACCTCCAGCTAGCCTCTCATTGGTTCTCGCTATTCCTGTTCATCTTCCGCAGAAATTGCAAACTGGGCCAAACAGGACGTTAAAGGCGCTGACTCTCCAAGTGGGGAGAGTGTTAGTAAAGCGTCTGGAATGTTGCACCCGAGTACCAGGGTACGAAAACTGGGACATATTTGAACACGTCTCCCGATCTCATGGTTGATCATACTCTAGGTTCCACATGCATGTTTTAGCTGAAGGAAGAATACCTAAAACCTGGGTAGTTGAAACCCGTGGAATGGGTACCATGCAATATGACTTCAAAGGGTCTTCATTTGCTCACCGAACCTCTCCAATCCTATCACTGCTGCGTTTATGCCCCTGTACACATGCTTGATTCTCTTTTGGAGACATAGCAATCCATAGGTTTTAAGATACTTACTAGTCAGGTACATTCTTAGGCGTTTAATATGGGGTGTTGAGTCCATTTCGTTGAGCAAGGAGTAGCTCTTGTCTATTCCATATTTGGCTTAAGGAACTTTATCTGTGCTCATTTCAATCTCTGGTTTTATGCAGCACCCCAACTCACCTTTCCCCTTAAGCAAGCATAAGTTGGTTTTCTAAATTTGAGACCCTGTTCTGTTCTGTAATTCAGTTCCTGTGTAGCCAAGTTTCCATTCCGTGTATTACTGATATCTTATGATGTTTCTTTTCCTGTGTGACTTATTTCAGTTAGAATCATCATACCTGAATCCACTCATTGTGCTGCTAAGGGCCTGATAACACATATTTCATTGCTGAGTGATATTGCTTTGTAAGTAAATACCACAACTTCTTTATCCATTTTTCACTTTCTGCGATGTTGAACTTGTACTGTAAACGAGGTTCTTGTAAACAGAGCCGTTCCAAACTTTGGGGTGGCTGTGTCTTTTTGATTTTAATTTCCCTAAGCTATAGGACCATAAGTGGAAGTGCCCTAGGTTCTGTTGCTTTGTTTTTTAGATGTTTCAGGAAACACCATACAATTCTCCCGAGTGGTTGTTGGCAATTTACATCCCGCCCATCAGCATAACAGGGCTCCCAGTTCTCCATGGCCTGTCCTGCCTTTCTGGATTTTACACTTTTTTCAGATGGCCCTTTTGACAGGGGGGAAGTGAGACTTCATTGTAGTGCAGATTTCCTTTGCAAGCTTGCTTGGTTGGCCAAAAAGGGCGTATGCGTTTTTTCCTGAATATATTCAGGAAAAAACGCATACGCCTTTTTTTGGCCAAGTGCATCATTGTGGACGTTCTGCCTCTTTTCCTATGCTTTCAATGCAATTCCAGTCTACCTCCTGAAATCGGTTTCCTGCAATTCTGCCCCGTTTTCAAGTCCTCTTGGCAGCCTTACTTCAGTCTATTTTTGGACGATAGCTGTCATTTATACCTCTGCAGGTTTGTGAATTACAGTGCCCCTGAGCTCCTTTCTTCAACTCGCTTTCTTGTGACCTGGCCGCAACACCGCAGGATGGCTTCAGGCCCTAATCTGGTTCCGGCATGGCACACTGAGCCTTTGGTTATTTCCTCTTCCTGGTGGGAAATGAGAGTTAAATTTGCCCGTCCAGACACCTCCAGCTAGTCTCTCATTGTTTCTCGCTATTCCTGTTCATCTTCCAAGAAATTGCAGACTGGGCCAAACAGGAGGTTAAAGGCGCTGACTCTCCAAGTGGGGAGAGTGTTAGTAAAGCGTCTGAAATGTTGCACCCGAGTACCAGGGGAGGAAAACTGAGACATATTTGAACACGTCTCCCGTTCACATGGTTGATCATACTTGGTTTCCACATGCATCTTTTAGCTGAAGGAAGAATACCTTAAACCTGGGTATTTGAAACCCTTGGAATGGGTACCATGCAATATGACTTCAAAGGGTCTTCATTTGCTCACCGAACCTCTCCAATCCTATCACTGCTGCATTTATGCCCCTGTACACATGCTTGATTCTCTTTCGGAGACATAGCAATCCATAGGTTTTAAGATACTTACTAGTCAGGTACATTCTTAGGCGTTTAATATGCGGTGTTGAGTCCATTTTGTTGAGCAAGGAGTAGCTCTTGTCTATTCCATATTTGGCTTAAGGAACTTTATCTGTGCTCATTTCAATCTCTGGTTTTATGCAGCACCCCAACTCACCTTTCCCCTTAAGCAAGCATAAGTTGGTTTTCTAAATTTGAGACCCTGTTCTGTTCTGTAATTCAGTTCCTGTGTAGCCAAGTTTCCATTCCGTGTATTACTGATATCTTATGATGTTTCTTTTCCTGTGTGACTTATTTCAGTTAGAATCATCATACCTGAATCCACTCATTGTGCTGCTAAGTGCCTGATGACACAGATTTCATTGCTGAGTGATATTGCTTTGTAAGTAAATACCACAACTTTTTTATCCATTTTTCACTTTCTGCGATGTTGAACTTGTACTGTAAACGAGGTTCTTGTAAACAGAGCCGTTCGAAACTTTGGGGTGGCTGTGTCTTTTTGATTTTAAATTCCCTAAGCTATAGGACCATAAGTGGAAGTGCCCTAGGCTCTGTTGCTTTGTTTTTTAGATGTTTCAGGAAACACCATACACTTCTCCCGAGTGTTTGTTGGCAATTTACATCCCGCCCTTCAGCATAACAAGGCTCCCAGTTCTCAATGGCCTCTCCTGCCTTTCTGGATTTTACACTTTTTTCAGATGGCCCTTTTGACCGGGGGGAAGTGAGACTTCATTGTAGTGCAGATTTCCTTTGCAAGCTTGCTTGGTTGGCCAAAAAGGGCGTATGCGTTTTTTCCTGAATATATTCAGGAAAAAACGCATACGCCCTTTTTGGCCAAGTGCATCATTGTGGACGTTCTGCCTCTTTTCCTATGCTTTCAATGCAATTCCAGTCTACCTCCTGAAATCGGTTTCCTGCAATTCTGCCCCGCTTTCAAGTCCTCTTGGCAACCTTACTTCAGTCTATTTTTGGATGATAGCTGTCATTTATAACTCTGCAGGTTTGTGAATTACAGTGCCCCTGAGTTCCTTTCTTCAACTCGCTTTCTTTTGAGCTGGCCGCAACACCGCAGGATGTCTTCAGACCCTAATCTGGTACTGGCACGGCACGCGGAGCCTTTGGTTAATTCCTCTTCCTGGTGGGAAATGAGAGTTAAATTTGCCCATCCAGACACCTCCAGCTAGTCTCTCATTGGTTCTCGCTATTCCTGTTCATCTTCCACAGAAATTGCAAACTGGGCCAAACAGGAGGTTAAAGGGACTGACTCTCCAAGTCGGGAGAGTGTTAGTAAAGCGTCTGGAATGTTGCACCCGAGTACCAGGGGAGGAAAACTGAGACATATTTGAACACGTCTCCCATTCACATTGTTGATCATACTTGGGTTCCACATGCATGTTTTAGCTGAAGGAAGAATACCTAAAACCTGGGTAGTTGAAACCCGTGGAATGGGTACCATGCAATATGACTTCAAAGGGTCTTCATTTGCTCACCGAACCTCTCCAATCCTATCACTGCTGCGTTTATGCCCCTGTACACATGCTTGATTCTCTTTTGGAGACATAGCAATCCATAGGTTTTAAGATACTTACTAGTCAGGTACATTCTTAGGCGTTTAATATGGGGTGTTGAGTCCATTTCGTTGAGCAAGGAGTAGCTCTTGTCTATTCCATATTTGGCTTAAGGAACTTTATCTGTGCTCATTTCAATCTCTGGTTTTATGCAGCACCCCAACTCACCTTTCCCCTTAAGCAAGCATAAGTTGGTTTTCTAAATTTGAGACCCTGTTCTGTTCTGTAATTCAGTTCCTGTGTAGCCAAGTTTCCATTCCGTGTATTACTGATATCTTATGATGTTTCTTTTCCTGTGTGACTTATTTCAGTTAGAATCATCATACCTGAATCCACTCATTGTGCTGCTAAGGGCCTGATGACACATATTTCATTGCTGAGTGATATTGCTTTGTAAGTAAATACCACAACTTCTTTATCCATTTTTCACTTTCTGCGATGTTGAACTTGTACTGTAAACGAGGTTCTTGTAAACAGAGCCGTTCCAAACTTTGGGGTGGCTGTGTCTTTTTGATTTTAATTTCCCTAAGCTATAGGACCATAAGTGGAAGTGCCCTAGGTTCTGTTGCTTTGTTTTTTAGATGTTTCAGGAAACACCATACAATTCTCCCGAGTGGTTGTTGGCAATTTACATCCCGCCCATCAGCATAACAGGGCTCCCAGTTCTCCATGGCCTGTCCTGCCTTTCTGGATTTTACACTTTTTTCAGATGGCCCTTTTGACAGGGGGGAAGTGAGACTTCATTGTAGTGCAGATTTCCTTTGCAAGCTTGCTTGGTTGGCCAAAAAGGGCGTATGCGTTTTTTCCTGAATATATTCAGGAAAAAACGCATACGCCTTTTTTTGGCCAAGTGCATCATTGTGGACGTTCTGCCTCTTTTCCTATGCTTTCAATGCAATTCCAGTCTACCTCCTGAAATCGGTTTCCTGCAATTCTGCCCCGCTTTCAAGTCCTCTTGGCAGCCTTACTTCAGTCTATTTTTGGACGATAGCTGTCATTTATACCTCTGCAGGTTTGTGAATTACAGTGCCCCTGAGCTCCTTTCTTCAACTTGCTTTCTTGTGACCTGGCCGCAACACCGCAGGATGGCTTCAGGCCCTAATCTGGTTCCGGCATGGCACACTGAGCCTTTGGTTATTTCCTCTTCCTGGTGGGAAATGAGAGTTAAATTTGCCCGTCCAGACACCTCCAGCTAGTCTCTCATTGTTTCTCGCTATTCCTGTTCATCTTCCAAGAAATTGCAGACTGGGCCAAACAGGAGGTTAAAGGCGCTGACTCTCCAAGTGGGGAGAGTGTTAGTAAAGCGTCTGAAATGTTGCACCCGAGTACCAGGGGAGGAAAACTGAGACATATTTGAACACGTCTCCCGTTCACATGGTTGATCATACTTGGTTTCCACATGCATCTTTTAGCTGAAGGAAGAATACCTTAAACCTGGGTATTTGAAACCCTTGGAATGGGTACCATGCAATATGACTTCAAAGGGTCTTCATTTGCTCACCGAACCTCTCCAATCCTATCACTGCTGCATTTATGCCCCTGTACACATGCTTGATTCTCTTTCGGAGACATAGCAATCCATAGGTTTTAAGATACTTACTAGTCAGGTACATTCTTAGGCGTTTAATATGCGGTGTTGAGTCCATTTTGTTGAGCAAGGAGTAGCTCTTGTCTATTCCATATTTGGCTTAAGGAACTTTATCTGTGCTCATTTCAATCTCTGGTTTTATGCAGCACCCCAACTCACCTTTCCCCTTAAGCAAGCATAAGTTGGTTTTCTAAATTTGAGACCCTGTTCTGTTCTGTAATTCAGTTCCTGTGTAGCCAAGTTTCCATTCCGTGTATTACTGATATCTTATGATGTTTCTTTTCCTGTGTGACTTATTTCAGTTAGAATCATCATACCTGAATCCACTCATTGTGCTGCTAAGGGCCTGATGACACAGATTTCATTGCTGAGTGATATTGCTTTGTAAGTAAATACCACAACTTTTTTATCCATTTTTCACTTTCTGCGATGTTGAACTTGTACTGTAAACGAGGTTCTTGTAAACAGAGCCGTTCGAAACTTTGGGGTGGCTGTGTCTTTTTGATTTTAAATTCCCTAAGCTATAGGACCATAAGTGGAAGTGCCCTAGGCTCTGTTGCTTTGTTTTTTAGATGTTTCAGGAAACACCATACACTTCTCCCGAGTGTTTGTTGGCAATTTACATCCCGCCCTTCAGCATAACAAGGCTCCC
This sequence comes from Delphinus delphis, assembly GCF_949987515.2. NCBI lineage: Eukaryota > Metazoa > Chordata > Mammalia > Artiodactyla > Delphinidae > Delphinus > Delphinus delphis. The sequence continues at coordinate 535,150 of NC_082690.1, read as the reverse complement.
AGTTCTCAATGGCCTCTCCTGCCTTTCTGGATTTTACACTTTTTTCAGATGGCCCTTTTGACCGGGGGGAAGTGAGACTTCATTGTAGTGCAGATTTCCTTTGCAAGCTTGCTTGGTTGGCCAAAAAGGGCGTATGCGTTTTTTCCTGAATATATTCAGGAAAAAACGCATACGCCCTTTTTGGCCAAGTGCATCATTGTGGACGTTCTGCCTCTTTTCCTATGCTTTCAATGCAATTCCAGTCTACCTCCTGAAATCGGTTTCCTGCAATTCTGCCCCGCTTTCAAGTCCTCTTGGCAACCTTACTTCAGTCTATTTTTGGATGATAGCTGTCATTTATAACTCTGCAGGTTTGTGAATTACAGTGCCCCTGAGTTCCTTTCTTCAACTCGCTTTCTTTTGAGCTGGCCGCAACACCGCAGGATGTCTTCAGACCCTAATCTGGTACTGGCACGGCACGCGGAGCCTTTGGTTAATTCCTCTTCCTGGTGGGAAATGAGAGTTAAATTTGCCCATCCAGACACCTCCAGCTAGTCTCTCATTGGTTCTCGCTATTCCTGTTCATCTTCCACAGAAATTGCAAACTGGGCCAAACAGGAGGTTAAAGGGACTGACTCTCCAAGTCGGGAGAGTGTTAGTAAAGCGTCTGGAATGTTGCACCCGAGTACCAGGGGAGGAAAACTGAGACATATTTGAACACGTCTCCCATTCACATTGTTGATCATACTTGGGTTCCACATGCATGTTTTAGCTGAAGGAAGAATACCTTAAACCTGGAGAGTTGAGACCCGTGTAATGGGTACCATGCAATATGACTTCAAAGGGTCTTCATGTGCTCACCGAACCTCTCCAATCCTATCACTGCTGCGTTTATGCCCCTGTACACACGCTTGATTCTCTTTTGGAGACATAGCAATCCATAGGTTTTAAGATACTTACTAGTCAGGTACATTCTTAAGCGTTTAATATGGGGTGTTGAGTCCATTTCGTTGAGCAGGAGTAGCTCTTGTCTATTCCATATTTGGCTTAAGGAACTTTATCTGTGCTCATTTCAATCTCTGGTTTTATGCAGCACCCCAACTCACCTTTCCCCTTAAGCAAGCATAAGTTGGTTTTCTAAATTTGAGACCCTGTTCTGTTTTGGAATGCAGTTCCTGTGTAGCCAAGTTTACATTCTGTGTATTAGTGATATCTTATGATGTTTCTTTTTCTGTGTGACTTATTTCAGTTAGAATCATCGTACCTGAATCCACTCATTATGCTGCTACGGGCCTGATGACATAGATTTCATTGCTGAGTGATACTGCATTGTACGTAAGTACCACAAGTTCTTTATCCATTTTTCACTTTCTGTGATATTGAACTTGTACAGTAAATGAGGTTCTTGTAAATGGAGGCGTCCCAAACTTTGGGGTGGCTGTGTCTTTTTGATTTTAATTTCCCTAAGCTATAGGACCATAAGTGGAAGTGCCCTAGGCTCTGTTGCTTTGTTTTTTAGATGTTTCAGGAAACACCATACACTTCTCCTGAGTGTCTGTTGGCAATTTACATCCCGCCCATCAGCATAACAAGGCTCCCAGTTCTCCATGGCCTGTCCTGCCTTTCTGGACTTTACACTTTTTTCAGATGGCCCTTTTGACCGGGGGGAAGTGAGACTTCATTGTAGTGCAGATTTCCTTTGCAAGCTTGCTTGGTTGGCCAAAAAGGGCGTATGCGTTTTTTCCTGAATATATTCAGGAAAAAACGCATACGCCCTTTTTGGCCAAGTGCATCATTGTGGACGTTCTGCCTCTTTTCCTATGCTTTCAATGCAATTCCAGTCTACCTCCTGAAATGGGTTTCCTGCAATTCTGCCCCGCTTTCAAGTCCTCTTGGCAGCCTTACTTCAGTCTATTTTTGGACGATAGCTGTCATTTATAACTCTGCAGGTTTGTGAATTACAGTGCCCCTGAGCTCCTTTCTTCAACTCGCTTTCTTGTGACCTGGCCGCAACACCGCAGGATGGCTTCAGGCCCTAATCTGGTTCTGGCACGGCACGCTGAGCCTTTGGTTAATTCCTCTTCCTGGTGGGAAATGAGAGTTGAATTTGCCCATCCAGACACCTCCAGCTAGTCTCTCATTGGTTCTCGCTATTCCTGTTCATCTTCCACAGAAATTGCAAACTGGGCCAAACAGGAGGTTAAAGGGACTGATTCTCCAAGTGGGGAGAGTGTTAGTAAAGCGTCTGGAATGTTGCACCCGACTATCAGGGTACGAAAACTGAGACATATTTGAACACGTCTCCCGATCACACGGTTGATCATACTCTGGGTTCCACATGCATGTTTTAGCTGAAGGAAGAATACCTTAAACCTGGAGAGTTGAGACCCCTGGAATGGGTACAATGCAATATGACTTCAAAGGGTCTTTATTTGCTCACCGAACCTCTCCAATCCTATCACTGCTGCGTTTATGCCCCTGTACACATGCTTGATTCTCTTTCGGAGACATAGCAATCCATAGGTTTTAAGATACTTACTAGTCAGGTACATTCTTAGGCGTTTAATATGGGGTGTTGAGTCCATTTCATTGAGCAAGGAGTAGCTCTTGTCTATTCCATATTTGGCTTAAGGAACTTTATCTGTGCTCATTTCAATCTCTGGTTTTATGCAGCACCCCAACTCACCTTTCCCCTTAAGCAAGCATAAGTTGGTTTTCTAAATTTGAGACCCTGTTCTGTTCTGTAACTGAGTTCCTGTGTAGCCAAGTTTACATTCCGTGTATTACTGATATCTTATGATGTTTCTTTTTCTGTGTGACTTATTTCAGTTAGAATCATCGTACCTGAATCCACTCATTATGCTGTTACGGGCTTGATGACATAGATTTCATTGCTGAGTGATACTGCATTGTACGTAAGTACCACAAGTTCTTTATCCATTTTTCACTTTCTGTGATATTGAACTTGTACTGTAAACGAGGTTCTTGTAAACAGAGGCGTCCCAAACTTTGGGGTGGCTGTGTCTTTTTGATTTTAATTTCCCGAAGCTATAGGACCATAAGTGGAAGTGCCCTAGGCTCTGTTGCTTTGTTTTTTAGATGTTTCAGGAAACACCATACACTTCTCCTGAGTGTCTGTTGGCAATTTACATCCCGCCCATCAACATAACAAGGCTCCCAGTTCTCAATGCCTGTTGCCTTTCTGGATTTTACACTTTTTTCAGATGGCCCTTTTGACCGGGAGGAAGTGAGACTTCATTGTAGTGCAGATTTCCTTTGCAAGCTTGCTTGGTTGGCCAAAAAGAGCGTATGCGTTTTTTCCTGAATATATTCAGGAAAAAACGCATACGCCCTTTTTGGCCAAGTGCATCATTGTGGATGTTCTGCCTCTTTTCCTATGCTTTCAATGCAATTCCAGTCTACCTCCTGAAATCGGTTTCCTGCAATTCTGCCCCGCTTTCAAGTCCTCTTGGCAGCCTTACTTCAGTCTATTTTTGGACGATAGCTGTCATTTATAACTCTGCAGGTTTGTGAATTACAGTGCCCCTGAGCTCCTTTCTTCAACTCGCTTTCTTGTGACCTGGCCGCAACACCACAGGATGGCTTCAGGCCCTAATCTGGTTCCGGCCCGGCATGCTGAGCCTTTGGTTAATTCCTCTTCCTGGTGGGAAATGAGAGTTAAATTTGCCCGTCCAGACACCTCCAGCTAGCCTCTCATTGGTTCTCGCTATTCCTGTTCATCTTCCGCAGAAATTGCAAACTGGGCCAAACAGGAGTTTAAAGGGACTGACTCTCCAAGTCGGGAGAGTGTTAGTAAAGCGTCTGGAATGTTGCACCCGAGTACCAGGGTACGAAAACTGAGACATATTTGAACACGTCTCCCGTTCACATGGTTGATCATACTCTGGGTTCCACATGCATGTTTTAGCTGAAGGAAGAATACCTTAAACCTGGAGAGCTGAGACCCGTGTAATGGGTACCATGCAATATGACTTCAAAGGGTCTTCATTTGCTCACCGAACCTCTCCAATCCTATCACTGCTGCGTTTATGCACCTGTACACACGCTTGATTCTCTTTTGGAGACATAGCAATCCATAGGTTTTAAGATACTTAGTAGTCAGGTACATTCTTAGGCTTTTAATATGGGGTTTTGAGTCCATTTCGTTGAGCAAGGAGTAGCTCTTGTCTATTTCATATTTGGCTTAAGGAACTTTATCTGTGCTCATTTCAATCTCTGGTTTTATGCAGCACCCCAACTCACCTTTCCGCTTAAGCAAGCATAAGTTGGTTTTCTAAATTTGAGACCCTGTTCTGTTTTGGAATGCAGTTCCTGTGTAGCCAAGTTTACATTCCGTGTATTAGTGATATCTTATGATGTTTCTTTTTCTGTGTGACTTATTTCAGTTAGAATCATCGTACCTGAATCCACTCATTATGCTGCTACGGGCCTGATGACATAGATTTCATTGCTGAGTGATACTGCATTGTACGTAAGTACCACAAGTTCTTTATCCATTTTTCACTTTCTGTGATATTGAACTTGTACGGTAAAAGAGGTTCTTGTAAACGGAGGCGTCCCAAACTTTGGGGTGGCTGTGTCTTTTTGATTTTAATTTCCCTAAGCTATAAGACCATAAGTGGAAGTGCCCTAGGCTCTGTTGCTTTGTTTTTTAGATGTTTCAGGAAACACCATACACTTCTCCTGAGTGTCTGTTGGCAATTTACATCCCGCCCATCAGCATAACAAGGCTCCCAGTTCTCCATGGCCTGTCCTGCCTTTCTGGATTTTACACTTTTTTGAGATGGCCCTTTTGACTGGGGGGAAGTGAGACTTCATTGTAGTGCAGATTTCCTTTGCAAGCTTGCTTGGTTGGCCAAAAAGGGCGTATGCGTTTTTTCCTGAATATATTCAGGAAAAAACGCATACGCCCTTTTTGGCCAAGTGCATCATTGTGGACGTTCTGCCTCTTTTCCTATGCTTTCAATGCAATTCCAGTCTACCTCCTGAAATGGGTTTCCTGCAATTCTGCCCCGCTTTCAAGTCCTCTTGGCAGCCTTACTTCAGTCTATTTTTGGACGATAGCTGTCATTTATAACTCTGCAGGTTTGTGAATTACAGTGCCCCTGAGCTCCTTTCTTCAACTCGCTTTCTTGTGACCTGGCCGCAACACCGCAGGATGGCTTCAGGCCCTAATCTGGTTCTGGCACGGCACGCTGAGCCTTTGGTTAATTCCTCTTCCTGGTGGGAAATGAGAGTTGAATTTGCCCATCCAGACACCTCCAGCTAGTCTCTCATTGGTTCTCGCTATTCCTGTTCATCTTCCACAGAAATTGCAAACTGGGCCAAACAGGAGGTTAAAGGGACTGATTCTCCAAGTGGGGAGAGTGTTAGTAAAGCGTCTGGAATGTTGCACCCGACTATCAGGGTACGAAAACTGAGACATATTTGAACACGTCTCCCGATCACACGGTTGATCATACTCTGGGTTCCACATGCATGTTTTAGCTGAAGGAAGAATACCTTAAACCTGGAGAGTTGAGACCCCTGGAATGGGTACAATGCAATATGACTTCAAAGGGTCTTTATTTGCTCACCGAACCTCTCCAATCCTATCACTGCTGCGTTTATGCCCCTGTACACATGCTTGATTCTCTTTCGGAGACATAGCAATCCATAGGTTTTAAGATACTTACTAGTCAGGTACATTCTTAGGCGTTTAATATGGGGTGTTGAGTCCATTTCATTGAGCAAGGAGTAGCTCTTGTCTATTCCATATTTGGCTTAAGGAACTTTATCTGTGCTCATTTCAATCTCTGGTTTTATGCAGCACCCCAACTCACCTTTCCCCTTAAGCAAGCATAAGTTGGTTTTCTAAATTTGAGACCCTGTTCTGTTCTGTAACTGAGTTCCTGTGTAGCCAAGTTTACATTCCGTGTATTACTGATATCTTATGATGTTTCTTTTTCTGTGTGACTTATTTCAGTTAGAATCATCGTACCTGAATCCACTCATTATGCTGTTACGGGCCTGATGACATAGATTTCATTGCTGAGTGATACTGCATTGTACGTAAGTACCACAAGTTCTTTATCCATTTTTCACTTTCTGTGATATTGAACTTGTACGGTAAACGAGGTTCTTGTAAACAGAGGCGTCCCAAACTTTGGGGTGGCTGTGTCTTTTTGATTTTAATTTCCCGAAGCTATAGGACCATAAGTGGAAGTGCCCTAGGCTCTGTTCCTTTGTTTTTTAGATGTTTCAGGAAACACCATACACTTCTCCTGAGTGTCTGTTGGCAATTTACATCCCGCCCATCAACATAACAAGGCTCCCAGTTCTCAATGCCTGTTGCCTTTCTGGATTTTACACTTTTTTCAGATGGCCCTTTTGACCGGGAGGAAGTGAGACTTCATTGTAGTGCAGATTTCCTTTGCAAGCTTGCTTGGTTGTCCAAAAAGAGCGTATGCGTTTTTTCCTGAATATATTCAGGAAAAAACGCATACGCCCTTTTTGGCCAAGTGCATCATTGTGGACGTTCTGCCTCTTTTCCTATGCTTTCAATGCAATTCCAGTCTACCTCCTGAAATCGGTTTCCTGCAATTCTGCCCCGCTTTCAAGTCCTCTTGGCAGCCTTACTTCAGTCTATTTTTGGACGATAGCTGTCATTTATAACTCTGCAGGTTTGTGAATTACAGTGCCCCTGAGCTCCTTTCTTCAACTCGCTTTCTTGTGACCTGGCCGCAACACCGCAGGATGGCTTCAGGCCCTAATCTGGTTCCGGCCCGGCATGCTGAGCCTTTGGTTAATTCCTCTTCCTGGTGGGAAATGAGAGTTAAATTTGCCCGTCCAGACACCTCCAGCTAGCCTCTCATTGGTTCTCGCTATTCCTGTTCATCTTCCGCAGAAATTGCAAACTGGGCCAAACAGGAGTTTAAAGGGACTGACTCTCCAAGTCGGGAGAGTGTTAGTAAAGCGTCTGGAATGTTGCACCCGAGTACCAGGGTACGAAAACTGAGACATATTTGAACACGTCTCCCGTTCACATGGTTGATCATACTCTGGGTTCCACATGCATGTTTTAGCTGAAGGAAGAATACCTTAAACCTGGAGAGCTGAGACCCGTGTAATGGGTACCATGCAATATGACTTCAAAGGGTCTTCATTTGCTCACCGAACCTCTCCAATCCTATCACTGCTGCGTTTATGCACCTGTACACACGCTTGATTCTCTTTTGGAGACATAGCAATCCATAGGTTTTAAGATACTTAGTAGTCAGGTACATTCTTAGGCTTTTAATATGGGGTTTTGAGTCCATTTCGTTGAGCAAGGAGTAGCTCTTGTCTATTTCATATTTGGCTTAAGGAACTTTATCTGTGCTCATTTCAATCTCTGGTTTTATGCAGCACCCCAACTCACCTTTCCGCTTAAGCAAGCATAAGTTGGTTTTCTAAATTTGAGACCCTGTTCTGTTTTGGAATGCAGTTCCTGTGTAGCCAAGTTTACATTCCGTGTATTAGTGATATCTTATGATGTTTCTTTTTCTGTGTGACTTATTTCAGTTAGAATCATCGTACCTGAATCCACTCATTATGCTGCTACGGGCCTGATGACATAGATTTCATTGCTGAGTGATACTGCATTGTACGTAAGTACCACAAGTTCTTTATCCATTTTTCACTTTCTGTGATATTGAACTTGTACGGTAAAAGAGGTTCTTGTAAACGGAGGCGTCCCAAACTTTGGGGTGGCTGTGTCTTTTTGATTTTAATTTCCCTAAGCTATAAGACCATAAGTGGAAGTGCCCTAGGCTCTGTTGCTTTGTTTTTTAGATGTTTCAGGAAACACCATACACTTCTCCTGAGTGTCTGTTGGCAATTTACATCCCGCCCATCAGCATAACAAGGCTCCCAGTTCTCCATGGCCTGTCCTGCCTTTCTGGATTTTACACTTTTTTGAGATGGCCCTTTTGACTGGGGGGAAGTGAGACTTCATTGTAGTGCAGATTTCCTTTGCAAGCTTGCTTGGTTGGCCAAAAAGGGCGTATGCGTTTTTTCCTGAATATATTCAGGAAAAAACGCATACGCCCTTTTTGGCCAAGTGCATCATTGTGGACGTTCTGCCTCTTTTCCTATGCTTTCAATGCAATTCCAGTCTACCTCCTGAAATGGGTTTCCTGCAATTCTGCCCCGCTTTCAAGTCCTCTTGGCAGCCTTACTTCAGTCTATTTTTGGACGATAGCTGTCATTTATAACTCTGCAGGTTTGTGAATTACAGTGCCCCTGAGCTCCTTTCTTCAACTCGCTTTCTTGTGACCTGGCCGCAACACCGCAGGATGGCTTCAGGCCCTAATCTGGTTCTGGCACGGCACGCTGAGCCTTTGGTTAATTCCTCTTCCTGGTGGGAAATGAGAGTTGAATTTGCCCATCCAGACACCTCCAGCTAGTCTCTCATTGGTTCTCGCTATTCCTGTTCATCTTCCACAGAAATTGCAAACTGGGCCAAACAGGAGGTTAAAGGGACTGATTCTCCAAGTGGGGAGAGTGTTAGTAAAGCGTCTGGAATGTTGCACCCGACTATCAGGGTACGAAAACTGAGACATATTTGAACACGTCTCCCGATCACACGGTTGATCATACTCTGGGTTCCACATGCATGTTTTAGCTGAAGGAAGAATACCTTAAACCTGGAGAGTTGAGACCCCTGGAATGGGTACAATGCAATATGACTTCAAAGGGTCTTTATTTGCTCACCGAACCTCTCCAATCCTATCACTGCTGCGTTTATGCCCCTGTACACATGCTTGATTCTCTTTCGGAGACATAGCAATCCATAGGTTTTAAGATACTTACTAGTCAGGTACATTCTTAGGCGTTTAATATGGGGTGTTGAGTCCATTTCATTGAGCAAGGAGTAGCTCTTGTCTACTCCATATTTGGCTTAAGGAACTTTATCTGTGCTCATTTCAATCTCTGGTTTTATGCAGCACCCCAACTCACCTTTCCCCTTAAGCAAGCATAAGTTGGTTTTCTAAATTTGAGACCCTGTTCTGTTCTGTAACTGAGTTCCTGTGTAGCCAAGTTTACATTCCGTGTATTACTGATATCTTATGATGTTTCTTTTTCTGTGTGACTTATTTCAGTTAGAATCATCGTACCTGAATCCACTCATTATGCTGTTACGGGCCTGATGACATAGATTTCATTGCTGAGTGATACTGCATTGTACGTAAGTACCACAAGTTCTTTATCCATTTTTCACTTTCTGTGATATTGAACTTGTACGGTAAACGAGGTTCTTGTAAACAGAGGCGTCCCAAACTTTGGGGTGGCTGTGTCTTTTTGATTTTAATTTCCCGAAGCTATAGGACCATAAGTGGAAGTGCCCTAGGCTCTGTTCCTTTGTTTTTTAGATGTTTCAGGAAACACCATACACTTCTCCTGAGTGTCTGTTGGCAATTTACATCACGCCCATCAACATAACAAGGCTCCCAGTTCTCAATGCCTGTTGCCTTTCTGGATTTTACACTTTTTTCAGATGGCCCTTTTGACCGGGAGGAAGTGAGACTTCATTGTAGTGCAGATTTCCTTTGCAAGCTTGCTTGGTTGGCCAAAAAGAGCGTATGCGTTTTTTCCTGAATATATTCAGGAAAAAACGCATACGCCCTTTTTGGCCAAGTGCATCATTGTGGACGTTCTGCCTCTTTTCCTATGCTTTCAATGCAATTCCAGTCTACCTCCTGAAATCGGTTTCCTGCAATTCTGCCCCGCTTTCAAGTCCTCTTGGCAGCCTTACTTCAGTCTATTTTTGGACGATAGCTGTCATTTATAACTCTGCAGGTTTGTGAATTACAGTGCCCCTGAGCTCCTTTCTTCAACTCGCTTTCTTGTGACCTGGCCGCAACACCGCAGGATGGCTTCAGGCCCTAATCTGGTTCCGGCCCGGCATGCTGAGCCTTTGGTTAATTCCTCTTCCTGGTGGGAAATGAGAGTTAAATTTGCCCGTCCAGACACCTCCAGCTAGCCTCTCATTGGTTCTCGCTATTCCTGTTCATCTTCCGCAGAAATTGCAAACTGGGCCAAACAGGAGTTTAAAGGGACTGACTCTCCAAGTCGGGAGAGTGTTAGTAAAGCGTCTGGAATGTTGCACCCGAGTACCAGGGTACGAAAACTGAGACATATTTGAACACGTCTCCCGTTCACATGGTTGATCATACTCTGGGTTCCACATGCATGTTTTAGCTGAAGGAAGAATACCTTAAACCTGGAGAGCTGAGACCCGTGTAATGGGTACCATGCAATATGACTTCAAAGGGTCTTCATTTGCTCACCGAACCTCTCCAATCCTATCACTGCTGCGTTTATGCACCTGTACACACGCTTGATTCTCTTTTGGAGACATAGCAATCCATAGGTTTTAAGATACTTAGTAGTCAGGTACATTCTTAGGCTTTTAATATGGGGTTTTGAGTCCATTTCGTTGAGCAAGGAGTAGCTCTTGTCTATTTCATATTTGGCTTAAGGAACTTTATCTGTGCTCATTTCAATCTCTGGTTTTATGCAGCACCCCAACTCACCTTTCCGCTTAAGCAAGCATAAGTTGGTTTTCTAAATTTGAGACCCTGTTCTGTTTTGGAATGCAGTTCCTGTGTAGCCAAGTTTACATTCCGTGTATTAGTGATATCTTATGATGTTTCTTTTTCTGTGTGACTTATTTCAGTTAGAATCATCGTACCTGAATCCACTCATTATGCTGCTACGGGCCTGATGACATAGATTTCATTGCTGAGTGATACTGCATTGTACGTAAGTACCACAAGTTCTTTATCCATTTTTCACTTTCTGTGATATTGAACTTGTACGGTAAAAGAGGTTCTTGTAAACGGAGGCGTCCCAAACTTTGGGGTGGCTGTGTCTTTTTGATTTTAATTTCCCTAAGCTATAAGACCATAAGTGGAAGTGCCCTAGGCTCTGTTGCTTTGTTTTTTAGATGTTTCAGGAAACACCATACACTTCTCCTGAGTGTCTGTTGGCAATTTACATCCCGCCCATCAGCATAACAAGGCTCCCAGTTCTCCATGGCCTGTCCTGCCTTTCTGGATTTTACACTTTTTTGAGATGGCCCTTTTGACTGGGGGGAAGTGAGACTTCATTGTAGTGCAGATTTCCTTTGCAAGTTTGCTTGGTTGGCCAAAAAGGGCGTATGCGTTTTTTCCTGAATATATTCAGGAAAAAACGCATACGCCCTTTTTGGCCAAGTGCATCATTGTGGACGTTCTGCCTCTTTTCTTATGCTTTCAATGCAATTCCAGTCTACCTCCTGAAATCGGTTTCCTGCAATTCTGCCCCGCTTTCAAGTCCTCTTGGCAGCCTTACTTCAGTCTATTTTTGGACGATAGCTGTCATTTATAACTCTGCAGGTTTGTGAATTACAGTGCCCCTGAGCTCCTTTCTTCAACTCGCTTTCTTGTGAGCTGGCCGCAACACTGCAGGATGTCTTAAGGCCCTAATCTGGTTCTGGCACGGCACGCTGAGCCTTCGGTTAATTCCTCTTCCTGGTGGGAAATGAGAGTTAAATTTGCCCATCCAGACACCTCCAGCTAGTCTCTCATTGGTTCTCGGTATTCCTGTTCATCTTCCACAGAAATTGCAAACTGGGCCAAACAGGAGGTTAAAGGGACTGACTCTCCAAGTCGGGAGAGTGTTAGTAAAGCATCTGGAATGTTGCACCCGAGTACCAGGGGAGGAAAACTGAGACATATTTGAACACGTCTCCCGTTCACATGGTTGATCATACTTGGGTTCCACATGCATGTTTTAGCTGAAGGAAGAATACCTTAAACCTGGAGAGTTAGGACCCGTGTAATGGGTACCATGCAATATGACTTCAAAGGGTCTTCATTTGCTCACCGAACCTCTCCAATCCTATCACTGCTGCGTTTATGCCCCTGTACACATGCTTGATTCTCTTTTGGAGACATAGCAATCCATAGGTTTTACGATACTTACTAGTCAGGTACATTCTTAGGCGTTTAATATGGGGTGTTGAGTCCATTTCGTTGAGCAAGGAGTAGTTCTTGTCTATTCCATATTTGGCTTAAGGAACTTTATCTGTGCTCATTTCAATCTCTGGTTTTATGCAGCACCCCAACTCACCTTTACCCTTAAGCAAGCATAAGTTGGTTTTCTAAATTTGAGACCCTGTTCTGTTCTGTAATTCAGTTCCTGTGTAGCCAAGTTTACATTCCGTGTATTACTGATATCTTATGATGTTTCTTTTTCTGTGTGACTTATTTCAGTTGGAATCATCATACCTGAATCCACTCATTGTGCTGCTAAGGGCCTTGTGACACAGATTTCATTGCTGAGTGATATTGCTTTGTAAGTAAATACCACAACTTCTTTATCCATTTTTCACTTTCTGCGATGTTGAACTTGTACTGTAAACGAGGTTCTTGTAAACAGAGCCGTTCGAAATTTGGGGTGGCTGTGTCTTTTTGATTTTAATTTCCCTAAGCTATAGGACCATAAGTGGAAGTGCCCTAGGCTCTGTTGCTTTGTTTTTTAGATGTTTCAGGAAACACCATACACTTCACCCCAGTGGCTGTTGGCAATTTACATCCCGCCCATCTGCATAACAAGGCTCCCAGTTCTCCATGGCCTGTCCTGCCTTTCTGGATTTTACACTTTTTTCAGATGGCCCTTTTGACCGGGGGGAAGTGAGACTTCATTGTAGTGCAGATTTCCTTTGCAAGCTTGCTTGGTTGGCCAAAAAGGGCGTATGCGTTTTTTCCTGAATATATTCAGGAAAAAACGCATACGCCCTTTTTGGCCAAGTGCATCATTGTGGACGTTCTGCCTCTTTTCCTATGCTTTCAATGCAATTCCAGTCTACCTCCTGAAATCGGTTTCCTGCAATTCTGCCCCGCTTTCAAGTCCTCTTGGCAGCCTTACTTCAGTCTATTTTTGGACGATAGCTGTCATTTATAACTCTGCAGGTTTGTGAATTACAGTGCCCCTGAGCTCCTTTCTTCAACTCGCTTTCTTGTGACCTGGCGGAAACACCGCAGGTTGGCTTCAGGCCCTAATCTGGTTCCGGCCCGGCATGCTGAGCCTTTTGTTAATTCCTCTTCCTGGTGGGAAATGAGAGTTAAATTTGCCCATGCAGACACCTCCAGCTAGCCTCACATTGGTTCTCGCTATTCCTGTTCAACTTCCGCAGAAATTGCAAACTGGGCCAAACAGGAGGTTAAAGGGACTGACTCTCCAAGTCGGGAGAGTGTTAGTAAAGCGTCTGGAATGTTGCACCCGAGTACCAGGGGAGGAAAACTGAGACATATTTGAACACGTCTCCCGATCACATGGTTGATCATACTCTAGGTTCCACATGCATGTTTTAGATGAAGGAAGAATACCTTAAACCTGGGTAGTTGAAACCCGTGGAATGGGTACCATGCAATATGACTTCAAAGGGTCTTCATTTGCTCACCAAACCTCTCCAATCCTATCAGTGCTGCGTTTATGCCCCTGTACACACGCTTGATTGTCTTTTGGAGACATAGCAATCCATAGGTTTTAAGATACTTACTAGTCAGGTACATTCTTAGGCGTTTAATATGCGGTGTTGAGTCCATTTCGTTGAGCAAGGAGTAGCTCTTGTCTATTCCATATTTGGCTTAAGGAACTTTATCTGTGCTCATTTCAATCTCTGGTTTTATGCAGCACCCCAACTCACCTTTCCCCTTAAGCAAGCATAAGTTGGTTTTCTAAATTTGAGACCCTGTTCTGTTTTGGAATGCAGTTCCTGTGTAGCCAAGTTGACATTCCGTGTATTAGTGATATCTTATGATGTTTCTTTTTCTGTGTGACTTATTTCAGTTAGAATCATCGTACCTTAATCCACTCATTATGCTGCTACGGGCCTGATGACATAGATTTCATTGCTGAGTGATACTGCATTGTACGTAAGTACCACAAGTTCTTAATCCATTTTTCACTTTCTGCGATGTTGAACTTGTACTGTAAACGAGGTTCTTGTAAACGGAGGCGTTCCAAACTTTGGGGTGGCTGTGTCTTTTTGATTTTAATTTCCCTAAAGTATAGGACCATAAGTGGCAGTGCCCTAGGCTCTGTTGCTTTGTTTTTTAGATGTTTCAGGAAACACCATACACTTCTCCCGAGTGGTTGTTGGCAATTTACATCCCGCCCATCAGCATAACAAGGCTCCCAGTTCTCCATGGCCTGTCCTGCCTTTCTGGATTTTACACTTTTTTCAGATGGCCCTTTTGTCCGGGGGGAAGTGAGACTTCATTGTAGTGCAGATTTCCTTTGCAAGCTTGCTTGGTTGGCCAAAAAGGGCGTATGCGTTTTTTCCTGAATATATTCAGGAAAAAACGCATACGCCCTTTTTGGCCAAGTGCATCATTGTGGACGTTCTGCCTCTTTTCCTATGCTTTCAATGCAATTCCAGTCTACCTCCTGAAATCGGTTTCCTGCAATTCTGCCCCGCTTTCAAGTCCTCTTGGCAGCCTTACTTCAGTCTATTTTTGGACGATAGCTGTCATTTATAACTCTGCAGGCTTGTGAATTATAGTGCCCCTGAGCTCCTTTCTTCAACTCGCTTTCTTTTGAGCTGGCCGCAACACCGCAGGATGGCTTCAGGCCCTAATCAGGTTCCGGCACGGCACGCTGAGCCTTTGGTTATTTCCTCTTCCTGGTGGGAAATGAGAGTTAAATTTGCCCGTCAAGACACCTCCAGCTAGCCTCTCATTGGTTCTCGCTATTCCTGTTCATCTTCCGCAGAAATTGCAAACTGTGCCAAACAGGAGGTTAAAGGCGCTGACTCTCCAAGTGGGGAGAGTGTTAGTAAAGCGTCTGGAATGTTGCACCCGAGTACCAGGGGAGGAAAACTGAGACATATTTGAACACGTCTCCCGATCACATGGTTGATCATACTCTAGGTTCCACATGCATGTTTTAGCTGAAGGAAGAATACCTAAAACCTGGGTAGTTGAAACCCGTGTAATGGGTACCATGCAATATGATTTCAAAGGGTCTTCATTTGCTCACCGAACCTCTCCAATCCTATCACTGCTGCCTTTATGCACCTGTACACATGCTTGATTCTCTTTCGGAGACATAGCAATCCATAGGTTTTAAGATACTTACTAGTCAGGTACATTCTTAGGCATTTAATATGCGGTGTTGAGTCCATTTCGTTGAGCAAGGAGTAGCTCTTGTCTATTCCATATTTGGCTTAAGGAACTTTATCTGTGCTCATTTCAATCTCTGGTTTTATGCAGCACCCCAACTCACCTTTACCCTTAAGCAAGCATAAGTTTGTTTTCTAAATTTGAGACCCTGTTCTGTTCTGTAATTCAGTTCCTGTGTAGCCAAGTTTCCATTCCGAGTATTACTGATATCTTATGATGTTTCTTTTTCTGTGTGACTTATATCAGTTAGAATCATCATACCTGAATCCACTCATTATGCTGCTACGGGCCTGATGACATAGATTTCATTGCTGAGTGATATTGCTTTGTAAGTGAATACCACAACTTCTTTATCCATTTTTCACTTTCTGCGATGTTGAACTTGTACTGTAAACGATGTTCTTGTAAACAGAGCCGTTCCAAACTTTGGGGTGGCTGTGTCTTTTTGATTTTAATTTCCCTAAGCTATAGGACCATAAGTGGATGTGCCCTAGGTTCTGTTGCTTTGTTTTTTAGATGTTTCAGGAAACACCATACACTTCTCCCGAGTGGTTGTTGGCAATTTACATCCCGCCCATCAGCATAACAAGGCTCCCAGTTCTCCATGGCCTGTCCTGCCTTTCTGGATTTTACACTTTTTTCAGATGGCCCTTTTGACCAGGGGGAAGTGAGACTTCATTGTAGTGCAGATTTCCTTTGCAAGCTTGCTTGGTTGGCCAAAAAGGGCGTATGCGTTTTTTCCTGAATATATTCAGGAAAAAACGCATACGCCCTTTTTGGCCAAGTGCATCATTGTGGACGTTCTGCCTCTTTTCCTATGCTTTCAATGCAATTCCAGTCTACCTCCTGAAATCGGTTTCCTGCAATTCTGCCCTGCTTTCAAGTCCTCTTGGCAGCCTTACTTCAGTCTATTTTTGGACAATAGCTGTCATTTATAACTCTGCAGGTTTGTGAATTACAGTGCCCCTGAGCTCCTTTCTTCAACTCGCTTTCTTGTGACCTGGCCGCAACACCGCAGGATGGCTTCAGGCCCTAATCTGGTTCCGGCACGGCACGCTGAGCCTTTGGTTAATTCCTCTTCCTGGTGGGAAATGAGAGTTAAATTTGCCCGTCCAGACACCTCCAGCTAGTCTCTCATTGGTTCTCGCTATTCCTGTTCATCTTCCGCAGAAATTGCAAACTGGGCCAAACAGGAGGTTAAAGGGACTGACTCTCCAAGTCGGGAGAGTGTTAGTAAAGCGTCTGGAATATTGCACCCGAGTACCAGGGTACGAAAACTGAGACATATTTGAACACATCTCCCGATCACATGGTTGATCATACTCTAGGTTCCACATGCATGTTTTAGCTGAAGGAAGAATACCTTGAACCTGGGTAGTTGAAACCCGTGTAATGGGTACCATGCAATATGACTTCAAAGGGTCTTCATTTGCTCACCGAACCTCTCCAATCCTATCACTGCTGTGTTTATGCCCCTGTACACACGCTTGATTCTCTTTTGGAGACATAGCAATCCATAGGTTTTAAGATACTTACTAGTCAGGTACATTCTTAGGCGTTTAATATGGGGTGTTGAGTCCATTTCGTTGAGCAAGGAGTAGCTCTTGTCTATTCCATATTTGGCTTAAGGAACTTTATCTGTGCTCATTTCAATCTCTGGTTTTATGCAGCACCCCAACTCACCTTTCCGCTTAAGCAAGCATAAGTTGGTTTTCTAAATTTGAGACCCTGTTCTGTTTTGGAATGCAGTTCCTGTGTAGCCAAGTTTACATTCCGTGTATTAGTGATATCTTATGATGTTTCTTTTTCTGTGTGACTTATTTCAGTTAGAATCATCGTACCTCAATCCACTCATTATGCTGCTACGGGCCTGATGACATAGATTTCATTGCTGAGTGATACTGCATTGTACGTAAGTACCACAAGTTCTTTATCCATTTTTCAATTTCTGTGATATTGAACTTGTACGGTAAACGAGGTTCTTGTAAACGGAGGCGTCCCAAACTTTGGGGTGGCTGTGTCTTTTTGATTTTAATTTCCCTAAGCTATAGGACCATAAGTGGAAGTGCCCTAGGCTCTGTTGCTTTGTTTTTTAGATGTTTCAGGAAACACCATACACTTCTCCCGAGTGGTTGTTGGCAATTTACATCCCGCCCATCAGCATAACAAGGCTCCCAGTTCTCCATGGCCTGTCCTGCCTTTCTGGATTTTACACTTTTTTCAGATGGCCCTTTTGACCGGGGGGAAGTGAGACTTCATTGTAGTGCAGATTTCCTTTGCAAGCTTGCTTGGTTGGCCAAAAAGGGCGTATGCGTTTTTTCCTGAATATATTCAGGAAAAAACGCATACGCCCTTTTTGGCCAAGTGCATCATTGTGGACGTTCTGCCTCTTTTCCTATGCTTTCAATGCAATTCCAGTCTACCTCCTGAAATGGGTTTCCTGCAATTCTGCCCCGCTTTCAAGTCCTCTTGGCAGCCTTACTTCAGTCTATTTTTGGACGATAGCTGTCATTTATAACTCTGCAGGTTTGTGAATTACAGTGCCCCTGAGCTCCTTTCTTCAACTCGCTTTCTTGTGACCTGGCCACAACACCGCAGGATGGCTTCAGGCCCTAATCTGGTTCCGGCCCGGCATGCTGAGCCTTTGGTTAATTCCTCTTCCTGGTGGGAAATGAGAGTTAAATTTGCCCGTCCAGACACCTCCAGCTAGCCTCTCATTGGTTCTCGCTATTCCTGTTTATCTTCCGCAGAAATTGCAAACTGGGCCAAACAGGAGGTTAAAGGGACTGACTCTCCAAGTCGGGAGAGTGTTAGTAAAGCGTCTGGAATGTTGTACCCGAGTACCAGGGGAGGAAAACTGAGACATATTTGAACACGTCTCCCGTTCACATGGTTGATCATACTCTGGGTTCCACATGCATGTTTTAGCTGAAGGAAGAATACCTAAAACCTGGGTAGTTGAAACCCGTGGAATAGGTACCATGCAATATGACTTCAAAGGGTCTTCATTTGCTCACCGAACCTCTCCAACCCTATCACTCCTGCGTTTATGCCCCTGTACACACGCTTGATTCTCTTTTGGAGACATAGCAATCCATAGGTTTTAAGATACTTACTAGTCAGGTACATTCTTAGGCGTTTAATATGGGGTGTTGAGTCCATTTCATTGAGCAAGGAGTAGCTCTTGTCTATTCCATATTTGGCTTAAGGAACTTTATTTGTGCTCATTTCAATCTCTGGTTTTATGCAGCACCCCAACTCACCTTTACCCTTAAGCAAGCATAAGTTGGTTTTCTAAATTTGAGACCCTGTTCTGTTTTGGAATGCAGTTCCTGTGTAGCCAAGTTTACATTCCGTGTATTAGTGATATCTTATGATGTTTCTTTTTCTGTGTGACTTATTTCAGTTAGAATCATCGTACCTGAATCCACTCATTATGCTGCTACGGGCCTGATGACATAGATTTCATTGCTGCTTGATACTGCATTGTACGTAAGTACCACAAGTTCTTTATCCATTTTTCACTTTCTGTGATATTGAACTTGTACGGTAAACGAGGTTCTTGTAAACGGAGGCGTCCCAAACTTTGGGGTGGCTGTGTCTTTTTGATTTTAATTTCCCTAAGCTATAGGACCATAAGTGGAAGTGCCCTAGGCTCTGTTGCTTTGTTTTTTAGATGTTTCAGGAAACACCATACACTTCTCCTGAGTGTCTGTTGGCAATTTACATCCCGCCCATCAGCATAACAAGGCTCCCAGTTCTCAATGGCCTGTTGCCTTTCTGGATTTTACACTTTTTTCAGATGGCCCTTTTGACCGGGGGGAAGTGAGACTTCATTGTAGTGCAGATTTCCTTTGCAAGCTTGCTTGGTTGGCCAAAAAGGGCGTATGCGTTTTTTCCTGAATATATTCAGGAAAAAACGCATACGCCCTTTTTGGCCAAGTGCATCATTGTGGACGTTCTGCCTCTTTTCCTATGCTTTCAATGCAATTCCAGTCTACCTCCTGAAATGGGTTTCCTGCAATTCTGCCCCGCTTTCAAGTCCTCTTGGCAGCCTTACTTCAGTCTATTTTTGGACGATAGCTGTCATTTATAACTCTGCAGGTTTGTGAATTACAGTGCCCCTGAGCTCCTTTCTTCAACTCGCTTTCTTGTGACCTGGCCACAACACCGCAGGATGGCTTCAGGCCCTAATCTGGTTCCGGCCCGGCATGCTGAGCCTTTGGTTAATTCCTCTTCCTGGTGGGAAATGAGAGTTAAATTTGCCCGTCCAGACACCTCCAGCTAGCCTCTCATTGGTTCTCGCTATTCCTGTTTATCTTCCGCAGAAATTGCAAACTGGGCCAAACAGGAGGTTAAAGGGACTGACTCTCCAAGTCGGGAGAGTGTTACTAAAGCGTCTGGAATGTTGCACCCGAGTACCAGGTGAGGAAAACTGAGACATATTTGAACACGTCTCCCGTTCACATGGTTGATCATACTCTGGGTTCCACGTGCATGTTTTAGCTGAAGGAAGAATACCTTAAACCTGGAGAGTTGAGACCCGTGGAATGGGTACCATGCAATATGACTTCAAAGGGTCTTCATATGCTCACCGAACCTATCCAATCCTATCACTGCTGCGTTTATGCCCCTGTACACATGCTTGATTCTCTTTCGGAGACATAGCAATCCATAGGTTTTAAGATACTTACTAGTCAGGTACATTCTTAGGCGTTTAATATGCGGTGTTGAGTCCATTTCGTTGAGCAAGGAGTAGCTCTTGTCTATTCCATATTTGGCTTAATGAACTTTATCTGTGCTCATTTCAATCTCTGGTTTTATGCAGCACCCCAACTCACCTTTCCCCTTAAGCAAGCATAAGTTCGTTTTCTAAATTTGAGACCCTGTTCTGTTCTGTAATTCAGTTCCTGTGTAGTGAAGTTTCCATTCCGTGTATTACTGATATCTTATTATGTTTCTTTTTCTGTGTGACTTATTTCAGTTAGAATCATCATACCTGAATCCACTCATTGTGCTGCTAAGGGCCTGATGACATAGATTTCATTGCTGCGTGATATTGCTTTGTAAGTAAATACCACAACTTCTTTATCCATTTTTCACTTTCTGCGATGTTGAACTTGTACTGTAAACGAGGTTCTTGTAAACAGAGGCATCCCAAACTTTGGGCTGGCTGTGTCTTTTTGATTTTAATTTCCCTAAGCTATAGGACCATAAGTGGCAGTGCACTAGGCTCTGTTGCTTTGTTTTTTAGATGTTTCAGGAAACACCATACACTTCTCCCGAGTGTCTGTTGGCAATTTACATCCCGCCCATCAGCATAACAAGGCTCCCAGTTCTCCATGGCCTGTCCTGCCTTTCTGGATTTTACACTTTTTTCAGATGGCCCTTTTGACCGGGGGGAAGTGAGACTTCATTGTAGTGCAGATTTCCTTTGCAAGCTTGCTTGGTTGGCCAAAAAGGGCGTATGCGTTTTTTCCTGAATATATTCAGGAAAGAAAGCATACGCCCTTTTTGGCCAAGTGCATCATTGTGGACGTTCTGCCTCTTTTCCTATGCTTTCAATGCAATTCCAGTCTACCTCCTGAAATCGGTTTCCTGCAATTCTGCCCCGCTTTCAAGTCCTCTTGGCAGCCTTACTTCAGTCTATTTTTGGACGATAGCTGTCATTTATAACTCTGCAGGTTTGTGAATTACAGTGCCCCTGAGCTCCTTTCTTCAACACGCTTTCTTTTGAGCTGGCCGCAACACCGCAGGATGGCTTCAGGCCCTAATCTGGTTCCGGTACGGCACGCTGAGCCTTTGGTTATTTCCTCTTCCTGGTGGGAAATGAGAGTTAAATTTGCCCGTCCAGACACCTCCAGCTAGCCTCTCATTGGTTCTCGCTATTCCTGTTCATCTTCCGCAGAAATTGCAAACTGTGCCAAACAGGAGGTTAAAGGCGCTGACTCTCCAAGTGGGGAGAGTGTTAGTAAAGCGTCTGGAATGTTGCACCCGAGTACCAGGGTACGAAAACTGAGACATATTTGAACACGTCTCCCAATCACATGGTTGATCATACTCTGGGTTCCACATGCATGTTTTAGCTGAAGGAAGAATACCTAAAACCTGGGTAGTTGAAACCCGTGGAATGGGTACCATGCAATATGACTTCAAAGGGTCTTCATTTGCTCACTGAACATCTCCAATCCTATCACTGCTGCGTTTATGCCCCTGTACACATGCTTGATTCTCTTTCGGAGACATAGCAATCCATAGGTTTTAAGATACTTACTAGTCAGGTACATTCTTAGGCGTTTAATATGCGGTGTTGAGTCCATTTCGTTGAGCAAGGAGTAGCTCTTGTCTATTCCATATTTGGCTTAAGGAACTTTATCTGTGCTCATTTCAATCTCTGGTTTTATGCAGCACCCCAACTCACCTTTCCCCTTAAGCAAGCATAAGTTGGTTTTCTAAATTTGAGACCCTGTTCTGTTTTGGAATGCATTTCCTGTGTAGCCAAGTTTACATTCCGTGTATTAGTGATATCTTATGATGTTTCTTTTTCTGTGTGACTTATTTCAGTTAGAATCATCGTACCTCAATCCACTCATTATGCTGCTACGGGCCTGATGACATAGATTTCATTGCTGAGTGATACTGCATTGTACGTAAGTACCACAAGTTCTTTATCCATTTTTCACTTTCTGTGATATTGAACTTGTACGGTAAACGAGGTTCTTGTAAACGGAGGCGTCCCAAACTTTGGGGTGGCTGTGTCTTTTTGATTTTAATTTCCCTAAGCTATAGGACCATAAGTGGAAGTGCCCTAGGCTCTGTTGCTTTGTTTTTTAGATGTTTCAGGAAACACCATACACTTCTCCCGAGTGGTTGTTGGCAATTTACATCCCGCCCATCAGCATAACAAGGCTCCCAGTTCTCCATGGCCTGTCCTGCCTTTCTGGATTTTACACTTTTTTCAGATGGCCCTTTTGACCGGGGGGAAGTGAGACTTCATTGTAGTGCAGATTTCCTTTGCAAGCTTGCTTGGTTGGCCAAAAAGGGCGTATGCGTTTTTTCCTGAATATATTCAGGAAAAAACGCATACGCCCTTTTTGGCCAAGTGCATCATTGTGGACGTTCTACCTCTTTTCCTATGCTTTCAATGCAATTCCAGTCTACCTCCTGAAATTGGTTTCCTGCAATTCTGCCCCGCTTTCAAGTCCTCTTGGCAGCCTTACTTCAGTCTATTTTTGGACGATAGCTGTCATTTATAACTCTGCAGGTTTGTGAATTACAGTGCCCCTGAGCTCCTTTCTTCAACTCGCTTTCTTGTGACCTGGCCGCAACACCGCAGGATGTCTTCAGGCCCTAATCTGGTTCTGGCACGGCACGCTGAGCCTTTGGTTAATTCCTCTTCCTGGTGGGAAATGAGAGTTAAATTTGCCCATCCAGACACCTCCAGCTAGTCTCTCATTGGTTCTCGCTATTCCTGTTCATCTTCCACAGAAATTGCAAACTGGGCCAAACAGGAGGTTAAAGGGACTGACTCTCCAAGTCGGGAGAGTGTTAGTAAAGCGTCTGGAATGTTGCACCCGAGTACCAGGGTACGAAAACTGAGACATATTTGAACACGTCTCCCGATCACATGGTTGATCATACTCTGGGTTCCACATGCATGTTTTAGCTGAAGGAAGAATACCTAAAACCTGGGTGGTTGAAACCCGTGGAATGGGTACCATGCAATATGACTTCAAAGTGTCTTCATTTGCTCACCGAACATCTCCAATTATCACTGCTGCGTTTATGCCCCTGTACACATGCTTGATTCTCTTTCGGAGACATAGCAATCCATAGGTTTTAAGATACTTACTAGTCAGGTACATTCTTAGGCGTTTAATATGCGGTGTTGAGTCCATTTCGTTGAGCAAGGAGTAGCTCTTGTCTATTCCATATTTGGCTTAAGGAACTTTATCTGTGCTCATTTCAATCTCTGGTTTTATGCAGCACCCCAACTCACCTTTCCCCTTAAGCAAGCATAAGTTGGTTTTCGAAATTTGAGAACCTGTTCTGTTCTGTAATTCAGTTCCTGTGTAGCCAAGTTTACATTCCGTGTATTACTGATATCTTATGATTTTTCTTTTTCTGTGTGACTTATTTCAGTTAGAATCATCGTACCTGAATCCACTCATGATGCTGCTACGGGCCTGATGACATAGATTTCATTGCTGAGTGATACTGCATTGTACGTAAGTACCACAAGTTCTTTATCCATTTTTCACTTTCTGTGATATTGAACTTGTACGGTAAACGAGGTTCTTGTAGACAGAGGCGTCCCAAACTTTGGGGTGTCTGTGTCTTTTTGATTTTAATTTCCTTAAGCTATAGGACCATAAGTGGAAGTGCCCTAGGCACTGTTGTTTTGTTTTTTAGATGTTTCAGGAAACACCATACACTGCTCCCGAGTGTCTGTTGGCAATTTACATCCCGCCCATCAGCATAACAAGGCTCCCAGTTCTCCATGGCCTGTCCTGCCTTTCTGGATTTTACACTTTTTTCAGATGGCCCTTTTGACCGGGGGGAAGTGAGACTTCATTGTAGTGCAGATTTCCTTTGCAAGTTTGCTTGGTTGGCCAAAAAGGGCGTATGCGTTTTTTCCTGAATATATTCAGGAAAAAACGCATACGCCCTTTTTGGCCAAGTGCATCATTGTGTACATTCTGCCTCTTTTCCTATGCTTTCAATGCAATTCCAGTCTACCTCCTGAAATCGGATTCCTGCAATTCTGCCCCGCTTTCAAGTCCTCTTGGCAGCCTTACTTCAGTCTATTTTTGGACGATAGCTGTCATTTATAACTCTGCAGGTTTGTGAATTACAGTGCCCCTGAGCTCCTTTCTTCAACTCGCTTTCTTGTGACCTGGCTGCAACACCGCAGAATGGTTTCAGGCCCTAATCTGGTTCCGGCACGGCACGCTGAGCCTTTGGTTATTTCCTCTTCCTGGTGGGAAATGAGAGTTAAATTTGCCCGTCCAGACACCTCCAGCTAGTCTCTCATTGGTTCTCGCTATTCCTGTTCATCTTCCGCAGAAATTGCAAACTGGGCCAAACAGGAGGTTAAAGGGACTGACTCTCCAAGTCGGGAGAGTGTTAGTAAAGCGTCTGGAATGTTGCACCCGAGTACCAGGGTAGGAAAACTGAGACATATTTGAACACGTCTCCCGTTCACATGGTTGATCATACTCTGGGTTCCACATGCATGTTTTAGCTGAAGGAAGAATACCTTAAACCTGGAGAGTTGAGACCCGTGTAATGGGTACCATGCAATATGACTTCAAAGGGTCTTCATTTGCTCACTGAACCTCTCCAATCCTATCACTACTGCGTTTATGCCCCTGTACACACGCTTGATTCTCTTTTGGAGACATAGCAATCCATAGGTTTTAAGATACTTACTAGTCAGGTACAGTCTTAGGCGTTTAATATGCGGTGTTGAGTCCATTTCGTTGAGCAAGGAGTAGCTCTTGTCTATTCCATATTTGGCTTAAGGAACTTTATCTGTGCTCATTTCAATCTCTGGTTTTATGCAGCACCCCAACTCACCTTTCCCCTTAAGCAAGCATAAGTTGGTTTTCTAAATTTGAGACCCTGTTCTGTTCTGTAATTCAGTTCCTGTGTAGCCAAGTTTACATTCCGTGTATTACTGATATCTTATGATGTTTCTTTTTCTGTGTGACTTATTTCAGTTAGAATCATCGTACCTGAATCCACTCATGATGCTGCTAAGGGCCTGATGACATAGATTTCATTGCTGAGTGATACTGCATTGTACGTAAGTACCACAAGTTCTTTATCCATTTTTCACTTTCTGTGATATTGAACTTGTACGGTAAACGAGGTTCTTGTAAACAGAGGCGTCCCAAACTTGGGGGTGGCTGTGTCTTTTTGATTTTAATTTCCCTAAGCTATAGGACCATAAGTGGAAGTGCCCTAGGCTCTGTTGCTTTGTTTTTTAGATGTTTCAGGAAACACCATACACTTCTCCCGAGTGTCTGTTGGCAATTTACATCCCGCCCATCAGCATAACAAGGCTCCCAGTTCTCCATGGCCTGTCCTGCCTTTCTGGATTTTACACTTTTTTCAGATGGCCCTTTTGACCGGGGGGAAGTGAGACTTCATTGTAGTGCAGATTTCCTTTGCAAGCTTGTTTGGTTGGCCAAAAAGGGCGTATGCGTTTTTTCCTGAATATATTCAGGAAAAAATGCATACGCCCTTTTTGGCCAAGTGCATCATTGTGGACGTTCTGCCTCTTTTCCTATGTTTTCAATGCAATTCCAGTCTACCTCCTGAAATAGGTTTCCTGCAATTCTGCCCCGCTTTCAAGTCCTCTTGGCAGCCTTACTTCAGTCTATTTTTGGACGATAGCTGTCATTTATAACTCTGCAGGTTTGTGAATTACAGTGCCCCTGAGCTCCTTTCTTCAACTCGCTTTCTTGTGACCTGGCCGCAACACCGCAGGATGTCTTCAGGCCCTAATCTGGTTCTGGCACGGCACGCTGAGCCTTTGGTTAATTCCTCTTCCTGGTGGGAAATGAGAGTTAAATTTGCCCATCCAGACACCTCCAGCTAGTCTTTCATTGGTTCTCGCTATTCCTGTTCATCTTCCACAGAAATTGCAAACTGGGCCAAACAGGAGGTTAAAGGGACTGACTCTCCAAGTCGGGAGAGTGTTAGTAAAGCGTCTGGAATGTTGCACCCGAGTACCAGGGTACGAAAACTGAGACATATTTGAACACGTCTCCCGATCACATGGTTGATCATACTCTAGGTTCCACATGCATGTTTTAGCTGAAGGAAGAATACCTTAAACCTGGGTAGGTGAAACCCGTGGAATGGGTACCATACAATATGACTTCAAAGGGTCTTCATTTGCTCACCGAACCTCTCCAATCCTATCACTGCTGCGTTTATGCCCCTGTACACATGCTTGATTCTCTTTCGGAGACATAGCAATCCATAGGTTTTAAGATACTTACTAGTCAGGTACATTCTTAGGCGTTTAATATGCGGTGTTGATTCCATTTCGTTGAGCAAGGAGTAGCTCTTGTCTATTCCATATTTGGCTTAAGGAACTTTATCTGTGCTCATTTCAATCTCTGGTTTTATGCAGCACCCCAACTCACCTTTACCCTTAAGCAAGCATAAGTTGGTTTTCTAAATTTGAAACCCTGTTCTGTTCTGTAATTCAGTTCCTGTGTAGCCAAGTTTACATTCCGTGTATTACTGATATCTTATGATGTTTCTTTTTCTGTGTGACTTATTTCAGTTAGAATCATCATACCTGAATCCACTCATTGTGCTGCTAAGGGCCTGATGACATAGATTTCATTGCTGAGTGATATTGCTTTGTAAGTGAATACCACAACTTCTTTATCCATTTTTCACTTTCTGCGAAGTTGAACTTGTACTGTAAGCGAGGTTCTTGTAAACAGAGCCATTCCAAACTTTGGGGTGGCTGTGTCTTTTTGATTTTAATTTCCCTAAGCTATAGGACCATAAGTGGAAGTGCCCTAGGCTCTGTTGTTTTGTTTTTTAGATGTTTCAGGAAACACCATACACTTCTCCCGAGTGGTTGCTGGCAATTTACATCCCGCCCATCAGCATAACAAGGCTCCCAGTTCTCCATGGCCTGTCCTGCCTTTCTGGATTTTACACTTTTTTCAGATGGCCCTTTTGACCGGGGGGAAGTGAGACTTCATTGTAGTGCAGATTTCCTTTGCAAGCTTGCTTGGTTGGCCAAAAAGGGCGTATGCGTTTTTTCCTGAATATATTCAGGAAAAAACGCATACGCCCTTTTTGGCCAAGTGCATCATTGTGGACGTTCTGCCTCTTTTCCTATGCTTTCAATGCAATTCCAGTCTACCTCCTGAAATAGGTTTCCTGCAATTCTGCCCCGCTTTCAAGTCCTCTTGGCAGCCTTACTTCAGTCTATTTTTGGACGATAGCTGTCATTTATAACTCTGCAGGTTTGTGAATTACAGTGCCCCTGAGCTCCTTTCTTCAACTCGCTTTCTTGTGACCTGGCCGCAACACCGCAGGATGGCTTCAGGCCCTAATCTGGTTCTGGCACGGCACGCTGAGCCTTTGGTTATTTCCTCTTCCTGGTGGGAAATGAGAGTTAAATTTGCCCGTCCAGACACCTCCAGCTAGTCTCTCATTGGTTCTCGCTATTCCTGTTCATCTTCCGCAGAAATTGCAAACTGGGCCAAACAGGAGGTTAAAGGAACTGACTGTCCAAGTCGGGAGAGTGTTAGTAAAGCGTCTGGAATGTTGCACCCGAGTACCAGGGGAGGAAAACTGAGACATATTTGAACACGTCTCCCGATCACATGGTTGATCATACTGTATGTTCAATATGCATGTTTTAGCTGAAGGAAGAATACCTTAAACCTGGGTAGTTGAAACCCGTGGAATGGGTACCATGCAATATGACTTCAAAGGGTCTTCATTTGCTCACGAACCTCTCCAATCCTATCACTGCTGCGTTTATGCCCCTGTACACATGCTTGATTCTCTTTCGGAGACATAGCAATCCATAGGTTTTAAGATACTTACTAGTCAGGTACATTCTTAGGCGTTTTATATGCGGTGTTGAGTCCATTTCGTTGAGCAAGGAGTAGCTCTTGTCTATTCCATATTTGGCTTAAGGAACTTTATCTGTGCTCATTTCAATCTCTGGTTTTATGCAGCACCCCAACTCACCTTTCCCCTTAAGCAAGCATAAGTTGGTTTTCTAAATTTGAGACCCTGTTCTGTTCTGTAATTCAGTTCCTGTGTAGCCAAGTTTACATTCCGTGTATTACTGATATCTTATGATGTTTCTTTTTCTGTGTGACTTATTTCAGTTAGAATCATCGTACCTGAATCTACTCATTATGCTGCTACGGGCCTGATGACATAGATTTCATTGCTGAGTGATACTGCATTGTACGTAAATACCACAACTTCTTTATCCATTTTTCACTTTCTGTGATATTGAACTTGTACGGTAAACGAGGTTCTTGTAAACAGAGGCGTCCCAAACTTTGGGGTGGCTGTGTCTTTTTGATTTTAATTTCCCTAAGCTATAGGACCATAAGTGGCAGTGCCCTAGGCTCTGTTGCTTTGTTTTTTAGATGCTTCTGGAAACATCATACACTTCTCCCGAGTGTCTGTTGGCAATTTACATCCCACCCATCAGCATAACAAGGCTCCCAGTTCTCCATGGCCTGTCCTGCCTTTCTGGATTTTACACTTTTTTCAGATGGCCCTTTTGACCGGGGGGAAGTGAGACTTCATTGTAGTGCAGATTTCCTTTGCAAGCTTGCTTGGTTGGCCAAAAAGGGCGTATGCGTTTTTTCCTGAATATATTCAGGAAAAAACGCATACGCCCTTTTTGGCCAAGTGCATCATTGTGGACGTTCTGCCTCTTTTCCTATGCTTTCAATGCAATTCCAGTCTACCTCCTGAAATGGGTTTCCTGCAATTCTGCCCCGCTTTCAAGTCCTCTTGGCAGCCTTACTTCAGTCTATTTTTGGACGATAGCTGTCATTTATAACTCTGCAGGTTTGTGAATTACAGTGCCCCTGAGCTCCTTTCTTCAACTCGCTTTCTTGTGACCTGGCCGCAACACCGCAGGATGGCTTCAGGCCCTAATCTGGTTCTGGCACGGCACGCTGAGCCTCTGGTTATTTCCTCTTCCTGGTGGGAAATGAGAGTTAAATTTGCCCGTCCAGACACCTCCAGCTACTCTCTTATTGGTTCTCGCTATTCGGGTTCATCTTCCGCAGAAATTGCAAACTGGGCCAAACAGGAGGTTAAAGGCGCTGACTCTCCAAGTGGGGAGAGTGTTAGTAAAGCGTCTGGAATGTTGCACCCGAGTACCAGGGGAGGAAAACTGAGACATATTTGAACACGTCTCCCGATCACATGGTTGATCATACTCTGGGTTCCACATGCATGTTTTAGCTGAAGGAAGAATACCTAAAACCTGGGTAGTTGAAACCCGTGGAATGGGTACCATGCAATATGACTTCAAAGGGTCTTCATTTGCTCACCGAACCTCTCCAATCCTATCACTGCTGCGTTTATGCCCCTGTACACATGCTTGATTCTCTTTCAGAGACATAGCAATCCCTAGGTTTTAAGATACTTACTAGTCAGGTACATTCTTAGGCGTTTAATATGCGGTGTTGAGTCCATTTCTTTGAGCAAGGAGTAGCTCTTGTCTATTCCATATTTGGCTTAAGGAACTTTATCTGTGCTCATTTCAATCTCTGGTTTTATGCAGCACCCCAACTCACCTTTACCCTTAAGCAAGCATAAGTTGGTTTTCTAAATTTGAGACCCTGTTCTGTTCTGTAATTCAGTTCCTGTGTAGCCAAGTTTACATTCCGTGTATTACTGATATCTTATGATGTTTCTTTTTCTGTGTCACTTATTTCAGTTAGAATCATCATACCTGAATCCACTCATTGTGCTGCTAAGGGCCTGATGACATAGATTTCATTGCTGAGTGATATTGCTTTGTAAGTAAATACCACAACTTTTTTATCCATTTTTCACTTTCTGCGATGTTGAACTTGTACTGTAAACGAGGTTCTTGTAAACAGAGCCGTTCCAAACTTTGGGGTGGCTGTGTGTTTTTGATTTTAAATTCCCTAAGCTATAGGACCATAAGTGGAAGTGCCCTAGGCTCTGTTGCTTTGTTTTTTAGATGTTTCAGGAAACACCATACACTTCTCCCGAGTGTTTGTTGGCAATTTACATCCCGCCCTTCAGCATAACAAGGCTCCCTGTTCTCCATGGCCTGTCCTGCCTTTCTGGATTTTACACTTTTTTCAGATGGCCCTTTTGACCGGGGGGAAGTGAGACTTCATTGTAGTGCAGATTTCCTTTGCAAGCTTGCTTGGTTGGCCAAAAAGGGCGTATGCGTTTTTTCCTGAATATATTCAGGAAAAAACGCATACGCCCTTTTTGGCCAAGTGCATCATTGTGGACGTTCTGCCTCTTTTCCTATGCTTTCAATGCAATTCCAGTCTACCTCCTGAAATGGGTTCCCTGCAATTCTGCCCCGCTTTCAAGTCCTCTTGGCAGCCTTACTTCAGTCTATTTTTGGACGATAGCTGTCATTTATAACTCTGCAGGTTTGTGAATTACAGTGCCCCTGAGCTCCTTTCTTCAACTCGCTTTCTTGTGACCTGGCCGCAACACCGCAGGATGGCTTCAGGCCCTAATCTGGTTCCGGCCCGGCATGCTGAGCCTTTGGTTAATTCCTCTTCCTGGTGGGAAATGAGAGTTAAATTTGCCCGTCCAGACACCTCCAGCTAGTCTCTCATTGGTTCTCGCTATTCCTGTTCATCTTCCACAGAAATTGCAAACTGGGCCAAACAGGACGTTAAAGGCGCTGACTCTCCAAGTGGGGAGAGTGTTAGTAAAGCGTCTGGAATGTTGCACCCGAGTACCAGGGGAGGAAAACTGAGACATATTTGAACACGTCTCCCGTTCACATGGTTGATCATACTCTGGGTTCCACATGCATGTTTTAGCTGAAGGAAGAATACCTAAAACCTGGGTAGTTGAAACCCGTGGAATGGGTACCATGCAATATGACTTCAAAGGGTCTTCATTTGCTCACCGAACCTCTCCAATCCTATCACTGCTGCGTTTATGCCCCTGTACACATGCTTGATTCTCTTTCGGAGACATAGCAATCTATAGGTTTTAAGATACTTACTAGTCAGGTACATTCTTAGGCGTTTAATATGCGGTGTTGAGTCCATTTCGTTGAGCAAGGAGTAGCTCTTGTCTATTCCATATTTGGCTTAAGGAACTTTATCTGTGCTCATTTCAATCTCTGGTTTTATGCAGCACCCCAACTCACCTTTCCCCTTAAGCAAACATAAGTTGGTTTTCTAAATTTGAGACCCTGTTCTGTTCTGTAATTCAGTTCCTGTGTAGCCAAGTTTACATTCCGTGTATTACTGATATCTTATGATGTTTCTTTTTCTGTGTGACTTATTTCAGTTAGAATCATCATACCTGAATCCACTCATTGTGCTGCTAAAGGCCTGATGACATAGATTTCATTGCTGAGTGATATTGCTTTGTAAGTAAATACCAGAACTTCTTTATCCATTTTTCACTTTCTGCGATGTTGAACTTGTACTGTAAACGAGGTTCTTGTAAACAGAGGCGTCCCAAACTTTGGGGTGGCTGTGTCTTTTTGATTTTAATTTCCCTAAGCTATAGGACCATAAGTGGCAGTGCCCTAGGCTCTATTGCTTTGTTTTTTAGATGTTTCAGGAAGCACCATACACTTCTCCTGAGTGTCTGTTGGTAATTTACATCCCCCCCATCAGCATAACAAGGCTCCCAGTTCTCCATGGCCTGTCCTGCCTTTCTCGATTTATTACACTTTTTTCAGATGGCCCTTTTGACCGGGGGGAAGTGAGACTTCATTGTAGTGCAGATTTCCTTTGCAAGCTTGCTTGGTTGGCCAAAAAGGGCGTATGCGTTTTTTCCTGAATATATTCAGGAAAAAACGCATACGCCCTTTTTGGCCAAGTGCATCATTGTGGACGTTCTGCCTCTTTTCCTATGCTTTCAATGCAATTCCAGTCTACCTCCTGAAATCGGTTTCCTGCAATTCTGCCCCGCTTTCAAGTCCTCTTGGCAGCCTTACTTCAGTCTATTTTTGGACAATAGCTGTCATTTATAACTCTGCAGGTTTGTGAATTACAGTGCCCCTGAGCTCCTTTCTTCAACTCGCTTTCTTGTGACCTGGCCGCAACACCGCAGGATGGCTTCAGGCCCTAATCTGGTTCCGGCACGGCACGCTGAGCCTCTGGTTATTTCCTCTTCCTGGTGGGAAATGAGAGTTAAATTTGCCCGTCCAGACACCTCCAGCTAGTCTCTCATTGGTTCTCGCTATTCCTGTTCATCTTCCGCAGAAATTGCAAACTGGGCCAAACAGGAGGTTAAAGGCGCTGACTCTCCAAGTGGGGAGAGTGTTAGTAAAGCGTCTGGAATGTTGCACCCGAGTACCAGGGGAGGAAAACTGAGACATATTTGAACACGTCTCCCGATCACATGGTTGATCATACTCTGGGTTCCACATGCATGTTTTAGCTGAAGGAAGAATACCTAAAACCTGGGTAGTTGAAACCCGTGGAATGGGTACCATGCAATATGACTTCAAAGGGTCTTCATTTGCTCACCGAACCTCTCCAATCCTATCACTGCTGCGTTTATGCCCCTGTACACATGCTTGATTCTCTTTCGGAGACATAGCAATCTATAGGTTTTAAGATACTTACTAGTCAGGTACATTCTTAGGCGTTTAATATGCGGTGTTGAGTCCATTTCGTTGAGCAAGGAGTAGCTCTTGTCTATTCCATATTTGGCTTAAGGAACTTTATCTGTGCTCATTTCAATCTCTGGTTTTATGCAGCACCCCAACTCACCTTTCCCCTTAAGCAAGCATAAGTTGGTTTTCTAAATTTGAGACCCTGTTCTGTTCTGTAATTCAGTTCCTGTGTAGCCAAGTTTACATTCCGTGTATTAGTGATATCTTATGATGTTTCTTTTTCTGTGTGACTTATTTCAGTTAGAATCATCATACCTGAATCCACTCATTGTGCTGCTAAGGGCCTGATGACATAGATTTCATTGCTGAGTGATATTGCTTTGTAAGTGAATACCACAACTTCTTTATCCATTTTTCACTTTCTGCGATGTTGAACTTGTACTGTAAACGAGGTTCTTGTAAACAGAGCCGTTCCAAACTTTGGGGTGGCTGTGTCTTTTTCATTTTAATTTCCCTAAGCTATAGGACCATAAGTGGAAGTGCCCTAGGCTCTGTTGCTTTGTTTTTTAGATGTTTCAGGAAACACCATACACTTCTCCCAAGTGTCTGTTGGCAATTTACATCCCGCCCATCAGCATAACAAGGCTCCCAGTTCTCCATGGCCTGTCCTGCCTTTCTGGACTTTACACTTTTTTCAGATGGCCCTTTTGACCGGGGGGAAGTGAGACTTCATTGTAGTGCAGATTTCCTTTGCAAGCTTGCTTGGTTGGCCAAAAAGGGCGTATGCGTTTTTTCCTGAATATATTCAGGAAAAAACGCATACGCCCTTTTTGGCCAAGTGCATCATTGTGGACGTTCTGCCTCTTTTCCTATGCTTTCAATGCAATTCCAGTCTACCTCCTGAAATGGGTTTCCTGCAATTCTGCCCCGCTTTCAAGTCCTCTTGGCAGCCTTACTTCAGTCTATTTTTGGACGATAGCTGTCATTTATAACTCTGCAGGTTTGTGAATTACAGTGCCCCTGAGCTCCTTTCTTCAACTCGCTTTCTTGTGACCTGGCCGCAACACCGCAGGATGGCTTCAGGCCCTAATCTGGTTCTGGCACGGCACGCTGAGCCTTTGGTTAATTCCTCTTCCTGGTGGGAAATGAGAGTTAAATTTGCCCATTCAGACACCTCCAGCTAGTCTCTCATTGGTTCTCGCTATTCCTGTTCATCTTCCGCAGAAATTGCAAACTGGGCCAAACAGGAGGTTAAAGGGACTGACTCTCCAAGTGGGGAGAGTGTTACTAAAGCGTCTGGAATGTTGCACCCGAGTACCAGGGTATGAAAACTGAGACATATTTGAACACGTCTCCCGATCACATGGTTGATCATACTCTGGGTTCCACATGCATGTTTTAGCTGAAGGAAGAATACCTTAAACCTGGGTAGTTGAAACCCGTGGAATGGGTACCATGCAATATGTCTTCAAAGGGTCTTCATGTGCTCACGAACCTCTCCAATCCTATCACTACTGCGTTTATGCCCCTGTACACATGCTTGATTCTCTTTCGGAGACATAGCAATCCATAGGTTTTAAGATACTTACTAGTCAGGTACATTCTTAGGCGTTTAATATGCGGTGTTGAGTCCATTTCGTTGAGCAAGGAGTAGCTCTTGTCTATTCCATATTTGGCTTAAGGAACTTTATCTGTGCTCATTTCAATCTCTGGTTTTATGCAGCATCCCAACTCACCTTTACCCTTAAGCAAGCATAAGTTGGTTTTCTAAATTTGAGACCCTGTTCTGTTCTGTAATTCAGTTCCTGTGTAGCCAAGTTTACATTCCTTGTATTACTGATATCTTATGATGTTTCTTTTTCTGTGTGACTTATTTCAGTTAGAATCATCATACCTGAATCCACTCATTGTGCTGCTAAGAGCCTGATGACATAGATTTCATTGCTGAGTGATATTGCTTTGTAAGTAAATACCAGAACTTCTTTATCCATTTTTCACTTTCTGCGATGTTGAACTTGTACTGTAAACGAGGTTCTTGTAAACAGAGGCGTCCCAAACTTTGGGGTGGCTGTGTCTTTTTGATTTTAATTTCCCTAAGCTATAGGACCATAAGTGGCAGTGCCCTAGGCTCTATTGCTTTGTTTTTTAGATGTTTCAGGAAGCACCATACACTTCTCCTGAGTGTCTGTTGGTAATTTACATCCCCCCCATCAGCATAACAAGGCTCCCAGTTCTCCATGGCCTGTCCTGCCTTTCTGGATTTTACACTTTTTTCAGATGGCCCTTTTGACCGTGGGGAAGTGAGACTTCATTGTAGTGCAGATTTCCTTTGCAAGCTTGCTTGGTTGGCCAAAAAGGGCGTATGCGTTTTTTCCTGAATATATTCAGGAAAAAACGCATACGCCCTTTTTGGCCAAGTGCATCATTGTGGACGTTCTGCCTCTTTTCCTATGCTTTCAATGCAATTCCAGTCTACCTCCTGAAATCGGTTTCCTGCAATTCTGCCCCGCTTTCAAGTCCTCTTGGCAGCCTTACTTCAGTCTATTTTTGGACGATAGCTGTCATTTATAACTCTGCAGGTTTGTGAATTACAGTGTCCCTGAGCTCCTTTCTTCAACTCGCTTTCTTGTGACCTGGCCGCAACACCGCAGGATGGCTTCAGGCCCTAATCTGGTTCCGGCACGGCACGCTGAGCCTCTGGTTATTTCCTCTTCCTGGTGGGAAATGAGAGTTAAATTTGCCCGTCCAGACACCTCCAGCTAGTCTCTCATTGGTTCTCGCTATTCCTGTTCATCTTCCGCAGAAATTGCAAACTGGGCCAAACAGGAGGTTAAAGGCGCTGACTCTCCAAGTGGGGAGAGTGTTAGTAAAGCGTCTGGAATGTTGCACCCGAGTACCAGGGGAGGAAAACTGAGACATATTTGAACACGTCTCCCGATCACATGGTTGATCATACTCTGGGTTCCACATGCATGTTTTAGCTGAAGGAAGAATACCTAAAACCTGGGTAGTTGAAACCCGTGGAATGGGTACCATGCAATATGACTTCAAAGGGTCTTCATTTGCTCACCGAACCTCTCCAATCCTATCACTGCTGCGTTTATGCCCCTGTACACATGCTTGATTCTCTTTCGGAGACATAGCAATCTATAGGTTTTAAGATACTTACTAGTCAGGTACATTCTTAGGCGTTTAATATGCGGTGTTGAGTCCATTTCGTTGAGCAAGGAGTAGCTCTTGTCTATTCCATATTTGGCTTAAGGAACTTTATCTGTGCTCATTTCAATCTCTGGTTTTATGCAGCACCCCAACTCACCTTTCCCCTTAAGCAAGCATAAGTTGGTTTTCTAAATTTGAGACCCTGTTCTGTTCTGTAATTCAGTTCCTGTGTAGCCAAGTTTACATTCCGTGTATTAGTGATATCTTATGATGTTTCTTTTTCTGTGTGACTTATTTCAGTTAGAATCATCATACCTGAATCCACTCATTGTGCTGCTAAGGGCCTGATGACATAGATTTCATTGCTGAGTGATATTGCTTTGTAAGTGAATACCACAACTTCTTTATCCATTTTTCACTTTCTGCGATGTTGAACTTGTACTGTAAACGAGGTTCTTGTAAACAGAGCCGTTCCAAACTTTGGGGTGGCTGTGTCTTTTTTATTTTAATTTCCCTAAGCTATAGGACCATAAGTGGAAGTGCCCTAGGCTCTGTTGCTTTGTTTTTTAGATGTTTCAGGAAACACCATACACTTCTCCCAAGTGTCTGTTGGCAATTTACATCCCGCCCATCAGCATAACAAGGCTCCCAGTTCTCCATGGCCTGTCCTGCCTTTCTGGACTTTACACTTTTTTCAGATGGCCCTTTTGACCGGGGGGAAGTGAGACTTCATTGTAGTGCAGATTTCCTTTGCAAGCTTGCTTGGTTGGCCAAAAAGGGCGTATGCATTTTTTCCTGAATATATTCAGGAAAAAACGCATACGCCCTTTTTGGCCAAGTGCATCATTGTGGACGTTCTGCCTCTTTTCCTATGCTTTCAATGCAATTCCAGTCTACCTCCTGAAATGGGTTTCCTGCAATTCTGCCCCGCTTTCAAGTCCTCTTGGCAGCCTTACTTCAGTCTATTTTTGGACGATAGCTGTCATTTATAACTCTGCAGGTTTGTGAATTACAGTGCCCCTGAGCTCCTTTCTTCAACTCGCTTTCTTGTGACCTGGCCGCAACACCGCAGGATGTCTTCAGGCCCTAATCTGGTTCTGGCACGGCACGCTGAGCCTTTGGTTAATTCCTCTTCCTGGTGGGAAATGAGAGTTAAATTTGCCCATCCAGACACCTCCAGCTAGTCTCTCATTGGTTCTCGCTATTCCTGTTCATCTTCCGCAGAAATTGCAAACTGGGCCAAACAGGAGGTTAAAGGGACTGACTCTCCAAGTGGGGAGAGTGTTAGTAAAGCGTCTGGAATGTTGCACCCGAGTACCAGGGTATGAAAACTGAGACATATTTGAACACGTCTCCCGATCACATGGTTGATCATACTCTAGGTTCCACATGCATGTTTTAGCTGAAGGAAGAATACCTTAAACCTGGGTAGTTGAAACCCGTGGAATGGGTACCATGCAATATGTCTTCAAAGGGTCTTCATGTGGTCACGAACCTCTCCAATCCTATCACTGCTGCGTTTATGCCCCTGTACACATGTTTGATTCTCTTTCGGAGACATAGCAATCCATAGGTTTTAAGATACTTACTAGTCAGGTACATTCTTAGGCGTTTAATATGCGGTGTTGAGTCCATTTCGTTGAGCAAGGAGTAGCTCTTGTCTATTCCATATTTGGCTTAAGGAACTTTATCTGTGCTCATTTCAATCTCTGGTTTTATGCAGCACCCCAACTCACCTTTCCCCTTAAGCAAGCATAAGTTGGTTTTCTAAATTTGAGACCCTGTTCTGTTCTGTAATTCAGTTCCTGTGTAGCCAAGTTTACATTCCGTGTATTACTGATATCTTATGATGTTTCTTTTTCTGTGTCACTTATTTCAGTTAGAATCATCATACCTGAATCCACTCATTGTGCTGCTAAGGGCCTGATGACACAGATTTCATTGCTGAGTGATATTGCTTTGTAAGTAAATACCACAACTTTTTTATCCATTTTTCACTTTCTGCGATGTTGAACTTGTACTGTAAACGAGGTTCTTGTAAACAGAGCCGTTCCAAACTTTGGGGTGGCTGTGTCTTTTTGATTTTAAATTCCCTAAGCTATAGGACCATAAGTGGAAGTGCCCTAGGCTCTGTTGCTTTGTTTTTTAGATGTTTCAGGAAACACCATACACTTCTCCCGAGTGTTTGTTGGCAATTTACATCCCGCCCATCAGCATAACAAGGCTCCCTGTTCTCCATGGCCTGTCCTGCCTTTCTGGATTTTACACTTTTTTCAGATGGCCCTTTTGACCGGGGGGAAGTGAGACTTCGTTGTAGTGCAGATTTCCTTTGCAAGCTTGCTTGGTTGGCCAAAAAGGGCGTATGCGTTTTTTCCTGAATATATTCAGGAAAAAACGCATACGCCCTTTTTGGCCAAGTGCATCATTGTGGACGTTCTGCCTCTTTTCCTATGCTTTCAATGCAATTCCAGTCAACCTCCTGAAATGGGTTCCCTGCAATTCTGCCCCGCTTTCAAGTCCTCTTGGCAGCCTTACTTCAGTCTATTTTTGGACGATAGCTGTCATTTATAACTCTGCAGGTTTGTGAATTACAGTGCCCCTGAGCTCCTTTCTTCAACTCGCTTTCTTTTGAGCTGGCCGCAACACCGCAGGATGGCTTCAGGCCCTAATCTGGTTCCGGCCCGGCATGCTGAGCCTTTGGTTAATTCCTCTTCCTGGTGGGAAATGAGAGTTAAATTTGCCCGTCCAGACACCTCCAGCTAGCCTCTCATTGGTTCTCGCTATTCCTGTTCATCTTCCGCAGAAATTGCAAACTGGGCCAAACAGGACGTTAAAGGCGCTGACTCTCCAAGTGGGGAGAGTGTTAGTAAAGCGTCTGGAATGTTGCACCCGAGTACCAGGGGAGGAAAACTGAGACATATTTGAACACGTCTCCCGATCACATGGTTGATCATACTCTGGGTTCCACATGCATGTTTTAGCTGAAGGAAGAATACCTAAAACCTGGGTAGTTGAAACCCGTGGAATGGGTACCATGCAATATGACTTCAAAGGGTCTTCATTTGCTCACCGAACCTCTCCAATCCTATCACTGCTGCGTTTATGCCCCTGTACACATGCTTGATTCTCTTTCGGAGACATAGCAATCTATAGGTTTTAAGATACTTACTAGTCAGGTACATTCTTAGGCGTTTAATATGCGGTGTTGAGTCCATTTCGTTGAGCAAGGAGTAGCTCTTGTCTATTCCATATTTGGCTTAAGGAACTTTATCTGTGCTCATTTCAATCTCTGGTTTTATGCAGCACCCCAACTCACCTTTCCCCTTAAGCAAGCATAAGTTGGTTTTCTAAATTTGAGACCCTGTTCTGTTCTGTAATTCAGTTCCTGTGTAGCCAAGTTTACATTCCGTGTATTACTGATATCTTATGATGTTTCTTTTTCTGTGTGACTTATTTCAGTTAGAATCATCATACCTGAATCCACTCATTGTGCTGCTAAGGGCCTGATGACATAGATTTCATTGCTGAGTGATATTGCTTTGTAAGTGAATACCACAACTTCTTTATCCATTTTTCACTTTCTGCGATGTTGAACTTGTACTGTAAACGAGGTTCTTGTAAACAGAGCCGTTCCAAACTTTGGGGTGGCTGTGTCTTTTTTATTTTAATTTCCCTAAGCTATAGGACCATAAGTGGAAGTGCCCTAGGCTCTGTTGCTTTGTTTTTTAGATGTTTCAGGAAACACCATACACTTCTCCCAAGTGTCTGTTGGCAATTTACATCCCGCCCATCAGCATAACAAGGCTCCCAGTTCTCCATGGCCTGTCCTGCCTTTCTGGACTTTACACTTTTTTCAGATGGCCCTTTTGACCGGGGGGAAGTGAGACTTCATTGTAGTGCAGATTTCCTTTGCAAGCTTGCTTGGTTGGCCAAAAAGGGCGTATGCGTTTTTTCCTGAATATATTCAGGAAAAAACGCATACGCCCTTTTTGGCCAAGTGCATCATTGTGGACGTTCTGCCTCTTTTCCTATGCTTTCAATGCAATTCCAGTCTACCTCCTGAAATGGGTTTCCTGCAATTCTGCCCCGCTTTCAAGTCCTCTTGGCAGCCTTACTTCAGTCTATTTTTGGACGATAGCTGTCATTTATAACTCTGCAGGTTTGTGAATTACAGTGCCCCTGAGCTCCTTTCTTCAACTCGCTTTCTTGTGACCTGGCCGCAACACCGCAGGATGGCTTCAGGCCCTAATCTGGTTCTGGGACGGCACGCTGAGCCTTTGGTTAATTCCTCTTCCTGGTGGGAAATGAGAGTTAAATTTGCCCATCCAGACACCTCCAGCTAGTCTCTCATTGGTTCTCGCTATTCCTGTTCATCTTCCGCAGAAATTGCAAACTGGGCCAAACAGGAGGTTAAAGGGACTGACTCTCCAAGTGGGGAGAGTGTTAGTAAAGCGTCTGGAATGTTGCACCCGAGTACCAGGGTATGAAAACTGAGACATATTTGAACACGTCTCCCGATCACATGGTTGATCATACTCTAGGTTCCACATGCATGTTTTAGCTGAAGGAAGAATACCTTAAACCTGGGTAGTTGAAACCCGTGGAATGGGTACCATGCAATATGTCTTCAAAGGGTCTTCATGTGCTCACGAACCTCTCCAATCCTATCACTGCTGCGTTTATGCCCCTGTACACATGCTTGATTCTCTTTCGGAGACATAGCAATCCATAGGTTTTAAGATACTTACTAGTCAGGTACGTTCTTAGGCGTTTAATATGCGGTGTTGAGTCCATTTCGTTGAGCAAGGAGTAGCTCTTGTCTATTCCATATTTGGCTTAAGGAACTTTATCTGTGCTCATTTCAATCTCTGGTTTTATGCAGCACCCCAACTCACCTTTACCCTTAAGCAAGCATAAGTTGGTTTTCTAAATTTGAGACCCTGTTCTGTTCTGTAATTCAGTTCCTGTGTAGCCAAGTTTACATTCCGTGTATTACTGATATCTTATGATGTTTCTTTTTCTGTGTCACTTATTTCAGTTAGAATCATCATACCTGAATCCACTCATTGTGCTGCTAAGGGCCTGATGACACAGATTTCATTGCTGAGTGATATTGCTTTGTAAGTAAATACCACAACTTTTTTATCCATTTTTCACTTTCTGCGATGTTGAACTTGTACTGTAAACGAGGTTCTTGTAAACAGAGCCGTTCCAAACTTTGGGGTGGCTGTGTCTTTTTGATTTTAAATTCCCTAAGCTATAGGACCATAAGTGGAAGTGCCCTAGGCTCTGTTGCTTTGTTTTTTAGATGTTTCAGGAAACACCATACACTTCTCCCGAGTGTTTGTTGGCAATTTACATCCCGCCCATCAGCATAACAAGGCTCCCTGTTCTCCATGGCCTGTCCTGCCTTTCTGGATTTTACACTTTTTTCAGATGGCCCTTTTGACCGGGGGGAAGTGAGACTTCGTTGTAGTGCAGATTTCCTTTGCAAGCTTGCTTGGTTGGCCAAAAAGGGCGTATGCGTTTTTTCCTGAATATATTCAGGAAAAAACGCATACGCCCTTTTTGGCCAAGTGCATCATTGTGGACGTTCTGCCTCTTTTCCTATGCTTTCAATGCAATTCCAGTCTACCTCCTGAAATGGGTTCCCTGCAATTCTGCCCCGCTTTCAAGTCCTCTTGGCAGCCTTACTTCAGTCTATTTTTGGACGATAGCTGTCATTTATAACTCTGCAGGTTTGTGAATTACAGTGCCCCTGAGCTCCTTTCTTCAACTCCCTTTCTTTTGAGCTGGCCGCAACACCGCAGGATGGCTTCAGGCCCTAATCTGGTTCCGGCTCGGCATGCTGAGCCTTTGGTTAATTCCTCTTCCTGGTGGGAAATGAGAGTTAAATTTGCCCGTCCAGACACCTCCAGCTAGCCTCTCATTGGTTCTCGCTATTCCTGTTCATCTTCCGCAGAAATTGCAAACTGGGCCAAACAGGACGTTAAAGGCGCTGACTCTCCAAGTGGGGAGAGTGTTAGTAAAGCGTCTGGAATGTTGCACCCGAGTACCAGGGGAGGAAAACTGAGACATATTTGAACACGTCTCCCGATCACATGGTTGATCATACTCTGGGTTCCACATGCATGTTTTAGCTGAAGGAAGAATACCTAAAACCTGGGTAGTTGAAACCCGTGGAATGGGTACCATGCAATATGACTTCAAAGGGTCTTCATTTGCTCACCGAACCTCTCCAATCCTATCACTGCTGCGTTTATGCCCCTGTACACATGCTTGATTCTCTTTCGGAGACATAGCAATCTATAGGTTTTAAGATACTTACTAGTCAGGTACATTCTTAGGCGTTTAATATGCGGTGTTGAGTCCATTTCGTTGAGCAAGGAGTAGCTCTTGTCTATTCCATATTTGGCTTAAGGAACTTTATCTGTGCTCATTTCAATCTCTGGTTTTATGCAGCACCCCAACTCACCTTTCCCCTTAAGCAAGCATAAGTTGGTTTTCTAAATTTGAGACCCTGTTCTGTTCTGTAATTCAGTTCCTGTGTAGCCAAGTTTACATTCCGTGTATTACTGATATCTTATGATGTTTCTTTTTCTGTGTGACTTATTTCAGTTAGAATCATCATACCTGAATCCACTCATTGTGCTGCTAAGGGCCTGATGACATAGATTTCATTGCTGAGTGATATTGCTTTGTAAGTGAATACCACAACGTCTTTATCCATTTTTCACTTTCTGCGATGTTGAACTTGTACTGTAAACGAGGTTCTTGTAAACAGAGCCGTTCCAAACTTTGGGGTGGCTGTGTCTTTTTTATTTTAATTTCCCTAAGCTATAGGACCATAAGTGGAAGTGCCCTAGGCTCTGTTGCTTTGTTTTTTAGATGTTTCAGGAAACACCATACACTTCTCCCAAGTGTCTGTTGGCAATTTACATCCCGCCCATCAGCATAACAAGGCTCCCAGTTCTCCATGGCCTGTCCTGCCTTTCTGGACTTTACACTTTTTTCAGATGGCCCTTTTGACCGGGGGGAAGTGAGACTTCATTGTAGTGCAGATTTCCTTTGCAAGCTTGCTTGGTTGGCAAAAAAGGGCGTATGCGTTTTTTCCTGAATATATTCAGGAAAAAACGCATACGCCCTTTTTGGCCAAGTGCATCATTGTGGACGTTCTGCCTCTTTTCCTATGCTTTCAATGCAATTCCAGTCTACCTCCTGAAATGGGTTTCCTGCAATTCTGCCCCGCTTTCAAGTCCTCTTGGCAGCCTTACTTCA
The DNA here is from genome assembly GCF_949987515.2 of Delphinus delphis. Taxonomy (NCBI): domain Eukaryota; kingdom Metazoa; phylum Chordata; class Mammalia; order Artiodactyla; family Delphinidae; genus Delphinus; species Delphinus delphis. The sequence goes on along the minus strand of NC_082690.1, from coordinate 492,199 downwards.
GTCTATTTTTGGACGATAGCTGTCATTTATAACTCTGCAGGTTTGTGAATTACAGTGCCCCTGAGCTCCTTTCTTCAACTCGCTTTCTTGTGACCTGGCCGCAACACCGCAGGATGGCTTCAGGCCCTAATCTGGTTCTGGGACGGCACGCTGAGCCTTTGGTTAATTCCTCTTCCTGGTGGGAAATGAGAGTTAAATTTGCCCATCCAGACACCTCCAGCTAGTCTCTCATTGGTTCTCGCTATTCCTGTTCATCTTCTGCAGAAATTGCAACCTGGGCCAAACAGGAGGTTAAAGGGACTGACTCTCCAAGTGGGGAGAGTGTTAGTAAAGCGTCTGGAATGTTGCACCCGAGTACCAGGGTATGAAAACTGAGACATATTTGAACACGTCTCCCGATCACATGGTTGATCATACTCTAGGTTCCACATGCATGTTTTAGCTGAAGGAAGAATACCTTAAACCTGGGTAGTTGAAACCCGTGGAATGGGTACCATGCAATATGTCTTCAAAGGGTCTTCATGTGCTCACGAACCTCTCCAATCCTATCACTGCTGCGTTTATGCCCCTGTACACATGCTTGATTCTCTTTCGGAGACATAGCAATCCATAGGTTTTAAGATACTTACTAGTCAGGTACATTCTTAGGCGTTTAATATGCGGTGTTGAGTCCATTTCGTTGAGCAAGGAGTAGCTCTTGTCTATTCCATATTTGGCTTAAGGAACTTTATCTGTGCTCATTTCAATCTCTGGTTTTATGCAGCACCCCAACTCACCTTTACCCTTAAGCAAGCATAAGTTGGTTTTCTAAATTTGAGACCCTGTTCTGTTCTGTAATTCAGTTCCTGTGTAGCCAAGTTTACATTCCGTGTATTACTGATATCTTATGATGTTTCTTTTTCTGTGTGACTTATTTCAGTTAGAATCATCATACCTGAATCCACTCATTGTGCTGCTAAGGGCCTGATGACACAGATTTCATTGCTGAGTGATATTGCTTTGTAAGTAAATACCACAACTTTTTTATCCATTTTTCACTTTCTGCGATGTTGAACTTGTACTGTAAACGAGGTTCTTGTAAACAGAGCCGTTCCAAACTTTGGGGTGGCTGTGTCTTTTTGATTTTAAATTCCCTAAGCTATAGGACCATAAGTGGAAGTGCCCTAGGCTCTGTTACTTTGTTTTTTAGATGTTTCAGGAAACACCATACACTTCTCCCGAGTGTTTGTTGGCAATTTACATCCCGCCCATCAGCATAACAAGGCTCCCTGTTCTCCATGGCCTGTCCTGCCTTTCTGGATTTTACACTTTTTTCAGATGGCCCTTTTGACCGGGGGGAAGTGAGACTTCGTTGTAGTGCAGATTTCCTTTGCAAGCTTGCTTGGTTGGCCAAAAAGGGCGTATGCGTTTTTTCCTGAATATATTCAGGAAAAAACGCATACGCCCTTTTTGGCCAAGTGCATCATTGTGGACGTTCTGCCTCTTTTCCTATGCTTTCAATGCAATTCCAGTCTACCTCCTGAAATGGGTTCCCTGCAATTCTGCCCCGCTTTCAAGTCCTCTTGGCAGCCTTACTTCAGTCTATTTTTGGACGATAGCTGTCATTTATAACTCTGCAGGTTTGTGAATTACAGTGCCCCTGAGCTCCTTTCTTCAACTCCCTTTCTTTTGAGCTGGCCGCAACACCGCAGGATGGCTTCAGGCCCTAATCTGGTTCCGGCCCGGCATGCTGAGCCTTTGGTTAATTCCTCTTCCTGGTGGGAAATGAGAGTTAAATTTGCCCGTCCAGACACCTCCAGCTAGCCTCTCATTGGTTCTCGCTATTCCTGTTCATCTTCCGCAGAAATTGCAAACTGGGCCAAACAGGACGTTAAAGGCGCTGACTCTCCAAGTGGGGAGAGTGTTAGTAAAGCGTCTGGAATGTTGCACCCGAGTACCAGGGGAGGAAAACTGAGACATATTTGAACACGTCTCCCGATCACATGGTTGATCATACTCTGGGTTCCACATGCATGTTTTAGCTGAAGGAAGAATACCTAAAACCTGGGTAGTTGAAACCCGTGGAATGGGTACCATGCAATATGACTTCAAAGGGTCTTCATTTGCTCATCGAACCTCTCCAATCCTATCACTGCTGCGTTTATGCCCCTGTACACATGCTTGATTCTCTTTCGGAGACATAGCAATCTATAGGTTTTAAGATACTTACTAGTCAGGTACATTCTTAGGCGTTTAATATGCGGTGTTGAGTCCATTTCGTTGAGCAAGGAGTAGCTCTTGTCTATTCCATATTTGGCTTAAGGAACTTTATCTGTGCTCATTTCAATCTCTGGTTTTATGCAGCACCCCAACTCACCTTTCCCCTTAAGCAAGCATAAGTTGGTTTTCTAAATTTGAGACCCTGTTCTGTTCTGTAATTCAGTTCCTGTGTAGCCAAGTTTACATTCCGTGTATTACTGATATCTTATGATGTTTCTTTTTCTGTGTCACTTATTTCAGTTAGAATCATCATACCTGAATCCACTCATTGTGCTGCTAAGGGCCTGATGACACAGATTTCATTGCTGAGTGATATTGCTTTGTAAGTAAATACCACAACTTTTTTATCCATTTTTCACTTTCTGCGATGTTGAACTTGTACTGTAAACGAGGTTCTTGTAAACAGAGCCGTTCCAAACTTTGGGGTGGCTGTGTCTTTTTGATTTTAAATTCCCTAAGCTATAGGACCATAAGTGGAAGTGCCCTAGGCTCTGTTGCTTTGTTTTTTAGATGTTTCAGGAAACACCATACACTTCTCCCGAGTGTTTGTTGGCAATTTACATCCCGCCCATCAGCATAACAAGGCTCCCTGTTCTCCATGGCCTGTCCTGCCTTTCTGGATTTTACACTTTTTTCAGATGGCCCTTTTGACCGGGGGGAAGTGAGACTTCGTTGTAGTGCAGATTTCCTTTGCAAGCTTGCTTGGTTGGCCAAAAAGGGCGTATGCGTTTTTTCCTGAATATATTCAGGAAAAAACGAATACGCCCTTTTTGGCCAAGTGCATCATTGTGGACGTTCTGCCTCTTTTCCTATGCTTTCAATGCAATTCCAGTCTACCTCCTGAAATGGGTTCCCTGCAATTCTGCCCCGCTTTCAAGTCCTCTTGGCAGCCTTACTTCAGTCTATTTTTGGACGATAGCTGTCATTTATAACTCTGCAGGTTTGTGAATTACAGTGCCCCTGAGCTCCTTTCTTCAACTCCCTTTCTTTTGAGCTGGCCGCAACACCGCAGGATGGCTTCAGGCCCTAATCTGGTTCCGGCCCGGCATGCTGAGCCTTTGGTTAATTCCTCTTCCTGGTGGGAAATGAGAGTTAAATTTGCCCGTCCAGACACCTCCAGCTAGCCTCTCATTGGTTCTCGCTATTCCTGTTCATCTTCCGCAGAAATTGCAAACTGGGCCAAACAGGACGTTAAAGGCGCTGACTCTCCAAGTGGGGAGAGTGTTAGTAAAGCGTCTGGAATGTTGCACCCGAGTACCAGGGGAGGAAAACTGAGACATATTTGAACACGTCTCCCGATCACATGGTTGATCATACTCTGGGTTCCACATGCATGTTTTAGCTGAAGGAAGAATACCTAAAACCTGGGTAGTTGAAACCCGTGGAATGGGTACCATGCAATATGACTTCAAAGGGTCTTCATTTGCTCACCGAACCTCTCCAATCCTATCACTGCTGCGTTTATGCCCCTGTACACATGCTTGATTCTCTTTCGGAGACATAGCAATCTATAGGTTTTAAGATACTTACTAGTCAGGTACATTCTTAGGCGTTTAATATGCGGTGTTGAGTCCATTTCGTTGAGCAAGGAGTAGCTCTTGTCTATTCCATATTTGGCTTAAGGAACTTTATCTGTGCTCATTTCAATCTCTGGTTTTATGCAGCACCCCAACTCACCTTTCCCCTTAAGCAAGCATAAGTTGGTTTTCTAAATTTGAGACCCTGTTCTGTTCTGTAATTCAGTTCCTGTGTAGCCAAGTTTACATTCCGTGTATTACTGATATCTTATGATGTTTCTTTTTCTGTGTGACTTATTTCAGTTAGAATCATCATACCTGAATCCACTCATTGTGCTGCTAAGGGCCTGATGACATAGATTTCATTGCTGAGTGATATTGCTTTGTAAGTGAATACCACAACGTCTTTATCCATTTTTCACTTTCTGCGATGTTGAACTTGTACTGTAAACGAGGTTCTTGTAAACAGAGCCGTTCCAAACTTTGGGGTGGCTGTGTCTTTTTTATTTTAATTTCCCTAAGCTATAGGACCATAAGTGGAAGTGCCCTAGGCTCTGTTGCTTTGTTTTTTAGATGTTTCAGGAAACACCATACACTTCTCCCAAGTGTCTGTTGGCAATTTACATCCCGCCCATCAGCATAACAAGGCTCCCAGTTCTCCATGGCCTGTCCTGCCTTTCTGGACTTTACACTTTTTTCAGATGGCCCTTTTGACCGGGGGGAAGTGAGACTTCATTGTAGTGCAGATTTCCTTTGCAAGCTTGCTTGGTTGGCAAAAAAGGGCGTATGCGTTTTTTCCTGAATATATTCAGGAAAAAACGCATACGCCCTTTTTGGCCAAGTGCATCATTGTGGACGTTCTGCCTCTTTTCCTATGCTTTCAATGCAATTCCAGTCTACCTCCTGAAATGGGTTTCCTGCAATTCTGTCCCGCTTTCAAGTCCTCTTGGCAGCCTTACTTCAGTCTATTTTTGGACGATAGCTGTCATTTATAACTCTGCAGGTTTGTGAATTACAGTGCCCCTGAGCTCCTTTCTTCAACTCGCTTTCTTGTGACCTGGCCGCAACACCGCAGGATGGCTTCAGGCCCTAATCTGGTTCTGGGACGGCACGCTGAGCCTTTGGTTAATTCCTCTTCCTGGTGGGAAATGAGAGTTAAATTTGCCCATCCAGACACCTCCAGCTAGTCTCTCATTGGTTCTCGCTATTCCTGTTCATCTTCCGCAGAAATTGCAAACTGGGCCAAACAGGAGGTTAAAGGGACTGACTCTCCAAGTGGGGAGAGTGTTAGTAAAGCGTCTGGAATGTTGCACCCGAGTACCAGGGTATGAAAACTGAGACATATTTGAACACGTCTCCCGATCACATGGTTGATCATACTCTAGGTTCCACATGCATGTTTTAGCTGAAGGAAGAATACCTTAAACCTGGGTAGTTGAAACCCGTGGAATGGGTACCATGCAATATGTCTTCAAAGGGTCTTCATGTGCTCACGAACCTCTCCAATCCTATCACTGCTGCGTTTATGCCCCTGTACACATGCTTGATTCTCTTTCGGAGACATAGCAATCCATAGGTTTTAAGATACTTACTAGTCAGGTACATTCTTAGGCGTTTAATATGCGGTGTTGAGTCCATTTCGTTGAGCAAGGAGTAGCTCTTGTCTATTCCATATTTGGCTTAAGGAACTTTATCTGTGCTCATTTCAATCTCTGGTTTTATGCAGCACCCCAACTCACCTTTACCCTTAAGCAAGCATAAGTTGGTTTTCTAAATTTGAGACCCTGTTCTGTTCTGTAATTCAGTTCCTGTGTAGCCAAGTTTACATTCCGTGTATTACTGATATCTTATGATGTTTCTTTTTCTGTGTCACTTATTTCAGTTAGAATCATCATACCTGAATCCACTCATTGTGCTGCTAAGGGCCTGATGACACAGATTTCATTGCTGAGTGATATTGCTTTGTAAGTAAATACCACAACTTTTTTATCCATTTTTCACTTTCTGCGATGTTGAACTTGTACTGTAAACGAGGTTCTTGTAAACAGAGCCGTTCCAAACTTTGGGGTGGCTGTGTCTTTTTGATTTTAAATTCCCTAAGCTATAGGACCATAAGTGGAAGTGCCCTAGGCTCTGTTGCTTTGTTTTTTAGATGTTTCAGGAAACACCATACACTTCTCCCGAGTGTTTGTTGGCAATTTACATCCCGCCCATCAGCATAACAAGGCTCCCTGTTCTCCATGGCCTGTCCTGCCTTTCTGGATTTTACACTTTTTTCAGATGGCCCTTTTGACCGGGGGGAAGTGAGACTTCGTTGTAGTGCAGATTTCCTTTGCAAGCTTGCTTGGTTGGCCAAAAAGGGCGTATGCGTTTTTTCCTGAATATATTCAGGAAAAAACGCATACGCCCTTTTTGGCCAAGTGCATCATTGTGGACGTTCTGCCTCTTTTCCTATGCTTTCAATGCAATTCCAGTCTACCTCCTGAAATGGGTTCCCTGCAATTCTGCCCCGCTTTCAAGTCCTCTTGGCAGCCTTACTTCAGTCTATTTTTGGACGATAGCTGTCATTTATAACTCTGCAGGTTTGTGAATTACAGTGCCCCTGAGCTCCTTTCTTCAACTCGCTTTCTTTTGAGCTGGCCGCAACACCGCAGGATGGCTTCAGGCCCTAATCTGGTTCCGGCCCGGCATGCTGAGCCTTTGGTTAATTCCTCTTCCTGGTGGGAAATGAGAGTTAAATTTGCCCGTCCAGACACCTCCAGCTAGCCTCTCATTGGTTCTCGCTATTCCTGTTCATCTTCCGTAGAAATTGCAAACTGGGCCAAACAGGACGTTAAAGGCGCTGACTCTCCAAGTGGGGAGAGTGTTAGTAAAGCGTCTGGAATGTTGCACCCGAGTACCAGGGGAGGAAAACTGAGACATATTTGAACACGTCTCCCGATCACATGGTTGATCATACTCTGGGTTCCACATGCATGTTTTAGCTGAAGGAAGAATACCTAAAACCTGGGTAGTTGAAACCCGTGGAATGGGTACCATGCAATATGACTTCAAAGGGTCTTCATTTGCTCACCGAACCTCTCCAATCCTATCACTGCTGCGTTTATGCCCCTGTACACATGCTTGATTCTCTTTCGGAGACATAGCAATCTATAGGTTTTAAGATACTTACTAGTCAGGTACATTCTTAGGCGTTTAATATGCGGTGTTGAGTCCATTTCGTTGAGCAAGGAGTAGCTCTTGTCTATTCCATATTTGGCTTAAGGAACTTTATCTGTGCTCATTTCAATCTCTGGTTTTATGCAGCACCCCAACTCACCTTTCCCCTTAAGCAAGCATAAGTTGGTTTTCTAAATTTGAGACCCTGTTCTGTTCTGTAATTCAGTTCCTGTGTAGCCAAGTTTACATTCCGTGTATTACTGATATCTTATGATGTTTCTTTTTCTGTGTGACTTATTTCAGTTAGAATCATCATACCTGAATCCACTCATTGTGCTGCTAAGGGCCTGATGACATAGATTTCATTGCTGAGTGATATTGCTTTGTAAGTGAATACCACAACTTCTTTATCCATTTTTCACTTTCTGCGATGTTGAACTTGTACTGTAAACGAGGTTGTTGTAAACAGAGGCGTCCCAAACTTTGGGGTGGCTGTGTCTTTTTTATTTTAATTTCCCTAAGCTATAGGACCATAAGTGGAAGTGCCCTAGGTTCTGTTGCTTTGTTTTTTAGATGTTTCAGGAAACACCATACACTTCTCCCAAGTGTCTGTTGGCAATTTACATCCCGCCCATCAGCATAACAAGGCTCCCAGTTCTCCATGGCCTGTCCTGTCTTTCTGGACTTTACACTTTTTTCAGATGGCCCTTTTGACCGGGGGGAAGTGAGACTTCATTGTAGTGCAGATTTCCTTTGCAAGCTTGCTTGGTTGGCCAAAAAGGGCGTATGCGTTTTTTCCTGAATATATTCAGGAAAAAACGCATACGCCCTTTTTGGCCAAGTGCATCATTGTGGACGTTCTGCCTCTTTTCCTATGCTTTCAATGCAATTCCAGTCTACCTCCTGAAATGGGTTTCCTGTAATTCTGCCCCGCTTTCAAGTCCTCTTGGCAGCCTTACTTCAGTCTATTTTTGGACGATAGCTGTCATTTATAACTCTGCAGGTTTGTGAATTACAGTGCCCCTGAGCTCCTTTCTTCAACTCGCTTTCTTGTGACCTGGCCGCAACACCGCAGGATGGCTTCAGGCCCTAATCTGGTTCTGGGACGGCACGCTGAGCCTTTGGTTAATTCCTCTTCCTGGTGGGAAATGAGAGTTAAATTTGCCCATCCAGACACCTCCAGCTAGTCTCTCATTGGTTCTCGCTATTCCTGTTCATCTTCCGCAGAAATTGCAAACTGGGCCAAACAGAAGGTTAAAGGGACTGACTCTCCAAGTGGGGAGAGTGTTAGTAAAGCGTCTGGAATGTTGCACCCGAGTACCAGGGGAGGAAAACTGAGACATATTTGAACACGTCTCCCGATCACATGGTTGATCATACTCTAGGTTCCACATGCATGTTTTAGCTGAAGGAAGAATACCTTAAACCTGGGTAGTTGAAACCCGTGGAATGGGTACCATGCAATATGTCTTCAAAGGGTCTTCATGTGCTCACGAACCTCTCCAATCCTATCACTGCTGCGTTTATGCCCCTGTACACATGCTTGATTCTCTTTCGGAGACATAGCAATCCATAAGTTTTAAGATACTCACTAGTCAGGTACATTCTTAGGCGTTTAATATGCGGTGTTGAGTCCATTTCGTTGAGCAAGGAGTAGCTCTTGTCTATTCCATATTTGGCTTAAGGAACTTTATCTGTGCTCATTTCAATCTCTGGTTTTATGCAGCACCCCAACTCACCTTTACCCTTAAGCAAGCATAAGTTGGTTTTCTAAATTTGAGACCCTGTTCTGTTCTGTAATTCAGTTCCTGTGTAGCCAAGTTTACATTCCGTGTATTACTGATATCTTATGATGTTTCTTTTTCTGTGTCACTTATTTCAGTTAGAATCATCATACCTGAATCCACTCATTGTGCTGCTAAGGGCCTGATGACACAGATTTCATTGCTGAGTGATATTGCTTTGTAAGTAAATACCACAACTTTTTTATCCATTTTTCACTTTCTGCGATGTTGAACTTGTACTGTAAACGAGGTTCTTGTAAACAGAGCCGTTCCAAACTTTGGGGTGGCTGTGTCTTTTTGATTTTAAATTCCCTAAGCTATAGGACCATAAGTGGAAGTGCCCTAGGCTCTGTTGCTTTGTTTTTTAGATGTTTCAGGAAACACCATACACTTCTCCCGAGTGTTTGTTGGCAATTTACATCCCGCCCATCAGCATAACAAGGCTCCCTGTTCTCCATGGCCTGTCCTGCCTTTCTGGATTTTACACTTTTTTCAGATGGCCCTTTTGACCGGGGGGAAGTGAGACTTCGTTGTAGTGCAGATTTCCTTTGCAAGCTTGCTTGGTTGGCCAAAAAGGGCGTATGCGTTTTTTCCTGAATATATTCAGGAAAAAACGCATACGCCCTTTTTGGCCAAGTGCATCATTGTGGACGTTCTGCCTCTTTTCCTATGCTTTCAATGCAATTCCAGTCTACCTCCTGAAATGGGTTCCCTGCAATTCTGCCCCGCTTTCAAGTCCTCTTGGCAGCCTTACTTCAGTCTATTTTTGGACGATAGCTGTCATTTATAACTCTGCAGGTTTGTGAATTACAGTGCCCCTGAGCTCCTTTCTTCAACTCGCTTTCTTTTGAGCTGGCCGCAACACCGCAGGATGGCTTCAGGCCCTAATCTGGTTCCGGCCCGGCATGCTGAGCCTTTGGTTAATTCCTCTTCCTGGTGGGAAATGAGAGTTAAATTTGCCCGTCCAGACACCTCCAGCTAGCCTCTCATTGGTTCTCGCTATTCCTGTTCATCTTCCGCAGAAATTGCAAACTGGGCCAAACAGGACGTTAAAGGCGCTGACTCTCCAAGTGGGGAGAGTGTTAGTAAAGCGTCTGGAATGTTGCACCCGAGTACCAGGGGAGGAAAACTGAGACATATTTGAACACGTCTCCCGATCACATGGTTGATCATACTCTGGGTTCCACATGCATGTTTTAGCTGAAGGAAGAATACCTAAAACCTGGGTAGTTGAAACCCGTGGAATGGGTACCATGCAATATGACTTCAAAGGGTCTTCATTTGCTCACCGAACCTCTCCAATCCTATCACTGCTGCGTTTATGCCCCTGTACACATGCTTGATTCTCTTTCGGAGACATAGCAATCTATAGGTTTTAAGATACTTACTAGTCAGGTACATTCTTAGGCGTTTAATATGCGGTGTTGAGTCCATTTCATTGAGCAAGGAGTAGCTCTTGTCTATTCCATATTTGGCTTAAGGAACTTTATCTGTGCTCATTTCAATCTCTGGTTTTATGCAGCACCCCAACTCACCTTTCCCCTTAAGCAAGCATAAGTTGGTTTTCTAAATTTGAGACCCTGTTCTGTTCTGTAATTCAGTTCCTGTGTAGCCAAGTTTACATTCCGTGTATTACTGATATCTTATGATGTTTCTTTTTCTGTGTGACTTATTTCAGTTAGAATCATCATACCTGAATCCACTCATTGTGCTGCTAAGGGCCTGATGACATAGATTTCATTGCTGAGTGATATTGCTTTGTAAGTGAATACCACAACTTCTTTATCCATTTTTCACTTTCTGCGATGTTGAACTTGTACTGTAAACGAGGTTGTTGTAAACAGAGGCGTCCCAAACTTTGGGGTGGCTGTGTCTTTTTTATTTTAATTTCCCTAAGCTATAGGACCATAAGTGGAAGTGCCCTAGGTTCTGTTGCTTTGTTTTTTAGATGTTTCAGGAAACACCATACACTTCTCCCAAGTGTCTGTTGGCAATTTACATCCCGCCCATCAGCATAACAAGGCTCCCAGTTCTCCATGGCCTGTCCTGCCTTTCTGGACTTTACACTTTTTTCAGATGGCCCTTTTGACCGGGGGGAAGTGAGACTTCATTGTAGTGCAGATTTCCTTTGCAAGCTTGCTTGGTTGGCCAAAAAGGGCGTATGCGTTTTTTCCTGAATATATTCAGGAAAAAACGCATACGCCCTTTTTGGCCAAGTGCATCATTGTGGACGTTCTGCCTCTTTTCCTATGCTTTCAATGCAATTCCAGTCTACCTCCTGAAATGGGTTTCCTGTAATTCTGCCCCGCTTTCAAGTCCTCTTGGCAGCCTTACTTCAGTCTATTTTTGGACGATAGCTGTCATTTATAACTCTGCAGGTTTGTGAATTACAGTGCCCCTGAGCTCCTTTCTTCAACTCGCTTTCTTGTGACCTGGCCGCAACACCGCAGGATGGCTTCAGGCCCTAATCTGGTTCTGGGACGGCACGCTGAGCCTTTGGTTAATTCCTCTTCCTGGTGGGAAATGAGAGTTAAATTTGCCCATCCAGACACCTCCAGCTAGTCTCTCATTGGTTCTCGCTATTCCTGTTCATCTTCCGCAGAAATTGCAAACTGGGCCAAACAGAAGGTTAAAGGGACTGACTCTCCAAGTGGGGAGAGTGTTAGTAAAGCGTCTGGAATGTTGCACCCGAGTACCAGGGGAGGAAAACTGAGACATATTTGAACACGTCTCCCGATCACATGGTTGATCATACTCTAGGTTCCACATGCATGTTTTAGCTGAAGGAAGAATACCTTAAACCTGGGTAGTTGAAACCCGTGGAATGGGTACCATGCAATATGTCTTCAAAGGGTCTTCATGTGCTCACGAACCTCTCCAATCCTATCACTGCTGCGTTTATGCCCCTGTACACATGCTTGATTCTCTTTCGGAGACATAGCAATCCATAAGTTTTAAGATACTCACTAGTCAGGTACATTCTTAGGCGTTTAATATGCGGTGTTGAGTCCATTTCGTTGAGCAAGGAGTAGCTCTTGTCTATTCCATATTTGGCTTAAGGAACTTTATCTGTGCTCATTTCAATCTCTGGTTTTATGCAGCACCCCAACTCACCTTTACCCTTAAGCAAGCATAAGTTGGTTTTCTAAATTTGAGACCCTGTTCTGTTCTGTAATTCAGTTCCTGTGTAGCCAAGTTTACATTCCGTGTATTACTGATATCTTATGATGTTTCTTTTTCTGTGTCACTTATTTCAGTTAGAATCATCATACCTGAATCCACTCATTGTGCTGCTAAGGGCCTGATGACACAGATTTCATTGCTGAGTGATATTGCTTTGTAAGTAAATACCACAACTTTTTTATCCATTTTTCACTTTCTGCGATGTTGAACTTGTACTGTAAACGAGGTTCTTGTAAACAGAGCCGTTCCAAACTTTGGGGTGGCTGTGTCTTTTTGATTTTAAATTCCCTAAGCTATAGGACCATAAGTGGAAGTGCCCTAGGCTCTGTTGCTTTGTTTTTTAGATGTTTCAGGAAACACCATACACTTCTCCCGAGTGTTTGTTGGCAATTTACATCCCGCCCATCAGCATAACAAGGCTCCCTGTTCTCCATGGCCTGTCCTGCCTTTCTGGATTTTACACTTTTTTCAGATGGCCCTTTTGACCGGGGGGAAGTGAGACTTCGTTGTAGTGCAGATTTCCTTTGCAAGCTTGCTTGGTTGGCCAAAAAGGGCGTATGCGTTTTTTCCTGAATATATTCAGGAAAAAACGCATACGCCCTTTTTGGCCAAGTGCATCATTGTGGACGTTCTGCCTCTTTTCCTATGCTTTCAATGCAATTCCAGTCTACCTCCTGAAATGGGTTCCCTGCAATTCTGCCCCGCTTTCAAGTCCTCTTGGCAGCCTTACTTCAGTCTATTTTTGGACGATAGCTGTCATTTATAACTCTGCAGGTTTGTGAATTACAGTGCCCCTGAGCTCCTTTCTTCAACTCGCTTTCTTTTGAGCTGGCCGCAACACCGCAGGATGGCTTCAGGCCCTAATCTGGTTCCGGCCCGGCATGCTGAGCCTTTGGTTAATTCCTCTTCCTGGTGGGAAATGAGAGTTAAATTTGCCCGTCCAGACACCTCCAGCTAGCCTCTCATTGGTTCTCGCTATTCCTGTTCATCTTCCGCAGAAATTGCAAACTGGGCCAAACAGGACGTTAAAGGCGCTGACTCTCCAAGTGGGGAGAGTGTTAGTAAAGCGTCTGGAATGTTGCACCCGAGTACCAGGGGAGGAAAACTGAGACATATTTGAACACGTCTCCCGATCACATGGTTGATCATACTCTGGGTTCCACATGCATGTTTTAGCTGAAGGAAGAATACCTAAAACCTGGGTAGTTGAAACCCGTGGAATGGGTACCATGCAATATGACTTCAAAGGGTCTTCATTTGCTCACCGAACCTCTCCAATCCTATCACTGCTGCGTTTATGCCCCTGTACACATGCTTGATTCTCTTTCGGAGACATAGCAATCTATAGGTTTTAAGATACTTACTAGTCAGGTACATTCTTAGGCGTTTAATATGCGGTGTTGAGTCCATTTCATTGAGCAAGGAGTAGCTCTTGTCTATTCCATATTTGGCTTAAGGAACTTTATCTGTGCTCATTTCAATCTCTGGTTTTATGCAGCACCCCAACTCACCTTTCCCCTTAAGCAAGCATAAGTTGGTTTTCTAAATTTGAGACCCTGTTCTGTTCTGTAATTCAGTTCCTGTGTAGCCAAGTTTACATTCCGTGTATTACTGATATCTTATGATGTTTCTTTTTCTGTGTGACTTATTTCAGTTAGAATCATCATACCTGAATCCACTCATTGTGCTGCTAAGGGCCTGATGACATAGATTTCATTGCTGAGTGATATTGCTTTGTAAGTGAATACCACAACTTCTTTATCCATTTTTCACTTTCTGCGATGTTGAACTTGTACTGTAAACGAGGTTCTTGTAAACAGAGCCGTTCCAAACTTTGGGGTGGCTGTGTCTTTTTCATTTTAATTTCCCTAAGCTATAGGACCATAAGTGGAAGTGCCCTAGGCTCTGTTGCTTTGTTTTTTAGATGTTTCAGGAAACACCATACACTTCTCCCAAGTGTCTGTTGGCAATTTACATCCCGCCCATCAGCATAACAAGGCTCCCAGTTCTCCATGGCCTGTCCTGCCTTTCTGGACTTTACACTTTTTTCAGATGGCCCTTTTGACCGGGGGGAAGTGAGACTTCATTGTAGTGCAGATTTCCTTTGCAAGCTTGCTTGGTTGGCCAAAAAGGGCGTATGCGTTTTTTCCTGAATATATTCAGGAAAAAACGCATACGCCCTTTTTGGCCAAGTGCATCATTGTGGACGTTCTGCCTCTTTTCCTATGCTTTCAATGCAATTCCAGTCTACCTCCTGAAATGGGTTTCCTGCAATTCTGCCCCGCTTTCAAGTCCTCTTGGCAGCCTTACTTCAGTCTATTTTTGGACGATAGCTGTCATTTATAACTCTGCAGGTTTGTGAATTACAGTGCCCCTGAGCTCCTTTCTTCAACTCGCTTTCTTGTGACCTGGCCGCAACACCGCAGGATGTCTTCAGGCCCTAATCTGGTTCTGGCACGGCATGCTGAGCCTTTGGTTAATTCCTCTTCCTGGTGGGAAATGAGAGTTAAATTTGCCCATCCAGACACCTCCAGCTAGTCTCTCATTGGTTCTCGCTATTCCTGTTCATCTTCCGCAGAAATTGCAAACTGGGCCAAACAGGAGGTTAAAGGGACTGACTCTCCAAGTGGGGAGAGTGTTAGTAAAGCGTCTGGAATGTTGCACCCGAGTACCAGGGTATGAAAACTGAGACATATTTGAACACGTCTCCCGATCACATGGTTGATCATACTCTGGGTTCCACATGCATGTTTTAGCTGAAGGAAGAATACCTTAAACCTGGGTAGTTGAAACCCGTGGAATGGGTACCATGCAATATGTCTTCAAAGGGTCTTCATGTGCTCACGAACCTCTCCAATCCTATCACTACTGCGTTTATGCCCCTGTACACATGCTTGATTCTCTTTCGGAGACATAGCAATCCATAGGTTTTAAGATACTTACTAGTCAGGTACATTCTTAGGCGTTTAATATGCGGTGTTGAGTCCATTTCGTTGAGCAAGGAGTAGCTCTTGTCTATTCCATATTTGGCTTAAGGAACTTTATCTGTGCTCATTTCAATCTCTGGTTTTATGCAGCACCCCAACTCACCTTTACCCTTAAGCAAGCATAAGTTGGTTTTCTAAATTTGAGACCCTGTTCTGTTCTGTAATTCAGTTCCTGTGTAGCCAAGTTTACATTCCTTGTATTACTGATATCTTATGATGTTTCTTTTTCTGTGTGACTTATTTCAGTTAGAATCATCATACCTGAATCCACTCATTGTGCTGCTAAGGGCCTGATGACATAGATTTCATTGCTGAGTGATATTGCTTTGTAAGTAAATACCACAACTTCTTTATCCATTTTTCACTTTCTGCGATGTTGAACTTGTACTGTAAACGAGGTTCTTGTAAACAGAGGCGTAACAAACTTTGAGGTGGCTGTGTCTTTTTGATTTTAATTTCCCTAAGCTATAGGACCATAAGTGGCCGTGCCCTAGGCTCTGTTGCTTTGTTTTTTAGATGTTTCAGGAAACACCATACACTTCTCCTGAGTGTCTGTTGGTAATTTACATCCCGCCCATCAGCATAACAAGGCTCCCAGTTCTCCATGGCCTGTCCTGCCTTTCTGGATTTTACACTTTTTTCAGATGGCCCTTTTGACTGGGGGGAAGTGAGACTTCATTGTAGTGCAGATTTCCTTTGCAAGCTTGCTTGGTTGGCCAAAAAGGGCGTATGCGTTTTTTCCTGAATATATTCAGGAAAAAACGCATACGCCCTTTTTGGCCAAGTGCATCATTGTGGACGTTCTGCCTCTTTTCCTATGCTTTCAATGCAATTCCAGTCTACCTCCTGAAATCGGTTTCCTGCAATTCTGCCCCGCTTTCAAGTCCTCTTGGCAGCCTTACTTCAGTCTATTTTTGGACGATAGCTGTCATTTATAACTCTGCAGGTTTGTGAATTACAGTGCCCCTGAGCTCCTTTCTTCAACTCGCTTTCTTTTGAGCTGGCCGCAACACCGCAGGATGGCTTCAGGCCCTAATCTGGTTCCGGCACGGCACGCTGAGCCTTTGGTTAATTCCTCTTCCTGGTGGGAAATGAGAGTTAAATTTGCCCGTCCAGACACCTCCAGCTAGCCTCTCATTGGTTCTCGCTATTCCTGTTCATCTTCCGCAGAAATTGCAAACTGGGCCAAACAGGAGGTTAAAGGGACTGACTCTCCAAGTCGGGAGAGTGTTAGTAAAGCGTCTGGAATGTTGCACCCGAGTACCAGGGTACGAAAACTGAGACATATTTGAACACGTCTCCCGATCACATGGTTGATCATACTCTAGGTTCCACATGCATGTTTTAGCTGAAGGAAGAATACCTAAAACCTGGGTAGTTGAAACCCGTGGAATGGGTACCATGCAATATGACTTCAAAGGGTCTTCATTTGCTCACGAACCTCTCCAATCCTATCACTGCTGCGTTTATGCCCCTGTACACATGCTTGATTCTCTTTCGGAGACATAGCAATCCATAGGTTTTAAGATACTTACTAGTCAGGTACATTCTTAGGCGTTTAATATGGGGTGTTAAGTTCATTTCGTTGAGCAAGGAGTAGCTCTTGTCTATTCCATATTTGGCTTAAGGAACTTTATCTGTGCTCATTTCAATCTCTGGTTTTATGCAGCAACCCAACTCACCTTTCCCCTTAAGCAAGCATAAGTTGGTTTTCTAAATTTGAGACCCTGTTCTATTCTGTAATTCAGTTCCTGTGTAGCCAAGTTTACATTCCGTGTATTAGTGATATCTTATGATGTTTCTTTTTCTGTGTGACTTATTTCAGTTAGAATCATCGTACCTGAATCCACTCATTGTGCTGCTAAGGGCCTGATGACACAGATTTCATTGCTGAGTGATATTGCTTTGTAAGTAAATACCACAACTTCTTTATCCATTTTTCACTTTCTGCGATGTTGAACTTGTACTGTAAACGAGGTTCTTGTAAACAGAGCCGTTCCAAACTTTGGGGTGGCTGTGTCTTTTTGATTTTAATTTCCCTAAGCTATAGGACCATAAGTGGAAGTGTCCTAGGTTCTGTTGCTTTGTTTTTTAGATGTTTCAGGAAACACCATACACTTCTCCCGAGTGGTTGTTGGGAATTTACATCCCGCCCATCAGCATAACAAGGCTCCCAGTTGTCCATGGCCTGTCCTGCCTTTCTGGATTTTACACTTTTTTCAGATGGCCCTTTTGACCGGGGGGAAGTGAGACTTCATTGTAGTGCAGATTTCCTTTGCAAGCTTGCTTGGTTGGCCAAAAAGGGCGTATGCGTTTTTTCCTGAATATATTCAGGAAAAAACGCATACGCCCTTTTTGGCCAAGTGCATCATTGTGGACGTTCTGCCTCTTTTCCTATGCTTTCAATGCAATTCCAGTCTACCTCCTGAAATCGGTTTCCTGCAATTCTGCCCCGCTTTCAAGTCCTCTTGGCAGCCTTACTTCAGTCTATTTTTGGACGATAGCTGTCATTTATAACTCTGCAGGTTTGTGAATTACAGTGCCCCTGAGCTCCTTTCTTCAACTCGCTTTCTGGTGAGCTGGCCGCAACACCGCAGGATGGCTTCAGGCCCTAATTGGTTCCGGCACGGCACGCTGAGCCTTTGGTTATTTCCTCTTCCTGGTGGGAAATGAGAGTTAAATTTGCCCATCCAGACACCTGCAGCTAGTCTCTCATTGGTTCTCGCTATTCCTGTTCATCTTCCACAGAAATTGCAAACTGGGCCAAACAGGAGGTTAAAGGGACTGACTCTCCAAGTGGGGAGAGTGTTAGTAAAGCGTCTGGAATGTTGCACCCGAGTACCAGGGTATGAAAACTGAGACATATTTGAACACGTCTCCCGATCACATGGTTGATCATACTGTAGGTTCCACATGCATGTTTTAGCTGAAGGAAGAATACCTTAAACCTGGGTAGTTGAAACCCGTGGAATGGGTACCATGCAATATGACTTCAAAGGGTCTTCATTTGCTCACGAACATCTCCAATCCTATCACTGCTGCGTTTATGCCCCTGTACACATGCTTGATTCTCTTTCGGAGACATAGCAATCCATAGGTTTTAAGATACTTACTAGTCAGGTACATTCTTAGGCGTTTAATATGCGGTGTTGAGTCCATTTCGTTGAGCAAGGAGTAGCTCTTGTCTATTCCATATTTGGCTTAAGGAACTTTATCTGTGCTCATTTCAATCTCTGGTTTTATGCAGCACCCCAACTCACCTTTACCCTTAAGCAAGCATAAGTTGGTTTTCTAAATTTGAGACCCTGTTCTGTTCTGTAATTCAGTTCCTGTGTAGCCAAGTTTACATTCCGTGTATTACTGATATCTTATGATGTTTCTTTTTCTGTGTCACTTATTTCAGTTAGAATCATCATACCTGAATCCACTCATTGTGCTGCTAAGGGCCTGATGACACAGGTTTCATTGCTGAGTGATATTGCTTTGTAAGTAAATACCACAACTTTTTTATCCATTTTTCACTTTCTGCGATGTTGAACTTGTACTGTAAACGAGGTTCTTGTAAACAGAGCCGTTCCAAACTTTGGGGTGGCTGTGTCTTTTTGATTTTAAATTCCCTAAGCTATAAGACCATAAGTGGAAGTGCCCTAGGCTCTGTTGCTTTGTTTTTTAGATGTTTCAGGAAACACCATACACTTCTCCCGAGTGTTTGTTGGCAATTTACATCCCGCCCATCAGCATAACAAGGCTCCCTGTTCTCCATGGCCTGTCCTGCCTTTCTGGATTTTACACTTTTTTCAGATGGCCCTTTTGACCGGGGGGAAGTGAGACTTCGTTGTAGTGCAGATTTCCTTTGCAAGCTTGCTTGGTTGGCCAAAAAGGGCGTATGCGTTTTTTCCTGAATATATTCAGGAAAAAACGCATACGCCCTTTTTGGCCAAGTGCATCATTGTGGACGTTCTGCCTCTTTTCCTATGCTTTCAATGCAATTCCAGTCTACCTCCTGAAATGGGTTCCCTGCAATTCTGCCCCGCTTTCAAGTCCTCTTGGCAGCCTTACTTCAGTCTATTTTTGGACGATAGCTGTCATTTATAACTCTGCAGGTTTGTGAATTACAGTGCCCCTGAGCTCCTTTCTTCAACTCGCTTTCTTTTGAGCTGGCCGCAACACCGCAGGATGGCTTCAGGCCCTAATCTGGTTCCGGCCCGGCATGCTGAGCCTTTGGTTAATTCCTCTTCCTGGTGGGAAATGAGAGTTAAATTTGCCCGTCCAGACACCTCCAGCTAGCCTCTCATTGGTTCTCGCTATTCCTGTTCATCTTCCGCAGAAATTGCAAACTGGGCCAAACAGGACGTTAAAGGCGCTGACTCTCCAAGTGGGGAGAGTGTTAGTAAAGCGTCTGGAATGTTGCACCCGAGTACCAGGGGAGGAAAACTGAGACATATTTGAACACGTCTCCCGATCACATGGTTGATCATACTCTGGGTTCCACATGCATGTTTTAGCTGAAGGAAGAATACCTAAAACCTGGGTAGTTGAAACCCGTGGAATGGGTACCATGCAATATGACTTCAAAGGGTCTTCATTTGCTCACCGAACCTCTCCAATCCTATCACTGCTGCGTTTATGCCCCTGTACACATGCTTGATTCTCTTTCGGAGACATAGTAATCTATAGGTTTTAAGATACTTACTAGTCAGGTACATTCTTAGGCGTTTAATATGCGGTGTTGAGTCCATTTCGTTGAGCAAGGAGTAGCTCTTGTCTATTCCATATTTGGCTTAAGGAACTTTATCTGTGCTCATTTCAATCTCTGGTTTTATGCAGCACCCCAACTCACCTTTCCCCTTAAGCAAGCATAAGTTGGTTTTCTAAATTTGAGACCCTGTTCTGTTCTGTAATTCAGTTCCTGTGTAGCCAAGTTTACATTCCGTGTATTACTGATATCTTATGATGTTTCTTTTTCTGTGTGACTTATTTCAGTTAGAATCATCATACCTGAATCCACTCATTGTGCTGCTAAGGGCCTGATGACATAGATTTCATTGCTGAGTGATATTGCTTTGTAAGTGAATACCACAACTTCTTTATCCATTTTTCACTTTCTGCGATGTTGAACTTGTACTGTAAACGAGGTTCTTGTAAACAGAGCCGTTCCAAACTTTGGGGTGGCTGTGTCTTTTTCATTTTAATTTCCCTAAGCTATAGGACCATAAGTGGAAGTGCCCTAGGCTCTGTTGCTTTGTTTTTTAGATGTTTCAGGAAACACCATACACTTCTCCCAAGTGTCTGTTGGCAATTTACATCCCGCCCATCAGCATAACAAGGCTCCCAGTTCTCCATGGCCTGTCCTGCCTTTCTGGACTTTACACTTTTTTCAGATGGCCCTTTTGACCGGGGGGAAGTGAGACTTCATTGTAGTGCAGATTTCCTTTGCAAGCTTGCTTGGTTGGCCAAAAAGGGCGTATGCGTTTTTTCCTGAATATATTCAGGAAAAAACGCATACGCCCTTTTTGGCCAAGTGCATCATTGTGGACGTTCTGCCTCTTTTCCTATGCTTTCAATGCAATTCCAGTCTACCTCCTGAAATGGGTTTCCTGCAATTCTGCCCCGCTTTCAAGTCCTCTTGGCAGCCTTACTTCAGTCTATTTTTGGACGATAGCTGTCATTTATAACTCTGCAGGTTTGTGAATTACAGTGCCCCTGAGCTCCTTTCTTCAACTCGCTTTCTTGTGACCTGGCCGCAACACCGCAGGATGTCTTCAGGCCCTAATCTGGTTCTGGCACGGCACACTGAGCCTTTGGTTAATTCCTCTTCCTGGTGGGAAATGAGAGTTAAATTTGCCCATCCAGACACCTCCAGCTAGTCTCTCATTGGTTCTCGCTATTCCTGTTCATCTTCCGCAGAAATTGCAAACTGGGCCAAACAGGAGGTTAAAGGGACTGACTCTCCAAGTGGGGAGAGTGTTAGTAAAGCGTCTGGAATGTTGCACCCGAGTACCAGGGTATGAAAACTGAGACATATTTGAACACGTCTCCCGATCACATGGTTGATCATACTCTGGGTTCCACATGCATGTTTTAGCTGAAGGAAGAATACCTTAAACCTGGGTAGTTGAAACCCGTGGAATGGGTACCATGCAATATGTCTTCAAAGGGTCTTCATGTGCTCACGAACCTCTCCAATCCTATCACTACTGCGTTTATGCCCCTGTACACATGCTTGATTCTCTTTCGGAGACATAGCAATCCATAGGTTTTAAGATACTTACTAGTCAGGTACATTCTTAGGCGTTTAATATGCGGTGTTGAGTCCATTTCGTTGAGCAAGGAGTAGCTCTTGTCTATTCCATATTTGGCTTAAGGAACTTTATCTGTGCTCATTTCAATCTCTGGTTTTATGCAGCACCCCAACTCACCTTTCCCCTTAAGCAAGCATAAGTTGGTTTTCTAAATTTGAGACCCTGTTCTGTTCTGTAATTCAGTTCCTGTGTAGCCAAGTTTACATTCCTTGTATTACTGATATCTTATGATGTTTCTTTTTCTGTGTGACTTATTTCAGTTAGAATCATCATACCTGAATCCACTCATTGTGCTGCTAAGGGCCTGATGACATAGATTTCATTGCTGAGTGATATTGCTTTGTAAGTAAATACCACAACTTCTTTATCCATTTTTCACTTTCTGCAATGTTGAACTTGTACTGTAAACGAGGTTCTTGTAAACAGAGGCGTAACAAACTTTGAGGTGGCTGTGTCTTTTTGATTTTAATTTCCCTAAGCTATAGGACCATAAGTGGCAGTGCCCTAGGCTCTGTTGCTTTGTTTTTTAGATGTTTCAGGAAACACCATACACTTCTCCTGAGTGTCTGTTGGTAATTTACATCCCACCCATCAGCATAACAAGGCTCCCAGTTCTCCATGGCCTGTCCTGCCTTTCTGGATTTTACACTTTTTTCAGATGGCCCTTTTGACTGGGGGGAAGTGAGACTTCATTGTAGTGCAGATTTCCTTTGCAAGCTTGCTTGGTTGGCCAAAAAGGGCGTATGCGTTTTTTCCTGAATATATTCAGGAAAAAACGCATACGCCCTTTTTGGCCAAGTGCATCATTGTGGACGTTCTGCCTCTTTTCCTATGCTTTCAATGCAATTCCAGTCTACCTCCTGAAATCGGTTTCCTGCAATTCTGCCCCGCTTTCAAGTCCTCTTGGCAGCCTTACTTCAGTCTATTTTTGGACGATAGCTGTCATTTATAACTCTGCAGGTTTGTGAATTACAGTGCCCCTGAGCTCCTTTCTTCAACTCGCTTTCTTTTGAGCTGGCCGCAACACCGCAGGATGTCTTCAGGCCCTAATCTGGTTCTGGCACGGCACGCTGAGCCTTTGGTTAATTCCTCTTCCTGGTGGGAAATGAGAGTTAAATTTGCCCGTCCAGACACCTCCAGCTAGCCTCTCATTGGTTCTCGCTATTCCTGTTCATCTTCCGCAGAAATTGCAAACTGGGCCAAACAGGAGGTTAAAGGGACTGACTCTCCAAGTCGGGAGAGTGTTAGTAAAGCGTCTGGAATGTTGCACCCGAGTACCAGGGTACGAAAACTGAGACATATTTGAACACGTCTCCCGATCACATGGTTGATCATACTCTAGGTTCCACATGCATGTTTTAGCTGAAGGAAGAATACCTAAAACCTGGGTAGTTGAAACCCGTGGAATGGGTACCATGCAATATGACTTCAAAGGGTCTTCATTTGCTCACGAACCTCTCCAATCCTATCACTGCTGCGTTTATGCCCCTGTACACATGCTTGATTCTCTTTCGGAGACATAGCAATCCATAGGTTTTAAGATACTTACTAGTCAGGTACATTCTTAGGCGTTTAATATGGGGTGTTAAGTTCATTTCGTTGAGCAAGGAGTAGCTCTTGTCTATTCCATATTTGGCTTAAGGAACTTTATCTGTGCTCATTTCAATCTCTGGTTTTATGCAGCACCCCAACTCACCTTTACCCTTAAGCAAGCATAAGTTGGTTTTCTAAATTTGAGACCCTGTTCTGTTCTGTAATTCAGTTCCTGTGTAGCCAAGTTTACATTCCGTGTATTACTGATATCTTATGATGTTTCTTTTTCTGTGTGACTTATTTCAGTTAGAATCATCATACCTGAATCCACTCATTGTGCTGCTAAGGGCCTGATGACATAGATTTCATTGCTGAGTGATATTGCTTTGTAAGTGAATACCACAACTTCTTTATCCATTTTTCACTTTCTGCGATGTTGAACTTGTACTGTAAACGAGGTTCTTGTAAACAGAGCCGTTCCAAACTTTGGGGTGGCTGTGTCTTTTTTATTTTAATTTCCCTAAGCTATAGGACCATAAGTGGAAGTGCCCTAGGCTCTGTTGCTTTGTTTTTTAGATGTTTCAGGAAACACCATACACTTCTCCCAAGTGTCTGTTGGCAATTTACATCCCGCCCATCAGCATAACAAGGCTCCCAGTTCTCCATGGCCTGTCCTGCCTTTCTGGACTTTACACTTTTTTCAGATGGCCCTTTTGACCGGGGGGAAGTGAGACTTCATTGTAGTGCAGATTTCCTTTGCAAGCTTGCTTGGTTGGCCAAAAAGGGCGTATGCGTTTTTTCCTGAATATATTCAGGAAAAAACGCATACGCCCTTTTTGGCCAAGTGCATCATTGTGGACGTTCTGCCTCTTTTCCTATGCTTTCAATGCAATTCCAGTCTACCTCCTGAAATGGGTTTCCTGCAATTCTGCCCCGCTTTCAAGTCCTCTTGGCAGCCTTACTTCAGTCTATTTTTGGACGATAGCTGTCATTTATAACTCTGCAGGTTTGTGAATTACAGTGCCCCTGAGCTCCTTTCTTCAACTCGCTTTCTTGTGACCTGGCCGCAACACCGCAGGATGGCTTCAGGCCCTAATCTGGTTCTGGGACGGCACGCTGAGCCTTTGGTTAATTCCTCTTCCTGGTGGGAAATGAGAGTTAAATTTGCCCATCCAGACACCTCCAGCTAGTCTCTCATTGGTTCTCGCTATTCCTGTTCATCTTCCGCAGAAATTGCAAACTGGGCCAAACAGGAGGTTAAAGGGACTGACTCTCCAAGTGGGGAGAGTGTTAGTAAAGCGTCTGGAATGTTGCACCCGAGTACCAGGGTATGAAAACTGAGACATATTTGAACACGTCTCCCGATCACATGGTTGATCATACTCTAGGTTCCACATGCATGTTTTAGCTGAAGGAAGAATACCTTAAACCTGGGTAGTTGAAACCCGTGGAATGGGTACCATGCAATATGTCTTCAAAGGGTCTTCATGTGCTCACGAACCTCTCCAATCCTATCACTGCTGCGTTTATGCCCCTGTACACATGCTTGATTCTCTTTCGGAGACATAGCAATCCATAGGTTTTAAGATACTTACTAGTCAGGTACGTTCTTAGGCGTTTAATATGCGGTGTTGAGTCCATTTCGTTGAGCAAGGAGTAGCTCTTGTCTATTCCATATTTGGCTTAAGGAACTTTATCTGTGCTCATTTCAATCTCTGGTTTTATGCAGCACCCCAACTCACCTTTACCCTTAAGCAAGCATAAGTTGGTTTTCTAAATTTGAGACCCTGTTCTGTTCTGTAATTCAGTTCCTGTGTAGCCAAGTTTACATTCCGTGTATTACTGATATCTTATGATGTTTCTTTTTCTGTGTCACTTATTTCAGTTAGAATCATCATACCTGAATCCACTCATTGTGCTGCTAAGGGCCTGATGACACAGATTTCATTGCTGAGTGATATTGCTTTGTAAGTAAATACCACAACTTTTTTATCCATTTTTCACTTTCTGCGATGTTGAACTTGTACTGTAAACGAGGTTCTTGTAAACAGAGCCGTTCCAAACTTTGGGGTGGCTGTGTCTTTTTGATTTTAAATTCCCTAAGCTATAGGACCATAAGTGGAAGTGCCCTAGGCTCTGTTGCTTTGTTTTTTAGATGTTTCAGGAAACACCATACACTTCTCCCGAGTGTTTGTTGGCAATTTACATCCCGCCCATCAGCATAACAAGGCTCCCTGTTCTCCATGGCCTGTCCTGCCTTTCTGGATTTTACACTTTTTTCAGATGGCCCTTTTGACCGGGGGGAAGTGAGACTTCGTTGTAGTGCAGATTTCCTTTGCAAGCTTGCTTGGTTGGCCAAAAAGGGCGTATGCGTTTTTTCCTGAATATATTCAGGAAAAAACGCATACGCCCTTTTTGGCCAAGTGCATCATTGTGGACGTTCTGCCTCTTTTCCTATGCTTTCAATGCAATTCCAGTCTACCTCCTGAAATGGGTTCCCTGCAATTCTGCCCCGCTTTCAAGTCCTCTTGGCAGCCTTACTTCAGTCTATTTTTGGACGATAGCTGTCATTTATAACTCTGCAGGTTTGTGAATTACAGTGCCCCTGAGCTCCTTTCTTCAACTCCCTTTCTTTTGAGCTGGCCGCAACACCGCAGGATGGCTTCAGGCCCTAATCTGGTTCCGGCCCGGCATGCTGAGCCTTTGGTTAATTCCTCTTCCTGGTGGGAAATGAGAGTTAAATTTGCCCGTCCAGACACCTCCAGCTAGCCTCTCATTGGTTCTCGCTATTCCTGTTCATCTTCCGCAGAAATTGCAAACTGGGCCAAACAGGACGTTAAAGGCGCTGACTCTCCAAGTGGGGAGAGTGTTAGTAAAGCGTCTGGAATGTTGCACCCGAGTACCAGGGGAGGAAAACTGAGACATATTTGAACACGTCTCCCGATCACATGGTTGATCATACTCTGGGTTCCACATGCATGTTTTAGCTGAAGGAAGAATACCTAAAACCTGGGTAGTTGAAACCCGTGGAATGGGTACCATGCAATATGACTTCAAAGGGTCTTCATTTGCTCACCGAACCTCTCCAATCCTATCACTGCTGCGTTTATGCCCCTGTACACATGCTTGATTCTCTTTCGGAGACATAGCAATCTATAGGTTTTAAGATACTTACTAGTGAGGTACATTCTTAGGCGTTTAATATGCGGTGTTGAGTCCATTTCGTTGAGCAAGGAGTAGCTCTTGTCTATTCCATATTTGGCTTAAGGAACTTTATCTGTGCTCATTTCAATCTCTGGTTTTATGCAGCACCCCAACTCACCTTTCCCCTTAAGCAAGCATAAGTTGGTTTTCTAAATTTGAGACCCTGTTCTGTTCTGTAATTCAGTTCCTGTGTAGCCAAGTTTACATTCCGTGTATTACTGATATCTTATGATGTTTCTTTTTCTGTGTGACTTATTTCAGTTAGAATCATCATACCTGAATCCACTCATTGTGCTGCTAAGGGCCTGATGACATAGATTTCATTGCTGAGTGATATTGCTTTGTAAGTGAATACCACAACGTCTTTATCCATTTTTCACTTTCTGCGATGTTGAACTTGTACTGTAAACGAGGTTCTTGTAAACAGAGCCGTTCCAAACTTTGGGGTGGCTGTGTCTTTTTTATTTTAATTTCCCTAAGCTATAGGACCATAAGTGGAAGTGCCCTAGGCTCTGTTGCTTTGTTTTTTAGATGTTTCAGGAAACACCATACACTTCTCCCAAGTGTCTGTTGGCAATTTACATCCCGCCCATCAGCATAACAAGGCTCCCAGTTCTCCATGGCCTGTCCTGCCTTTCTGGACTTTACACTTTTTTCAGATGGCCCTTTTGACCGGGGGGAAGTGAGACTTCATTGTAGTGCAGATTTCCTTTGCAAGCTTGCTTGGTTGGCAAAAAAGGGCGTATGCGTTTTTTCCTGAATATATTCAGGAAAAAACGCATACGCCCTTTTTGGCCAAGTGCATCATTGTGGACGTTCTGCCTCTTTTCCTATGCTTTCAATGCAATTCCAGTCTACCTCCTGAAATGGGTTTCCTGCAATTCTGCCCCGCTTTCAAGTCCTCTTGGCAGCCTTACTTCAGTCTATTTTTGGACGATAGCTGTCATTT
Organism: Delphinus delphis; assembly: GCF_949987515.2. Classification (NCBI taxonomy): domain Eukaryota; kingdom Metazoa; phylum Chordata; class Mammalia; order Artiodactyla; family Delphinidae; genus Delphinus; species Delphinus delphis. The sequence goes on along the minus strand of NC_082690.1, from coordinate 465,322 downwards.
ATAACTCTGCAGGTTTGTGAATTACAGTGCCCCTGAGCTCCTTTCTTCAACTCGCTTTCTTGTGACCTGGCCGCAACACCGCAGGATGGCTTCAGGCCCTAATCTGGTTCTGGGACGGCACGCTGAGCCTTTGGTTAATTCCTCTTCCTGGTGGGAAATGAGAGTTAAATTTGCCCATCCAGACACCTCCAGCTAGTCTCTCATTGGTTCTCGCTATTCCTGTTCATCTTCTGCAGAAATTGCAAACTGGGCCAAACAGGAGGTTAAAGGGACTGACTCTCCAAGTGGGGAGAGTGTTAGTAAAGCGTCTGGAATGTTGCACCCGAGTACCAGGGTATGAAAACTGAGACATATTTGAACACGTCTCCCGATCACATGGTTGATCATACTCTAGGTTCCACATGCATGTTTTAGCTGAAGGAAGAATACCTTAAACCTGGGTAGTTGAAACCCGTGGAATGGGTACCATGCAATATGTCTTCAAAGGGTCTTCATGTGCTCACGAACCTCTCCAATCCTATCACTGCTGCGTTTATGCCCCTGTACACATGCTTGATTCTCTTTCGGAGACATAGCAATCCATAGGTTTTAAGATACTTACTAGTCAGGTACATTCTTAGGCGTTTAATATGCGGTGTTGAGTCCATTTCGTTGAGCAAGGAGTAGCTCTTGTCTATTCCATATTTGGCTTAAGGAACTTTATCTGTGCTCATTTCAATCTCTGGTTTTATGCAGCACCCCAACTCACCTTTACCCTTAAGCAAGCATAAGTTGGTTTTCTAAATTTGAGACCCTGTTCTGTTCTGTAATTCAGTTCCTGTGTAGCCAAGTTTACATTCCGTGTATTACTGATATCTTATGATGTTTCTTTTTCTGTGTGACTTATTTCAGTTAGAATCATCATACCTGAATCCACTCATTGTGCTGCTAAGGGCCTGATGACACAGATTTCATTGCTGAGTGATATTGCTTTGTAAGTAAATACCACAACTTTTTTATCCATTTTTCACTTTCTGCGATGTTGAACTTGTACTGTAAACGAGGTTCTTGTAAACAGAGCCGTTCCAAACTTTGGGGTGGCTGTGTCTTTTTGATTTTAAATTCCCTAAGCTATAGGACCATAAGTGGAAGTGCCCTAGGCTCTGTTGCTTTGTTTTTTAGATGTTTCAGGAAACACCATACACTTCTCCCGAGTGTTTGTTGGCAATTTACATCCCGCCCATCAGCATAACAAGGCTCCCTGTTCTCCATGGCCTGTCCTGCCTTTCTGGATTTTACACTTTTTTCAGATGGCCCTTTTGACCGGGGGGAAGTGAGACTTCGTTGTAGTGCAGATTTCCTTTGCAAGCTTGCTTGGTTGGCCAAAAAGGGCGTATGCGTTTTTTCCTGAATATATTCAGGAAAAAACGCATACGCCCTTTTTGGCCAAGTGCATCATTGTGGACGTTCTGCCTCTTTTCCTATGCTTTCAATGCAATTCCAGTCTACCTCCTGAAATGGGTTCCCTGCAATTCTGCCCCGCTTTCAAGTCCTCTTGGCAGCCTTACTTCAGTCTATTTTTGGACGATAGCTGTCATTTATAACTCTGCAGGTTTGTGAATTACAGTGCCCCTGAGCTCCTTTCTTCAACTCCCTTTCTTTTGAGCTGGCCGCAACACCGCAGGATGGCTTCAGGCCCTAATCTGGTTCCGGCCCGGCATGCTGAGCCTTTGGTTAATTCCTCTTCCTGGTGGGAAATGAGAGTTAAATTTGCCCGTCCAGACACCTCCAGCTAGCCTCTCATTGGTTCTCGCTATTCCTGTTCATCTTCCGCAGAAATTGCAAACTGGGCCAAACAGGACGTTAAAGGCGCTGACTCTCCAAGTGGGGAGAGTGTTAGTAAAGCGTCTGGAATGTTGCACCCGAGTACCAGGGGAGGAAAACTGAGACATATTTGAACACGTCTCCCGATCACATGGTTGATCATACTCTGGGTTCCACATGCATGTTTTAGCTGAAGGAAGAATACCTAAAACCTGGGTAGTTGAAACCCGTGGAATGGGTACCATGCAATATGACTTCAAAGGGTCTTCATTTGCTCACCGAACCTCTCCAATCCTATCACTGCTGCGTTTATGCCCCTGTACACATGCTTGATTCTCTTTCGGAGACATAGCAATCTATAGGTTTTAAGATACTTACTAGTCAGGTACATTCTTAGGCGTTTAATATGCGGTGTTGAGTCCATTTCGTTGAGCAAGGAGTAGCTCTTGTCTATTCCATATTTGGCTTAAGGAACTTTATCTGTGCTCATTTCAATCTCTGGTTTTATGCAGCACCCCAACTCACCTTTCCCCTTAAGCAAGCATAAGTTGGTTTTCTAAATTTGAGACCCTGTTCTGTTCTGTAATTCAGTTCCTGTGTAGCCAAGTTTACATTCCGTGTATTACTGATATCTTATGATGTTTCTTTTTCTGTGTCACTTATTTCAGTTAGAATCATCATACCTGAATCCACTCATTGTGCTGCTAAGGGCCTGATGACACAGATTTCATTGCTGAGTGATATTGCTTTGTAAGTAAATACCACAACTTTTTTATCCATTTTTCACTTTCTGCGATGTTGAACTTGTACTGTAAACGAGGTTCTTGTAAACAGAGCCGTTCCAAACTTTGGGGTGGCTGTGTCTTTTTGATTTTAAATTCCCTAAGCTATAGGACCATAAGTGGAAGTGCCCTAGGCTCTGTTGCTTTGTTTTTTAGATGTTTCAGGAAACACCATACACTTCTCCCGAGTGTTTGTTGGCAATTTACATCCCGCCCATCAGCATAACAAGGCTCCCTGTTCTCCATGGCCTGTCCTGCCTTTCTGGATTTTACACTTTTTTCAGATGGCCCTTTTGACCGGGGGGAAGTGAGACTTCGTTGTAGTGCAGATTTCCTTTGCAAGCTTGCTTGGTTGGCCAAAAAGGGCGTATGCGTTTTTTCCTGAATATATTCAGGAAAAAACGCATACGCCCTTTTTGGCCAAGTGCATCATTGTGGACGTTCTGCCTCTTTTCCTATGCTTTCAATGCAATTCCAGTCTACCTCCTGAAATGGGTTCCCTGCAATTCTGCCCCGCTTTCAAGTCCTCTTGGCAGCCTTACTTCAGTCTATTTTTGGACGATAGCTGTCATTTATAACTCTGCAGGTTTGTGAATTACAGTGCCCCTGAGCTCCTTTCTTCAACTCCCTTTCTTTTGAGCTGGCCGCAACACCGCAGGATGGCTTCAGGCCCTAATCTGGTTCCGGCCCGGCATGCTGAGCCTTTGGTTAATTCCTCTTCCTGGTGGGAAATGAGAGTTAAATTTGCCCGTCCAGACACCTCCAGCTAGCCTCTCATTGGTTCTCGCTATTCCTGTTCATCTTCCGCAGAAATTGCAAACTGGGCCAAACAGGACGTTAAAGGCGCTGACTCTCCAAGTGGGGAGAGTGTTAGTAAAGCGTCTGGAATGTTGCACCCGAGTACCAGGGGAGGAAAACTGAGACATATTTGAACACGTCTCCCGATCACATGGTTGATCATACTCTGGGTTCCACATGCATGTTTTAGCTGAAGGAAGAATACCTAAAACCTGGGTAGTTGAAACCCGTGGAATGGGTACCATGCAATATGACTTCAAAGGGTCTTCATTTGCTCACCGAACCTCTCCAATCCTATCACTGCTGCGTTTATGCCCCTGTACACATGCTTGATTCTCTTTCGGAGACATAGCAATCTATAGGTTTTAAGATACTTACTAGTCAGGTACATTCTTAGGCGTTTAATATGCGGTGTTGAGTCCATTTCGTTGAGCAAGGAGTAGCTCTTGTCTATTCCATATTTGGCTTAAGGAACTTTATCTGTGCTCATTTCAATCTCTGGTTTTATGCAGCACCCCAACTCACCTTTACCCTTAAGCAAGCATAAGTTGGTTTTCTAAATTTGAGACCCTGTTCTGTTCTGTAATTCAGTTCCTGTGTAGCCAAGTTTACATTCCGTGTATTACTGATATCTTATGATGTTTCTTTTTCTGTGTGACTTATTTCAGTTAGAATCATCATACCTGAATCCACTCATTGTGCTGCTAAGGGCCTGATGACATAGATTTCATTGCTGAGTGATATTGCTTTGTAAGTGAATACCACAACGTCTTTATCCATTTTTCACTTTCTGCGATGTTGAACTTGTACTGTAAACGAGGTTCTTGTAAACAGAGCCGTTCCAAACTTTGGGGTGGCTGTGTCTTTTTTATTTTAATTTCCCTAAGCTATAGGACCATAAGTGGAAGTGCCCTAGGCTCTGTTGCTTTGTTTTTTAGATGTTTCAGGAAACACCATACACTTCTCCCAAGTGTCTGTTGGCAATTTACATCCCGCCCATCAGCATAACAAGGCTCCCAGTTCTCCATGGCCTGTCCTGCCTTTCTGGACTTTACACTTTTTTCAGATGGCCCTTTTGACCGGGGGGAAGTGAGACTTCATTGTAGTGCAGATTTCCTTTGCAAGCTTGCTTGGTTGGCAAAAAAGGGCGTATGCGTTTTTTCCTGAATATATTCAGGAAAAAACGCATACGCCCTTTTTGGCCAAGTGCATCATTGTGGACGTTCTGCCTCTTTTCCTATGCTTTCAATGCAATTCCAGTCTACCTCCTGAAATGGGTTTCCTGCAATTCTGTCCCGCTTTCAAGTCCTCTTGGCAGCCTTACTTCAGTCTATTTTTGGACGATAGCTGTCATTTATAACTCTGCAGGTTTGTGAATTACAGTGCCCCTGAGCTCCTTTCTTCAACTCGCTTTCTTGTGACCTGGCCGCAACACCGCAGGATGGCTTCAGGCCCTAATCTGGTTCTGGGACGGCACGCTGAGCCTTTGGTTAATTCCTCTTCCTGGTGGGAAATGAGAGTTAAATTTGCCCATCCAGACACCTCCAGCTAGTCTCTCATTGGTTCTCGCTATTCCTGTTCATCTTCCGCAGAAATTGCAAACTGGGCCAAACAGGAGGTTAAAGGGACTGACTCTCCAAGTGGGGAGAGTGTTAGTAAAGCGTCTGGAATGTTGCACCCGAGTACCAGGGTATGAAAACTGAGACATATTTGAACACGTCTCCCGATCACATGGTTGATCATACTCTAGGTTCCACATGCATGTTTTAGCTGAAGGAAGAATACCTTAAACCTGGGTAGTTGAAACCCGTGGAATGGGTACCATGCAATATGTCTTCAAAGGGTCTTCATGTGCTCACGAACCTCTCCAATCCTATCACTGCTGCGTTTATGCCCCTGTACACATGCTTGATTCTCTTTCGGAGACATAGCAATCCATAGGTTTTAAGATACTTACTAGTCAGGTACATTCTTAGGCGTTTAATATGCGGTGTTGAGTCCATTTCGTTGAGCAAGGAGTAGCTCTTGTCTATTCCATATTTGGCTTAAGGAACTTTATCTGTGCTCATTTCAATCTCTGGTTTTATGCAGCACCCCAACTCACCTTTACCCTTAAGCAAGCATAAGTTGGTTTTCTAAATTTGAGACCCTGTTCTGTTCTGTAATTCAGTTCCTGTGTAGCCAAGTTTACATTCCGTGTATTACTGATATCTTATGATGTTTCTTTTTCTGTGTCACTTATTTCAGTTAGAATCATCATACCTGAATCCACTCATTGTGCTGCTAAGGGCCTGATGACACAGATTTCATTGCTGAGTGATATTGCTTTGTAAGTAAATACCACAACTTTTTTATCCATTTTTCACTTTCTGCGATGTTGAACTTGTACTGTAAACGAGGTTCTTGTAAACAGAGCCGTTCCAAACTTTGGGGTGGCTGTGTCTTTTTGATTTTAAATTCCCTAAGCTATAGGACCATAAGTGGAAGTGCCCTAGGCTCTGTTGCTTTGTTTTTTAGATGTTTCAGGAAACACCATACACTTCTCCCGAGTGTTTGTTGGCAATTTACATCCCGCCCATCAGCATAACAAGGCTCCCTGTTCTCCATGGCCTGTCCTGCCTTTCTGGATTTTACACTTTTTTCAGATGGCCCTTTTGACCGGGGGGAAGTGAGACTTCGTTGTAGTGCAGATTTCCTTTGCAAGCTTGCTTGGTTGGCCAAAAAGGGCGTATGCGTTTTTTCCTGAATATATTCAGGAAAAAACGCATACGCCCTTTTTGGCCAAGTGCATCATTGTGGACGTTCTGCCTCTTTTCCTATGCTTTCAATGCAATTCCAGTCTACCTCCTGAAATGGGTTCCCTGCAATTCTGCCCCGCTTTCAAGTCCTCTTGGCAGCCTTACTTCAGTCTATTTTTGGACGATAGCTGTCATTTATAACTCTGCAGGTTTGTGAATTACAGTGCCCCTGAGCTCCTTTCTTCAACTCCCTTTCTTTTGAGCTGGCCGCAACACCGCAGGATGGCTTCAGGCCCTAATCTGGTTCCGGCCCGGCATGCTGAGCCTTTGGTTAATTCCTCTTCCTGGTGGGAAATGAGAGTTAAATTTGCCCGTCCAGACACCTCCAGCTAGCCTCTCATTGGTTCTCGCTATTCCTGTTCATCTTCCGTAGAAATTGCAAACTGGGCCAAACAGGACGTTAAAGGCGCTGACTCTCCAAGTGGGGAGAGTGTTAGTAAAGCGTCTGGAATGTTGCACCCGAGTACCAGGGGAGGAAAACTGAGACATATTTGAACACGTCTCCCGATCACATGGTTGATCATACTCTGGGTTCCACATGCATGTTTTAGCTGAAGGAAGAATACCTAAAACCTGGGTAGTTGAAACCCGTGGAATGGGTACCATGCAATATGACTTCAAAGGGTCTTCATTTGCTCACCGAACCTCTCCAATCCTATCACTGCTGCGTTTATGCCCCTGTACACATGCTTGATTCTCTTTCGGAGACATAGCAATCTATAGGTTTTAAGATACTTACTAGTCAGGTACATTCTTAGGCGTTTAATATGCGGTGTTGAGTCCATTTCGTTGAGCAAGGAGTAGCTCTTGTCTATTCCATATTTGGCTTAAGGAACTTTATCTGTGCTCATTTCAATCTCTGGTTTTATGCAGCACCCCAACTCACCTTTCCCCTTAAGCAAGCATAAGTTGGTTTTCTAAATTTGAGACCCTGTTCTGTTCTGTAATTCAGTTCCTGTGTAGCCAAGTTTACATTCCGTGTATTACTGATATCTTATGATGTTTCTTTTTCTGTGTGACTTATTTCAGTTAGAATCATCATACCTGAATCCACTCATTGTGCTGCTAAGGGCCTGATGACATAGATTTCATTGCTGAGTGATATTGCTTTGTAAGTGAATACCACAACTTCTTTATCCATTTTTCACTTTCTGCGATGTTGAACTTGTACTGTAAACGAGGTTCTTGTAAACAGAGGCGTCCCAAACTTTGGGGTGGCTGTGTCTTTTTTATTTTAATTTCCCTAAGCTATAGGACCATAAGTGGAAGTGCCCTAGGTTCTGTTGCTTTGTTTTTTAGATGTTTCAGGAAACACCATACACTTCTCCCAAGTGTCTGTTGGCAATTTACATCCCGCCCATCAGCATAACAAGGCTCCCAGTTCTCCATGGCCTGTCCTGCCTTTCTGGACTTTACACTTTTTTCAGATGGCCCTTTTGACCGGGGGGAAGTGAGACTTCATTGTAGTGCAGATTTCCTTTGCAAGCTTGCTTGGTTGGCCAAAAAGGGCGTATGCGTTTTTTCCTGAATATATTCAGGAAAAAACGCATACGCCCTTTTTGGCCAAGTGCATCATTGTGGACGTTCTGCCTCTTTTCCTATGCTTTCAATGCAATTCCAGTCTACCTCCTGAAATGGGTTTCCTGTAATTCTGCCCCGCTTTCAAGTCCTCTTGGCAGCCTTACTTCAGTCTATTTTTGGACGATAGCTGTCATTTATAACTCTGCAGGTTTGTGAATTACAGTGCCCCTGAGCTCCTTTCTTCAACTCGCTTTCTTGTGACCTGGCCGCAACACCGCAGGATGGCTTCAGGCCCTAATCTGGTTCTGGGACGGCACGCTGAGCCTTTGGTTAATTCCTCTTCCTGGTGGGAAATGAGAGTTAAATTTGCCCATCCAGACACCTCCAGCTAGTCTCTCATTGGTTCTCGCTATTCCTGTTCATCTTCCGCAGAAATTGCAAACTGGGCCAAACAGAAGGTTAAAGGGACTGACTCTCCAAGTGGGGAGAGTGTTAGTAAAGCGTCTGGAATGTTGCACCCGAGTACCAGGGTATGAAAACTGAGACATATTTGAACACGTCTCCCGATCACATGGTTGATCATACTCTAGGTTCCACATGCATGTTTTAGCTGAAGGAAGAATACCTTAAACCTGGGTAGTTGAAACCCGTGGAATGGGTACCATGCAATATGTCTTCAAAGGGTCTTCATGTGCTCACGAACCTCTCCAATCCTATCACTGCTGCGTTTATGCCCCTGTACACATGCTTGATTCTCTTTCGGAGACATAGCAATCCATAAGTTTTAAGATACTCACTAGTCAGGTACATTCTTAGGCGTTTAATATGCGGTGTTGAGTCCATTTCGTTGAGCAAGGAGTAGCTCTTGTCTATTCCATATTTGACTTAAGGAACTTTATCTGTGCTCATTTCAATCTCTGGTTTTATGCAGCACCCCAACTCACCTTTACCCTTAAGCAAGCATAAGTTGGTTTTCTAAATTTGAGACCCTGTTCTGTTCTGTAATTCAGTTCCTGTGTAGCCAAGTTTACATTCCGTGTATTACTGATATCTTATGATGTTTCTTTTTCTGTGTCACTTATTTCAGTTAGAATCATCATACCTGAATCCACTCATTGTGCTGCTAAGGGCCTGATGACACAGATTTCATTGCTGAGTGATATTGCTTTGTAAGTAAATACCACAACTTTTTTATCCATTTTTCACTTTCTGCGATGTTGAACTTGTACTGTAAACGAGGTTCTTGTAAACAGAGCCATTCCAAACTTTGGGGTGGCTGTGTCTTTTTGATTTTAAATTCCCTAAGCTATAGGACCATAAGTGGAAGTGCCCTAGGCTCTGTTGCTTTGTTTTTTAGATGTTTCAGGAAACACCATACACTTCTCCCGAGTGTTTGTTGGCAATTTACATCCCGCCCATCAGCATAACAAGGCTCCCTGTTCTCCATGGCCTGTCCTGCCTTTCTGGATTTTACACTTTTTTCAGATGGCCCTTTTGACCGGGGGGAAGTGAGACTTCGTTGTAGTGCAGATTTCCTTTGCAAGCTTGCTTGGTTGGCCAAAAAGGGCGTATGCGTTTTTTCCTGAATATATTCAGGAAAAAACGCATACGCCCTTTTTGGCCAAGTGCATCATTGTGGACGTTCTGCCTCTTTTCCTATGCTTTCAATGCAATTCCAGTCTACCTCCTGAAATGGGTTCCCTGCAATTCTGCCCCGCTTTCAAGTCCTCTTGGCAGCCTTACTTCAGTCTATTTTTGGACGATAGCTGTCATTTATAACTCTGCAGGTTTGTGAATTACAGTGCCCCTGAGCTCCTTTCTTCAACTCGCTTTCTTTTGAGCTGGCCGCAACACCGCAGGATGGCTTCAGGCCCTAATCTGGTTCCGGCCCGGCATGCTGAGCCTTTGGTTAATTCCTCTTCCTGGTGGGAAATGAGAGTTAAATTTGCCCGTCCAGACACCTCCAGCTAGCCTCTCATTGGTTCTCGCTATTCCTGTTCATCTTCCGCAGAAATTGCAAACTGGGCCAAACAGGACGTTAAAGGCGCTGACTCTCCAAGTGGGGAGAGTGTTAGTAAAGCGTCTGGAATGTTGCACCCGAGTACCAGGGGAGGAAAACTGAGACATATTTGAACACGTCTCCCGATCACATGGTTGATCATACTCTGGGTTCCACATGCATGTTTTAGCTGAAGGAAGAATACCTAAAACCTGGGTAGTTGAAACCCGTGGAATGGGTACCATGCAATATGACTTCAAAGGGTCTTCATTTGCTCACCGAACCTCTCCAATCCTATCACTGCTGCGTTTATGCCCCTGTACACATGCTTGATTCTCTTTCGGAGACATAGCAATCTATAGGTTTTAAGATACTTACTAGTCAGGTGCATTCTTAGGCGTTTAATATGCGGTGTTGAGTCCATTTCATTGAGCAAGGAGTAGCTCTTGTCTATTCCATATTTGGCTTAAGGAACTTTATCTGTGCTCATTTCAATCTCTGGTTTTATGCAGCACCCCAACTCACCTTTCCCCTTAAGCAAGCATAAGTTGGTTTTCTAAATTTGAGACCCTGTTCTGTTCTGTAATTCAGTTCCTGTGTAGCCAAGTTTACATTCCGTGTATTACTGATATCTTATGATGTTTCTTTTTCTGTGTGACTTATTTCAGTTAGAATCATCGTACCTGAATCCACTCATTGTGCTGCTAAGGGCCTGATGACACAGATTTCATTGCTGAGTGATATTGCTTTGTAAGTAAATACCACAACTTCTTTATCCATTTTTCACTTTCTGCGATGTTGAACTTGTACTGTAAACGAGGTTCTTGTAAACAGAGCCGTTCCAAACTTTGGGGTGGCTGTGTCTTTTTGATTTTAATTTCCCTAAGCTATAGGACCATAAGTGGAAGTGTCCTAGGTTCTGTTGCTTTGTTTTTTAGATGTTTCAGGAAACACCATACACTTCTCCCGAGTGGTTGTTGGGAATTTACATCCCGCCCATCAGCATAACAAGGCTCCCAGTTGTCCATGGCCTGTCCTGCCTTTCTGGATTTTACACTTTTTTCAGATGGCCCTTTTGACCGGGGGGAAGTGAGACTTCATTGTAGTGCAGATTTCCTTTGCAAGCTTGCTTGGTTGGCCAAAAAGGGCGTATGCGTTTTTTCCTGAATATATTCAGGAAAAAACGCATACGCCCTTTTTGGCCAAGTGCATCATTGTGGACGTTCTGCCTCTTTTCCTATGCTTTCAATGCAATTCCAGTCTACCTCCTGAAATCGGTTTCCTGCAATTCTGCCCCGCTTTCAAGTCCTCTTGGCAGCCTTACTTCAGTCTATTTTTGGACGATAGCTGTCATTTATAACTCTGCAGGTTTGTGAATTACAGTGCCCCTGAGCTCCTTTCTTCAACTCGCTTTCTGGTGAGCTGGCCGCAACACCGCAGGATGGCTTCAGGCCCTAATTGGTTCCGGCACGGCACGCTGAGCCTTTGGTTATTTCCTCTTCCTGGTGGGAAATGAGAGTTAAATTTGCCCATCCAGACACCTGCAGCTAGTCTCTCATTGGTTCTCGCTATTCCTGTTCATCTTCCACAGAAATTGCAAACTGGGCCAAACAGGAGGTTAAAGGGACTGACTCTCCAAGTGGGGAGAGTGTTAGTAAAGCGTCTGGAATGTTGCACCCGAGTACCAGGGTATGAAAACTGAGACATATTTGAACACGTCTCCCGATCACATGGTTGATCATACTGTAGGTTCCACATGCATGTTTTAGCTGAAGGAAGAATACCTTAAACCTGGGTAGTTGAAACCCGTGGAATGGGTACCATGCAATATGACTTCAAAGGGTCTTCATTTGCTCACGAACATCTCCAATCCTATCACTGCTGCGTTTATGCCCCTGTACACATGCTTGATTCTCTTTCGGAGACATAGCAATCCATAGGTTTTAAGATACTTACTAGTCAGGTACATTCTTAGGCGTTTAATATGCGGTGTTGAGTCCATTTCGTTGAGCAAGGAGTAGCTCTTGTCTATTCCATATTTGGCTTAAGGAACTTTATCTGTGCTCATTTCAATCTCTGGTTTTATGCAGCACCCCAACTCACCTTTACCCTTAAGCAAGCATAAGTTGGTTTTCTAAATTTGAGACCCTGTTCTGTTCTGTAATTCAGTTCCTGTGTAGCCAAGTTTACATTCCGTGTATTACTGATATCTTATGATGTTTCTTTTTCTGTGTCACTTATTTCAGTTAGAATCATCATACCTGAATCCACTCATTGTGCTGCTAAGGGCCTGATGACACAGGTTTCATTGCTGAGTGATATTGCTTTGTAAGTAAATACCACAACTTTTTTATCCATTTTTCACTTTCTGCGATGTTGAACTTGTACTGTAAACGAGGTTCTTGTAAACAGAGCCGTTCCAAACTTTGGGGTGGCTGTGTCTTTTTGATTTTAAATTCCCTAAGCTATAAGACCATAAGTGGAAGTGCCCTAGGCTCTGTTGCTTTGTTTTTTAGATGTTTCAGGAAACACCATACACTTCTCCCGAGTGTTTGTTGGCAATTTACATCCCGCCCATCAGCATAACAAGGCTCCCTGTTCTCCATGGCCTGTCCTGCCTTTCTGGATTTTACACTTTTTTCAGATGGCCCTTTTGACCGGGGGGAAGTGAGACTTCGTTGTAGTGCAGATTTCCTTTGCAAGCTTGCTTGGTTGGCCAAAAAGGGCGTATGCGTTTTTTCCTGAATATATTCAGGAAAAAACGCATACGCCCTTTTTGGCCAAGTGCATCATTGTGGACGTTCTGCCTCTTTTCCTATGCTTTCAATGCAATTCCAGTCTACCTCCTGAAATGGGTTCCCTGCAATTCTGCCCCGCTTTCAAGTCCTCTTGGCAGCCTTACTTCAGTCTATTTTTGGACGATAGCTGTCATTTATAACTCTGCAGGTTTGTGAATTACAGTGCCCCTGAGCTCCTTTCTTCAACTCGCTTTCTTTTGAGCTGGCCGCAACACCGCAGGATGGCTTCAGGCCCTAATCTGGTTCCGGCCCGGCATGCTGAGCCTTTGGTTAATTCCTCTTCCTGGTGGGAAATGAGAGTTAAATTTGCCCGTCCAGACACCTCCAGCTAGCCTCTCATTGGTTCTCGCTATTCCTGTTCATCTTCCGCAGAAATTGCAAACTGGGCCAAACAGGACGTTAAAGGCGCTGACTCTCCAAGTGGGGAGAGTGTTAGTAAAGCGTCTGGAATGTTGCACCCGAGTACCAGGGGAGGAAAACTGAGACATATTTGAACACGTCTCCCGATCACATGGTTGATCATACTCTGGGTTCCACATGCATGTTTTAGCTGAAGGAAGAATACCTAAAACCTGGGTAGTTGAAACCCGTGGAATGGGTACCATGCAATATGACTTCAAAGGGTCTTCATTTGCTCACCGAACCTCTCCAATCCTATCACTGCTGCGTTTATGCCCCTGTACACATGCTTGATTCTCTTTCGGAGACATAGTAATCTATAGGTTTTAAGATACTTACTAGTCAGGTACATTCTTAGGCGTTTAATATGCGGTGTTGAGTCCATTTCGTTGAGCAAGGAGTAGCTCTTGTCTATTCCATATTTGGCTTAAGGAACTTTATCTGTGCTCATTTCAATCTCTGGTTTTATGCAGCACCCCAACTCACCTTTCCCCTTAAGCAAGCATAAGTTGGTTTTCTAAATTTGAGACCCTGTTCTGTTCTGTAATTCAGTTCCTGTGTAGCCAAGTTTACATTCCGTGTATTACTGATATCTTATGATGTTTCTTTTTCTGTGTGACTTATTTCAGTTAGAATCATCATACCTGAATCCACTCATTGTGCTGCTAAGGGCCTGATGACATAGATTTCATTGCTGAGTGATATTGCTTTGTAAGTGAATACCACAACTTCTTTATCCATTTTTCACTTTCTGCGATGTTGAACTTGTACTGTAAACGAGGTTCTTGTAAACAGAGCCGTTCCAAACTTTGGGGTGGCTGTGTCTTTTTCATTTTAATTTCCCTAAGCTATAGGACCATAAGTGGAAGTGCCCTAGGCTCTGTTGCTTTGTTTTTTAGATGTTTCAGGAAACACCATACACTTCTCCCAAGTGTCTGTTGGCAATTTACATCCCGCCCATCAGCATAACAAGGCTCCCAGTTCTCCATGGCCTGTCCTGCCTTTCTGGACTTTACACTTTTTTCAGATGGCCCTTTTGACCGGGGGGAAGTGAGACTTCATTGTAGTGCAGATTTCCTTTGCAAGCTTGCTTGGTTGGCCAAAAAGGGCGTATGCGTTTTTTCCTGAATATATTCAGGAAAAAACGCATACGCCCTTTTTGGCCAAGTGCATCATTGTGGACGTTCTGCCTCTTTTCCTATGCTTTCAATGCAATTCCAGTCTACCTCCTGAAATGGGTTTCCTGCAATTCTGCCCCGCTTTCAAGTCCTCTTGGCAGCCTTACTTCAGTCTATTTTTGGACGATAGCTGTCATTTATAACTCTGCAGGTTTGTGAATTACAGTGCCCCTGAGCTCCTTTCTTCAACTCGCTTTCTTGTGACCTGGCCGCAACACCGCAGGATGTCTTCAGGCCCTAATCTGGTTCTGGCACGGCACACTGAGCCTTTGGTTAATTCCTCTTCCTGGTGGGAAATGAGAGTTAAATTTGCCCATCCAGACACCTCCAGCTAGTCTCTCATTGGTTCTCGCTATTCCTGTTCATCTTCCGCAGAAATTGCAAACTGGGCCAAACAGGAGGTTAAAGGGACTGACTCTCCAAGTGGGGAGAGTGTTAGTAAAGCGTCTGGAATGTTGCACCCGAGTACCAGGGTATGAAAACTGAGACATATTTGAACACGTCTCCCGATCACATGGTTGATCATACTCTGGGTTCCACATGCATGTTTTAGCTGAAGGAAGAATACCTTAAACCTGGGTAGTTGAAACCCGTGGAATGGGTACCATGCAATATGTCTTCAAAGGGTCTTCATGTGCTCACGAACCTCTCCAATCCTATCACTACTGCGTTTATGCCCCTGTACACATGCTTGATTCTCTTTCGGAGACATAGCAATCCATAGGTTTTAAGATACTTACTAGTCAGGTACATTCTTAGGCGTTTAATATGCGGTGTTGAGTCCATTTCGTTGAGCAAGGAGTAGCTCTTGTCTATTCCATATTTGGCTTAAGGAACTTTATCTGTGCTCATTTCAATCTCTGGTTTTATGCAGCACCCCAACTCACCTTTCCCCTTAAGCAAGCATAAGTTGGTTTTCTAAATTTGAGACCCTGTTCTGTTCTGTAATTCAGTTCCTGTGTAGCCAAGTTTACATTCCTTGTATTACTGATATCTTATGATGTTTCTTTTTCTGTGTGACTTATTTCAGTTAGAATCATCATACCTGAATCCACTCATTGTGCTGCTAAGGGCCTGATGACATAGATTTCATTGCTGAGTGATATTGCTTTGTAAGTAAATACCACAACTTCTTTATCCATTTTTCACTTTCTGCAATGTTGAACTTGTACTGTAAACGAGGTTCTTGTAAACAGAGGCGTAACAAACTTTGAGGTGGCTGTGTCTTTTTGATTTTAATTTCCCTAAGCTATAGGACCATAAGTGGCAGTGCCCTAGGCTCTGTTGCTTTGTTTTTTAGATGTTTCAGGAAACACCATACACTTCTCCTGAGTGTCTGTTGGTAATTTACATCCCACCCATCAGCATAACAAGGCTCCCAGTTCTCCATGGCCTGTCCTGCCTTTCTGGATTTTACACTTTTTTCAGATGGCCCTTTTGACTGGGGGGAAGTGAGACTTCATTGTAGTGCAGATTTCCTTTGCAAGCTTGCTTGGTTGGCCAAAAAGGGCGTATGTGTTTTTTCCTGAATATATTCAGGAAAAAACGCATACGCCCTTTTTGGCCAAGTGCATCATTGTGGACGTTCTGCCTCTTTTCCTATGCTTTCAATGCAATTCCAGTCTACCTCCTGAAATCGGTTTCCTGCAATTCTGCCCCGCTTTCAAGTCCTCTTGGCAGCCTTACTTCAGTCTATTTTTGGACGATAGCTGTCATTTATAACTCTGCAGGTTTGTGAATTACAGTGCCCCTGAGCTCCTTTCTTCAACTCGCTTTCTTGTGACCTGGCCGCAACACCGCAGGATGTCTTCAGGCCCTAATCTGGTTCTGGCACGGCACGCTGAGCCTTTGGTTAATTCCTCTTCCTGGTGGGAAATGAGAGTTAAATTTGCCCGTCCAGACACCTCCAGCTAGCCTCTCATTGGTTCTCGCTATTCCTGTTCATCTTCCGCAGAAATTGCAAACTGGGCCAAACAGGAGGTTAAAGGGACTGACTCTCCAAGTCGGGAGAGTGTTAGTAAAGCGTCTGGAATGTTGCACCCGAGTACCAGGGTACGAAAACTGAGACATATTTGAACACGTCTCCCGATCACATGGTTGATCATACTCTAGGTTCCACATGCATGTTTTAGCTGAAGGAAGAATACCTAAAACCTGGGTAGTTGAAACCCGTGGAATGGGTACCATGCAATATGACTTCAAAGGGTCTTCATTTGCTCACGAACCTCTCCAATCCTATCACTGCTGCGTTTATGCCCCTGTACACATGCTTGATTCTCTTTCGGAGACATAGCAATCCATAGGTTTTAAGATACTTACTAGTCAGGTACATTCTTAGGCGTTTAATATGGGGTGTTAAGTTCATTTCGTTGAGCAAGGAGTAGCTCTTGTCTATTCCATATTTGGCTTAAGGAACTTTATCTGTGCTCATTTCAATCTCTGGTTTTATGCAGCACCCCAACTCACCTTTACCCTTAAGCAAGCATAAGTTGGTTTTCTAAATTTGAGACCCTGTTCTATTCTGTAATTCAGTTCCTGTGTAGCCAAGTTTACATTCCGTGTATTAGTGATATCTTATGATGTTTCTTTTTCTGTGTGACTTATTTCAGTTAGAATCATCGTACCTGAATCCACTCATTGTGCTGCTAAGGGCCTGATGACACAGATTTCATTGCTGAGTGATATTGCTTTGTAAGTAAATACCACAACTTCTTTATCCATTTTTCACTTTCTGCGATGTTGAACTTGTACTGTAAACGAGGTTCTTGTAAACAGAGCCGTTCCAAACTTTGGGGTGGCTGTGTCTTTTTGATTTTAATTTCCCTAAGCTATAGGACCATAAGTGGAAGTGTCCTAGGTTCTGTTGCTTTGTTTTTTAGATGTTTCAGGAAACACCATACACTTCTCCCGAGTGGTTGTTGGGAATTTACATCCCGCCCATCAGCATAACAAGGCTCCCAGTTGTCCATGGCCTGTCCTGCCTTTCTGGATTTTACACTTTTTTCAGATGGCCCTTTTGACCGGGGGGAAGTGAGACTTCATTGTAGTGCAGATTTCCTTTGCAAGCTTGCTTGGTTGGCCAAAAAGGGCGTATGCGTTTTTTCCTGAATATATTCAGGAAAAAACGCATACGCCCTTTTTGGCCAAGTGCATCATTGTGGACGTTCTGCCTCTTTTCCTATGCTTTCAATGCAATTCCAGTCTACCTCCTGAAATCGGTTTCCTGCAATTCTGCCCCGCTTTCAAGTCCTCTTGGCAGCCTTACTTCAGTCTATTTTTGGACGATAGCTGTCATTTATAACTCTGCAGGTTTGTGAATTACAGTGCCCCTGAGCTCCTTTCTTCAACTCGCTTTCTGGTGAGCTGGCCGCAACACCGCAGGATGGCTTCAGGCCCTAATTGGTTCCGGCACGGCACGCTGAGCCTTTGGTTAATTCCTCTTCCTGGTGGGAAATGAGAGTTAAATTTGCCCATCCAGACACCTGCAGCTAGTCTCTCATTGGTTCTCGCTATTCCTGTTCATCTTCCACAGAAATTGCAAACTGGGCCAAACAGGAGGTTAAAGGGACTGACTCTCCAAGTGGGGAGAGTGTTAGTAAAGCGTCTGGAATGTTGCACCCGAGTACCAGGGTATGAAAACTGAGACATATTTGAACACGTCTCCCGATCACATGGTTGATCATACTGTAGGTTCCACATGCATGTTTTAGCTGAAGGAAGAATACCTTAAACCTGGGTAGTTGAAACCCGTGGAATGGGTACCATGCAATATGACTTCAAAGGGTCTTCATTTGCTCACGAACATCTCCAATCCTATCACTGCTGCGTTTATGCCCCTGTACACATGCTTGATTCTCTTTCGGAGACATAGCAATCCATAGGTTTTAAGATACTTACTAGTCAGGTACATTCTTAGGCGTTTAATATGCGGTGTTGAGTCCATTTCGTCGAGCAAGGAGTAGCTCTTGTCTATTCCATATTTGGCTTAAGGAACTTTATCTGTGCTCATTTCAATCTCTGGTTTTATGCAGCACCCCAACTCACCTTTACCCTTAAGCAAGCATAAGTTGGTTTTCTAAATTTGAGACCCTGTTCTGTTCTGTAATTCAGTTCCTGTGTAGCCAAGTTTACATTCCGTGTATTACTGATATCTTATGATGTTTCTTTTTCTGTGTCACTTATTTCAGTTAGAATCATCATACCTGAATCCACTCATTGTGCTGCTAAGGGCCTGATGACACAGGTTTCATTGCTGAGTGATATTGCTTTGTAAGTAAATACCACAACTTTTTTATCCATTTTTCACTTTCTGCGATGTTGAACTTGTACTGTAAACGAGGTTCTTGTAAACAGAGCCGTTCCAAACTTTGGGGTGGCTGTGTCTTTTTGATTTTAAATTCCCTAAGCTATAAGACCATAAGTGGAAGTGCCCTAGGCTCTGTTGCTTTGTTTTTTAGATGTTTCAGGAAACACCATACACTTCTCCCGAGTGTTTGTTGGCAATTTACATCCCGCCCATCAGCATAACAAGGCTCCCTGTTCTCCATGGCCTGTCCTGCCTTTCTGGATTTTACACTTTTTTCAGATGGCCCTTTTGACCGGGGGGAAGTGAGACTTCGTTGTAGTGCAGATTTCCTTTGCAAGCTTGCTTGGTTGGCCAAAAAGGGCGTATGCGTTTTTTCCTGAATATATTCAGGAAAAAACGCATACGCCCTTTTTGGCCAAGTGCATCATTGTGGACGTTCTGCCTCTTTTCCTATGCTTTCAATGCAATTCCAGTCTACCTCCTGAAATGGGTTCCCTGCAATTCTGCCCCGCTTTCAAGTCCTCTTGGCAGCCTTACTTCAGTCTATTTTTGGACGATAGCTGTCATTTATAACTCTGCAGGTTTGTGAATTACAGTGCCCCTGAGCTCCTTTCTTCAACTCGCTTTCTTTTGAGCTGGCTGCAACACCGCAGGATGGCTTCAGGCCCTAATCTGGTTCCGGCCCGGCATGCTGAGCCTTTGGTTAATTCCTCTTCCTGGTGGGAAATGAGAGTTAAATTTGCCCGTCCAGACACCTCCAGCTAGCCTCTCATTGGTTCTCGCTATTCCTGTTCATCTTCCGCAGAAATTGCAAACTGGGCCAAACAGGAGGTTAAAGGGACTGACTCTCCAAGTCGGGAGAGTGTTAGTAAAGCGTCTGGAATGTTGCACCCGAGTACCAGGGTACGAAAACTGAGACATATTTGACCACGTCTCACGATCACATGGTTGATCATACTCTGGGTTCCACATGCATGTTTTAGCTGAAGGAAGAATACCTAAAACCTGGGTAGTTGAAACCCGTGGAATGGGTACCATGCAATATGACTTCAAAGGGTCTTCATTTGCTCACCGAACCTCTCCAATCCTATCACTGCTGCGTTTATGCCCCTGTACACATGCTTGATTCTCTTTCGGAGACATAGCAATCTATAGGTTTTAAGATACTTACTAGTCAGGTACATTCTTAGGCGTTTAATATGCGGTGTTGAGTCCATTTCGTTGAGCAAGGAGTAGCTCTTGTCTATTCCATATTTGGCTTAAGGAACTTTATCTGTGCTCATTTCAATCTCTGGTTTTATGCAGCACCCCAACTCACCTTTCCCCTTAAGCAAGCATAAGTTGGTTTTCTAAATTTGAGACCCTGTTCTGTTCTGTAATTCAGTTCCTGTGTAGCCAAGTTTACATTCCGTGTATTACTGATATCTTATGATGTTTCTTTTTCTGTGTGACTTATTTCAGTTAGAATCATCATACCTGAATCCACTCATTGTGCTGCTAAGGGCCTGATGACATAGATTTCATTGCTGAGTGATATTGCTTTGTAAGTGAATACCACAACTTCTTTATCCATTTTTCACTTTCTGCGATGTTGAACTTGTACTGTAAACGAGGTTCTTGTAAACAGAGCCGTTCCAAACTTTGGGGTGGCTGTGTCTTTTTCATTTTAATTTCCCTAAGCTATAGGACCATAAGTGGAAGTGCCCTAGGCTCTGTTGCTTTGTTTTTTAGATGTTTCAGGAAACACCATACACTTCTCCCAAGTGTCTGTTGGCAATTTACATCCCGCCCATCAGCATAACAAGGCTCCCAGTTCTCCATGGCCTGTCCTGCCTTTCTGGACTTTACACTTTTTTCAGATGGCCCTTTTGACCGGGGGGAAGTGAGACTTCATTGTAGTGCAGATTTCCTTTGCAAGCTTGCTTGGTTGGCCAAAAAGGGCGTATGCGTTTTTTCCTGAATATATTCAGGAAAAAACGCATACGCCCTTTTTGGCCAAGTGCATCATTGTGGACGTTCTGCCTCTTTTCCTATGCTTTCAATGCAATTCCAGTCTACCTCCTGAAATGGGTTTCCTGCAATTCTGCCCCGCTTTCAAGTCCTCTTGGCAGCCTTACTTCAGTCTATTTTTGGACGATAGCTGTCATTTATAACTCTGCAGGTTTGTGAATTACAGTGCCCCTGAGCTCCTTTCTTCAACTCGCTTTCTTGTGACCTGGCCGCAACACCGCAGGATGTCTTCAGGCCCTAATCTGGTTCTGGCACGGCACGCTGAGCCTTTGGTTAATTCCTCTTCCTGGTGGGAAATGAGAGTTAAATTTGCCCATCCAGACACCTCCAGCTAGTCTCTCATTGGTTCTCGCTATTCCTGTTCATCTTCCGCAGAAATTGCAAACTGGGCCAAACAGGAGGTTAAAGGGACTGACTCTCCAAGTGGGGAGAGTGTTAGTAAAGCGTCTGGAATGTTGCACCCGAGTACCAGGGTATGAAAACTGAGACATATTTGAACACGTCTCCCGATCACATGGTTGATCATACTCTAGGTTCCACATGCATGTTTTAGCTGAAGGAAGAATACCTTAAACCTGGGTAGTTGAAACCCGTGGAATGGGTACCATGCAATATGTCTTCAAAGGGTCTTCATGTGCTCACGAACCTCTCCAATCCTATCACTGCTGCGTTTATGCCCCTGTACACATGCTTGATTCTCTTTCGGAGACATAGCAATCCATAGGTTTTAAGATACTTACAAGTCAGGTACATTCTTAGGCGTTTAATATGCGGTGTTGAGTCCATTTCGTTGAGCAAGGAGTAGCTCTTGTCTATTCCATATTTGGCTTAAGGAACTTTATCTGTGCTCATTTCAATCTCTGGTTTTATGCAGCACCCCAACTCACCTTTCCCCTTAAGCAAGCATAAGTTGGTTTTCTAAATTTGAGACCCTGTTCTGTTCTGTAATTCAGTTCCTGTGTAGCCAAGTTTCCATTCCTTGTATTACTGATATCTTATGATGTTTCTTTTTCTGTGTCACTTATTTCAGTTAGAATCATCATACCTGAATCCACTAATTGTGCTGCTAAGGGCCTGATGACATAGATTTCATTGCTGAGTGATATTGCTTTGTAAGTAAATACCACAACTTCTTTATCCATTTTTCACTTTCTGCGATGTTGAACTTGTACTGTAAACGAGGTTCTTGTAAACAGAGCCGTTCCAAACTTTGGTGTGGCTGTGTCTTTTTGATTTTAATTTCCCTAAGCTATAGGACCATAAGTGGCAGTGCCCGAGGCTCTGTTGCTTTGTTTTTTAGATGTTTCAGGAAACACCATACACTTCTCCTGAGTTTCTGTTGGTAATTTACATCCCGCCCATCAGCATAACAAGGCTCCCAGTTGTCCATGGCCTGTCCTGCCTTTCTGGATTTTACACTTTTTTCAGATGGCCCTTTTGACCGGGGGGAAGTGAGACTTCATTGTAGTGCAGATTTCCTTTGCAAGCTTGCTTGGTTGGCCAAAAAGGGCGTATGCGTTTTTTCCTGAATATATTCAGGAAAAAACGCATACGCCCTTTTTGGCCAAGTGCATCATTGTGGACGTTCTGCCTCTTTTCCTATGCTTTCAATGCAATTCCAGTCTACCTCCTGAAATCGGTTTCCTGCAATTCTGCCCCGCTTTCAAGTCCTCTTGGCAGCCTTACTTCAGTCTATTTTTGGACGATAGCTGTCATTTATAACTCTGCAGGTTTGTGAATTACAGTGCCCCTGAGCTCCTTTCTTCAACTCGCTTTCTTTTGAGCTGGCCGCAACACCGCAGGATGTCTTCAGGCCCTAATCTGGTTCCGGCATGGCACGCTGAGCCTTTGGTTAATTCCTCTTCCTGGTGGGAAATGAGAGTTAAATTTGCCCGTCCAGACACCTCCAGCTAGCCTCTCATTGGTTCTCGCTATTCCTGTTCATCTTCCACAGAAATTGCAAACTGGGCCAAACAGGAGGTTAAAGGGACTGACTCTCCAAGTCGGGAGAGTGTTAGTAAAGCGTCTGGAATGTTGCACCCGAGTAACAGGGTACGAAAACTGAGACATATTTGAACACGTCTCCCGATCACATGGTTGATCATACTCTAGGTTCCACATGCATGTTTTAGCTGAAGGAAGAATACCTAAAACCTGGGTAGTTGAAACCCGTGGAATGGGTACCATGCAATATGACTTCAAAGGGTCTTCATTTGCTCACGAACCTCTCCAATCCTATCACTGCTGCGTTTATGCCCTTGTACACATGCTTGATTCTCTTTCGGAGACATAGCAATCCATAGGTTTTAAGATACTTACTAGTCAGGTACATTCTTAGGCGTTTAATATGCGGTTTTGAGTCCATTTCGTTGAGTAGGAGTAGCTCTTGTCTATTCCATATTTGGCTTAAGGAACTTTATCTGTGCTCATTTCAATCTCTGGTTTTATGCAGCACCCCAACTCACCTTTACCCTTAAGCAAGCATAAGTTGGTTTTCTAAATTTGAGACCCTGTTCTGTTCTGTAATTCAGTTCCTGTGTAGCCAAGTTTACATTCCTTGTATTACTGATATCTTATGATGTTTCTTTTTCTGTGTGACTTATTTCAGTTAGAATCATCATACCTGAATCCACTCATTGTGCTGCTAAGGGCCTGATGACATAGATTTCATTGCTGAGTGATATTGCTTTGTAAGTAAATACCACAACTTCTTTATCCATTTTTCACTTTCTGCGATGTTGAACTTGTACTGTAAACGAGGTTCTTGTAAACAGAGCCGTTCCAAACTTTGGGGTGGCTGTGTCTTTTTCATTTTAATTTCCCTAAGCTATAGGACCATAAGTGGAAGTGCCCTAGGCTCTGTTGCTTTGTTTTTTAGATGTTTCAGGAAACACCATACACTTCTCCCAAGTGTCTGTTGGCAATTTACATCCCGCCCATCAGCATAACAAGGCTCCCAGTTCTCCATGGCCTGTCCTGCCTTTCTGGACTTTACACTTTTTTCAGATGGCCCTTTTGACCGGGGGGAAGTGAGACTTCATTGTAGTGCAGATTTCCTTTGCAAGCTTGCTTGGTTGGCCAAAAAGGGCGTATGCGTTTTTTCCTGAATATATTCAGGAAAAAACGCATACGCCCTTTTTGGCCAAGTGCATCATTGTGGACGTTCTGCCTCTTTTCCTATGCTTTCAATGCAATTCCAGTCTACCTCCTGAAATGGGTTTCCTGCAATTCTGCCCCGCTTTCAAGTCCTCTTGGCAGCCTTACTTCAGTCTATTTTTGGACGATAGCTGTCATTTATAACTCTGCAGGTTTGTGAATTACAGTGCCCCTGAGCTCCTTTCTTCAACTCGCTTTCTTGTGACCTGGCCGCAACACCGCAGGATGTCTTCAGGCCCTAATCTGGTTCTGGCACGGCACGCTGAGCCTTTGGTTAATTCCTCTTCCTGGTGGGAAATGAGAGTTAAATTTGCCCATCATGACACCTCCAGCTAGTCTCTCATTGGTTCTCGCTATTCCTGTTCATCTTCCGCAGAAATTGCAAACTGGGCCAAACAGGAGGTTAAAGGGACTGACTCTCCAAGTGGGGAGAGTGTTAGTAAAGCGTCTGGAATGTTGCACCCGAGTACCAGGGTATGAAAACTGAGACATATTTGAACACGTCTCCCGATCACATGGTTGATCATACTCTAGGTTCCACATGCATGTTTTAGCTGAAGGAAGAATACCTTAAACCTGGGTAGTTGAAACCCGTGGAATGGGTACCATGCAATATGTCTTCAAAGGGTCTTCATGTGCTCACGAACCTCTCCAATCCTATCACTGCTGCGTTTATGCCCCTGTACACATGCTTGATTCTCTTTCGGAGACATAGCAATCCATAGGTTTTAAGATACTTACAAGTCAGGTACATTCTTAGGCGTTTAATATGCGGTGTTGAGTCCATTTCGTTGAGCAAGGAGTAGCTCTTGTCTATTCCATATTTGGCTTAAGGAACTTTATCTGTGCTCATTTCAATCTCTGGTTTTATGCAGCACCCCAACTCACCTTTCCCCTTAAGCAAGCATAAGTTGGTTTTCTAAATTTGAGACCCTGTTCTGTTCTGTAATTCAGTTCCTGTGTAGCCAAGTTTCCATTCCTTGTATTACTGATATCTTATGATGTTTCTTTTTCTGTGTCACTTATTTCAGTTAGAATCATCATACCTGAATCCACTCATTGTGCTGCTAAGGGCCTGATGACATAGATTTCATTGCTGAGTGATATTGCTTTGTAAGTAAATACCACAACTTCTTTATCCATTTTTCACTTTCTGCGATGTTGAACTTGTACTGTAAACGAGGTTCTTGTAAACAGAGCCGTTCCAAACTTTGGTGTGGCTGTGTCTTTTTGATTTTAATTTCCCTAAGCTATAGGACCATAAGTGGCAGTGCCCGAGGCTCTGTTGCTTTGTTTTTTAGATGTTTCAGGAAACACCATACACTTCTCCTGAGTTTCTGTTGGTAATTTACATCCCGCCCATCAGCATAACAAGGCTCCCAGTTGTCCATGGCCTGTCCTGCCTTTCTGGATTTTACACTTTTTTCAGATGGCCCTTTTGACCGGGGGGAAGTGAGACTTCATTGTAGTGCAGATTTCCTTTGCAAGCTTGCTTGGTTGGCCAAAAAGGGCGTATGCGTTTTTTCCTGAATATATTCAGGAAAAAACGCATACGCCCTTTTTGGCCAAGTGCATCATTGTGGACGTTCTGCCTCTTTTCCTATGCTTTCAATGCAATTCCAGTCTACCTCCTGAAATCGGTTTCCTGCAATTCTGCCCCGCTTTCAAGTCCTCTTGGCAGCCTTACTTCAGTCTATTTTTGGACGATAGCTGTCATTTATAACTCTGCAGGTTTGTGAATTACAGTGCCCCTGAGCTCCTTTCTTCAACTCGCTTTCTTTTGAGCTGGCCGCAACACCGCAGGATGTCTTCAGGCCCTAATCTGGTTCCGGCATGGCACGCTGAGCCTTTGGTTAATTCCTCTTCCTGGTGGGAAATGAGAGTTAAATTTGCCCGTCCAGACACCTCCAGCTAGCCTCTCATTGGTTCTCGCTATTCCTGTTCATCTTCCACAGAAATTGCAAACTGGGCCAAACAGGAGGTTAAAGGGACTGACTCTCCAAGTCGGGAGAGTGTTAGTAAAGCGTCTGGAATGTTGCACCCGAGTAACAGGGTACGAAAACTGAGACATATTTGAACACGTCTCCCGATCACATGGTTGATCACACTCTAGGTTCCACATGCATGTTTTAGCTGAAGGAAGAATACCTAAAACCTGGGTAGTTGAAACCCGTGGAATGGGTACCATGCAATATGACTTCAAAGGGTCTTCATTTGCTCACGAACCTCTCCAATCCTATCACTGCTGCATTTATGCCCTTGTACACATGCTTGATTCTCTTTCGGAGACATAGCAATCCATAGGTTTTAAGATACTTACTAGTCAGGTACATTCTTAGGCGTTTAATATGCGGTTTTGAGTCCATTTCGTTGAGTAGGAGTAGCTCTTGTCTATTCCATATTTGGCTTAAGGAACTTTATCTGTGCTCATTTCAATCTCTGGTTTTATGCAGCACCCCAACTCACCTTTACCCTTAAGCAAGCATAAGTTGGTTTTCTAAATTTGAGACCCTGTTCTGTTCTGTAATTCAGTTCCTGTGTAGCCAAGTTTACATTCCTTGTATTACTGATATCTTATGATGTTTCTTTTTCTGTGTGACTTATTTCAGTTAGAATCATCATACCTGAATCCACTCATTGTGCTGCTAAGGGCCTGATGACATAGATTTCATTGCTGAGTGATATTGCTTTGTAAGTAAATACCACAACTTCTTTATCCATTTTTCACTTTCTGCGATGTTGAACTTGTACTGTAAACGAGGTTCTTGTAAACAGAGGCGTAACAAACTTTGAGGTGGCTGTGTCTTTTTGATTTTAATTTCCCTAAGCTATAGGACCATAAGTGGCAGTGCCCTAGGCTCTGTTGCTTTGTTTTTTAGATGTTTCAGGAAACACCATACACTTCTCCCGAGTGGTTGTTGGTAATTTACATCCCGCCCATCAGCATAACAAGGCTCCCAGTTCTCCATGGCCTGTCGTGCCTTTCTGGATTTTACACTTTTTTCAGATGGCCCTTTTGACCGGGGGGAAGTGAGACTTCATTGTAGTGCAGATTTCCTTTGCAAGCTTGCTTGGTTGTCCAAAAAGGGCGTATGCGTTTTTTCCTGAATATATTCAGGAAAAAACGCATACGCCCTTTTTGGCCAAGTGCATCATTGTGGACGTTCTGCCTCTTTTCCTATGCTTTCAATGCAATTCCAGTCTACCTCCTGAAATCGGTTTCCTGCAATTCTGCCCCGCTTTCAAGTCCTCTTGGCAGCCTTACTTCAGTCTATTTTTGGACGATAGCTGTCATTTATAACTCTGCAGGTTTGTGAATTACAGTGCCCCTGAGCTCCTTTCTTCAACTGGCTTTCTTGTGACCTGGCCGCAACACCGCAGGATGGCTTCAGGCCCTAATCTGGTTCCGGCATGGCACGCTGAGCCTCTGGTTATTTCCTCTTCCTGGTGGGAAATGAGAGTTATATTTGCCCGTCCAGACACCTCCAGCTAGTCTCTCATTGGTTCTCGCTATTCCTGTTCATCTTCCGCAGAAATTGCAAACTGGGCCAAACAGGAGGTTAAAGGGACTGACTCTCCAAGTGGGGAGAGTGTTAGTAAAGCGTCTGGAATGTTGCACCCGAGTACCAGGGGAGGAAAACTGAGACATATTTGAACATGTCTCCCGTTCACATGGTTGATCATACTCTGGGTTCCACATGCATGTTTTAGCTGAAGGAAGAATACCTTAAACCTGGAGAGTTGAGACCCGTGTAATGGGTACCATGCAATATGACTTCAAAGGGTCTTCATTTGCTCACCAAACCTCTCCAATCCTATCACTGCTGCGTTTATGCCCCTGTACACATGCTTGATTCTCTTTCGGAGACATAGCAATCCATAGGTTTTAAGATACTTACTAGTCAGGTACATTCTTAGGCGTTTAATATGCGGTGTTGAGTCCATTTCGTTGAGCAAGGAGTAGCTCTTGTCTATTCTATATTTGGCTTAAGGAACTTTATCTGTGCTCATTTCAATCTCTGGTTTTATGCAGCACCCCAACTCACCTTTCCCCTTAAGCAAGCATAAGTTGGTTTTCTAAATTTGAGACCCTGTTCTGTTCTGTAATTCAGTTCCTGTGTAGCCAACTTTACATTCCGTGTATTACTGATATCTTATGATGTTTCTTTTTCTGTGTGACTTATTTCAGTTAGAATCATCATACCTGAATCCACTCATTGTGCTGCTAAGGGCCTGATGACATAGATTTCATTGCTGAGTGATATTGCTTTGTAAGTAAATACCACAACTTCTTTATCCATTTTTCACTTTCTACGATGTTGAACTTGTACTGTAAACGAGGTTGTTGTAAACAGAGACGTCCCAAACTTTGGGGTGGCTGTGTCTTTTTGATTTTAATTTCCCTAAGCTATAGGACCATAAGTGGAAGTGCCCTAGGCTCTGTTGCTTTGTTTTTTAGATGTTTCAGGAAACACCATACACTTCTCCCGAGTGTCTGTTGGCAATTTACATCCCGCCCATCAGCATAACAAGGCTCCCAGTTCTCCATGGCCTGTCCTGCCTTTCTGGATTTTACACTTTTTTCAGATGGCCCTTTTGACCGGGGGGAAGTGAGACTTCATTGTAGTGCAGATTTCCTTTGCAAGCTTGCTTGGTTGGCCAAAAAGGGCGTATGCGTTTTTTCCTGAATATATTCAGGAAAAAACGCATACGCCCTTTTTGGCCAAGTGCATCATTGTGGACGTTCTGCCTCTTTTCCTATGCTTTCAATGCAATTCCAGTCTACCTCCTGAAATCGGTTTCCTGCAATTCTGCCCCGCTTTCAAGTCCTCTTGGCAGCCTTACTTCAGTCTATTTTTGGACGATAGCTGTCATTTATAACTCTGCAGGTTTGTGAATTACAGTGCCCCTGAGCTCCTTTCTTCAACTCGCTTTCTTTTGAGCTGGCCGCAACACCGCAGGATGGCTTCAGGCCCTAATCTGGTTCCGGCCCGGCATGCTGAGCCTTTGGTTAATTCCTCTTCCTGGTGGGAAATGAGAGTTAAATTTGCCCGTCCAGACACCTGCAGCTAGCCTCTCATTGGTTCTCGCTATTCCTGTTCATCTTCCGCAGAAATTGCAAACTGGGCCAAACAGGAGGTTAAAGGGACTGACTCTCCAAGTCGGGAGAGTGCTAGTAAAGCGTCTGGAATGTTGCACCCGAGTACCAGGGGAGGATAACTGAGACATATTTGAACACGTCTCCCGATCACTTGGTTGATCATACTCTAGGTTCCACATGCATGTTTTAGCTGAAGGAAGAATACCTTAAACTTGGGTAGTTGAGACCCGTGTAATGGGTACCATGCAATATGACTTCAAAGGGTCTTCATTTGCTCACCGAACCTCTCCAATCCTATCACTGCTGCGTTTATGCCCCTGTACACACGCTTGATTCTCTTTCGGAGACATAGCAATCCATAGGTTTTAAGATACTTACTAGTCAGGTACATTCTTAGGCGTTTAATATGCGGTGTTGAGTCCATTTCGTTGAGCAAGGAGTAGCTCTTGTCTATTCCATATTTGGCTTAAGGAACTTTATCTGTGCTCATTTCAATCTCTGGTTTTATGCAGCACCCCAACTCACCTTTACCCTTAAGCAAGCATAAGTTGCTTTTCTAAATTTGAGACCCTGTTCTGTTCTGTAATTCAGTTCCTGTGTAGCCAAGTTTACATTCCGTGTATTACTGATATCTTATGATGTTTCTTTTTCTGTGTGACTTACTTCAGTTAGAATCATCATACCTGAATCCACTCATTGTGCTGCTAAGGGCCTGATGACACAGATTTCATTGCTGAGTGATATTGTTTTGTAAGTAAATACCACAACTTCTTTATCCATTTTTCACTTTCTGCGATGTTGAACTTGTACTGTAAACGAGGTTCTTGTAAACAGAGCCGTTCCAAACTTTGGGGTGGCTATGTCTTTTTGATTTTAATTTTCCTAAGCTATAGGACCATAAGTGGAAGTGCCCTAGGCTCTGTTGATTTGTTTTTTAGATGTTTCAGGAAACACCATACACTTCTCCCGAGTGGTTGTTGGCAATTTACATCCCGCCCATCAGCATAACAAGGCTCCCAGTTCTCCATGGCCTGTCCTGCCTTTCTGGATTTTACACTTTTTTCAGATGGCCCTTTTGACCGGGGGGAAGTGAGACTTCATTGTAGTGCAGATTTCCTTTGCAAGCTTGCTTGGTTGGCCAAAAAGGGCGTATGCGTTTTTTCCTGAATATATTCAGGAAAAAACGCATACGCCCTTTTTGGCCAAGTGCATCATTGTGGACGTTCTGCCTCTTTTCCTATGCTTTCAATGCAATTCCAGTCTACCTCCTGAAATCGGTTTCCTGCAATTCTGCCCTGCTTTCAAGTCCTCTTGGCAGCCTTACTTCAGTCTATTTTTGGACGATAGCTGTCATTTATAACTCTGCAGGTTTGCGAATTACAGTGTCCCTGAGCTCCTATCTTCAACTCGCTTTCTTGTGAGCTGACCGCAACACCGCAGGATGGCTTCAGGCCCTAATCTGGTTCCGAAACGGCATGCTGAGCCTTTGGTTATTTCCTCTTCCTGGTGGGAAATGAGAGTTAAATTTGCCCGTCCAGACACCTCCAGCTAGTCTCTCATTGGTTCTCGCTATTCCTGTTCATCTTCCGCAGAAATTGCAAACTGGGCCAAACAGGAGGTTAAAGGCGCTGACTCTCCAAGTGGGGAGAGTGTTAGTAAAGCGTCTGGAATGTTGCACCCGAGTACCAGGGGAGGAAAACTGAGACATATTTGAACACGTCTCCCGTTCACACGGTTGATCATACTCTGGGTTCCACATGCATGTTTTAGCTGAAGGAAGAATACCTTAAACCTGGAGAGTTGAGACCCGTGGAATGGGTACCATGCAATATGACTTCAAAGGGTCTTCATTTGCTCACCGAACCTCTCCAATCCTATCACTGCTGCGTTTATGCCCCTGTACACACGCTTGATTCTCTTTTGGAGACATAGCAATCCATAGGTTTTAAGATACTTACTAGTCAGGTACATTCTTAGGCGTTTAATATGCGGTGTTGAGTCCATTTCGTTGAGCAAGGAGTAGCTCTTGTCTATTCCATATTTGGCTTAAGGAACTTTATCTGTGCTCATTTCAATCTCTGGTTTTATGCAGCACCCCAACTCACCTTTCCCCTTAAGCAAGCATAAGTTGGTTTTCTAAATTTGCCACCCTGTTCTGTTTTGGAATTCAGTTCCTGTGTAGCCAGGTTTACATTCCGTGTATTAGTGATATCTTATGATGTTTCTTTTTCTGTGTGACTTATTTCAGTTAGAATCATCGTACCTGAATCCACTCATTGTGCTGCTAAGGGCCTGATGACACAGATTTCATTGCTGAGTGATATTGCTTTGTAAGTAAATACCACAACTTCTTTATCCATTTTTCACTTTCTGCGATGTTGAACTTGTACTGTAAACGAGGTTCTTGTAAACAGAGCCATTCCAAACTTTGGGGTGGCTGTGTCTTTTTGATTTTAATTTCCCTAAGCTATAGGACCATAAGTGGAAGTGCCCTAGGTTCTGTTGCTTTGTTTTTTAGATGTTTCAGGAAACACCATACACTTCTCCCGAGTGGTTGTTGGCAATTTACATCCCGCCCATCAGCATAACAAGGCTCCCAGTTCTCCATGGCCTGTCCTGCCTTTCTGGATTTTACACTTTTTTCAGATGGCCCTTTTGACTGGGGGGAAGTGAGACTTCATTGTAGGGCAGATTTCCTTTGCAAGCTTGCTTGGTTGGCCAAAAAGGGCGTATGCGTTTTTTCCTGAATATATTCAGGAAAAAACGCATACGCCCTTTTTGGCCAAGTGCATCATTGTGGACGTTCTGCCTCTTTTCCTATGCTTTCAATGCAATTCCAGTCTACCTCCTGAAATCGGTTTCCTGCAATTCTGCCCCGCTTTCAAGTCCTCTTGGCAGCCTTACTTCAGTCTATTTTTGGACGATAGCTGTCATTTATAACTCTGCAGGTTTGTGAATTACAGTGCCCCTGAGCTCCTTTCTTCAACTGGCTTTCTTGTGACCTGGCCGCAACACCGCAGGATGGCTTCAGGCCCTAATCTGGTTCCGGCATGGCACGCTGAGCCTCTGGTTATTTCCTCTTCCTGGTGGGAAATGAGAGTTAAATTTGCCCGTCCAGACACCTCCAGCTAGTCTCTCATTGGTTCTCGCTATTCCTGTTCATCTTCCGCAGAAATTGCAAACTGGGCCAAACAGGAGGTTAAAGGGACTGACTCTCCAAGTGGGGAGAGTGTTAGTAAAGCGTCTGGAATGTTGCACCCGAGTACCAGGGGAGGAAAACTGAGACATATTTGAACACGTCTCCCGTTCACATGGTTGATCATACTCTGGGTTCCACATGCATGTTTTAGCTGAAGGAAGAATACCTTAAACCTGGAGAGTTGAGACCCGTGTAATGGGTACCATGCAATATGACTTCAAAGGGTCTTCATTTGCTCACCAAACCTCTCCAATCCTATCACTGCTGCGTTTATGCCCCTGTACACATGCTTGATTCTCTTTCGGAGACATAGCAATCCATAGGTTTTAAGATACTTACTAGTCAGGTACATTCTTAGGCGTTTAATATGCGGTGTTGAGTCCATTTCGTTGAGCAAGGAGTAGCTCTTGTCTATTCTATATTTGGCTTAAGGAACTTTATCTGTGCTCATTTCAATCTCTGGTTTTATGCAGCACCCCAACTCACCTTTCCCCTTAAGCAAGCATAAGTTGGTTTTCTAAATTTGAGACCCTGTTCTGTTCTGTAATTCAGTTCCTGTGTAGCCAACTTTACATTCCGTGTATTACTGATATCTTATGATGTTTCTTTTTCTGTGTGACTTATTTCAGTTAGAATCATCATACCTGAATCCACTCATTGTGCTGCTAAGGGCCTGATGACATAGATTTCATTGCTGAGTGATATTGCTTTGTAAGTAAATACCACAACTTCTTTATCCATTTTTCACTTTCTACGATGTTGAACTTGTACTGTAAACGAGGTTGTTGTAAACAGAGACGTCCCAAACTTTGGGGTGGCTGTGTCTTTTTGATTTTAATTTCCCTAAGCTATAGGACCATAAGTGGAAGTGCCCTAGGCTCTGTTGCTTTGTTTTTTAGATGTTTCAGGAAACACCATACACTTCTCCCGAGTGTCTGTTGGCAATTTACATCCCGCCCATCAGCATAACAAGGCTCCCAGTTCTCCATGGCCTGTCCTGCCTTTCTGGATTTTACACTTTTTTCAGATGGCCCTTTTGACCGGGGGGAAGTGAGACTTCATTGTAGTGCAGATTTCCTTTGCAAGCTTGCTTGGTTGGCCAAAAAGGGCGTATGCGTTTTTTCCTGAATATATTCAGGAAAAAACGCATACGCCCTTTTTGGCCAAGTGCATCATTGTGGACGTTCTGCCTCTTTTCCTATGCTTTCAATGCAATTCCAGTCTACCTCCTGAAATCGGTTTCCTGCAATTCTGCCCCGCTTTCAAGTCCTCTTGGCAGCCTTACTTCAGTCTATTTTTGGACGATAGCTGTCATTTATAACTCTGCAGGTTTGTGAATTACAGTGCCCCTGAGCTCCTTTCTTCAACTCGCTTTCTTTTGAGCTGGCCGCAACACCGCAGGATGGCTTCAGGCCCTAATCTGGTTCCGGCCCGGCATGCTGAGCCTTTGGTTAATTCCTCTTCCTGGTGGGAAATGAGAGTTAAATTTGCCCGTCCAGACACCTGCAGCTAGCCTCTCATTGGTTCTCGCTATTCCTGTTCATCTTCCGCAGAAATTGCAAACTGGGCCAAACAGGAGGTTAAAGGGACTGACTCTCCAAGTCGGGAGAGTGCTAGTAAAGCGTCTGGAATGTTGCACCCGAGTACCAGGGGAGGATAACTGAGACATATTTGAACACGTCTCCCGATCACTTGGTTGATCATACTCTAGGTTCCACATGCATGTTTTAGCTGAAGGAAGAATACCTTAAACTTGGGTAGTTGAGACCCGTGTAATGGGTACCATGCAATATGACTTCAAAGGGTCTTCATTTGCTCACCGAACCTCTCCAATCCTATCACTGCTGCGTTTATGCCCCTGTACACACGCTTGATTCTCTTTCGGAGACATAGCAATCCATAGGTTTTAAGATACTTACTAGTCAGGTACATTCTTAGGCGTTTATTATGCGGTGTTGAGTCCATTTCGTTGAGCAAGGAGTAGCTCTTGTCTATTCTATATTTGGCTTAAGGAACTTTATCTGTGCTCATTTCAATCTCTGGTTTTATGCAGCACCCCAACTCACCTTTACCCTTAAGCAAGCATAAGTTGCTTTTCTAAATTTGAGACCCTGTTCTGTTCTGTAATTCAGTTCCTGTGTAGCCAAGTTTACATTCCGTGTATTACTGATATCTTATGATGTTTCTTTTTCTGTGTGACTTACTTCAGTTAGAATCATCATACCTGAATCCACTCATTGTGCTGCTAAGGGCCTGATGACACAGATTTCATTGCTGAGTGATATTGTTTTGTAAGTAAATACCACAACTTCTTTATCCATTTTTCACTTTCTGCGATGTTGAACTTGTACTGTAAACGAGGTTCTTGTAAACAGAGCCGTTCCAAACTTTGGGGTGGCTGTGTCTTTTTGATTTTAATTTTCCTAAGCTATAGGACCATAAGTGGAAGTGCCCTAGGCTCTGTTGATTTGTTTTTTAGATGTTTCAGGAAACACCATACACTTCTCCCGAGTGGTTGTTGGCAATTTACATCCCGCCCATCAGCATAACAAGGCTCCCAGTTCTCCATGGCCTGTCCTGCCTTTCTGGATTTTACACTTTTTTCAGATGGCCCTTTTGACCGGGGGGAAGTGAGACTTCATTGTAGTGCAGATTTCCTTTGCAAGCTTGCTTGGTTGGCCAAAAAGGGCGTATGCGTTTTTTCCTGAATATATTCAGGAAAAAACGCATACGCCCTTTTTGGCCAAGTGCATCATTGTGGACGTTCTGCCTCTTTTCCTATGCTTTCAATGCAATTCCAGTCTACCTCCTGAAATCGGTTTCCTGCAATTCTGCCCTGCTTTCAAGTCCTCTTGGCAGCCTTACTTCAGTCTATTTTTGGACGATAGCTGTCATTTATAACTCTGCAGGTTTGCGAATTACAGTGTCCCTGAGCTCCTATCTTCAACTCGCTTTCTTGTGAGCTGACCGCAACACCGCAGGATGGCTTCAGGCCCTAATCTGGTTCCGAAACGGCATGCTGAGCCTTTGGTTATTTCCTCTTCCTGGTGGGAAATGAGAGTTAAATTTGCCCGTCCAGACACCTCCAGCTAGTCTCTCATTGGTTCTCGCTATTCCTGTTCATCTTCCGCAGAAATTGCAAACTGGGCCAAACAGGAGGTTAAAGGCGCTGACTCTCCAAGTGGGGAGAGTGTTAGTAAAGCGTCTGGAATGTTGCACCCGAGTACCAGGGGAGGAAAACTGAGACATATTTGAACACGTCTCCCGTTCACACGGTTGATCATACTCTGGGTTCCACATGCATGTTTTAGCTGAAGGAAGAATACCTTAAACCTGGAGAGTTGAGACCCGTGGAATGGGTACCATGCAATATGACTTCAAAGGGTCTTCATTTGCTCACCGAACCTCTCCAATCCTATCACTGCTGCGTTTATGCCCCTGTACACACGCTTGATTCTCTTTTGGAGACATAGCAATCCATAGGTTTTAAGATACTTACTAGTCAGGTACATTCTTAGGCGTTTAATATGCGGTGTTGAGTCCATTTCGTTGAGCAAGGAGTAGCTCTTGTCTATTCCATATTTGGCTTAAGGAACTTTATCTGTGCTCATTTCAATCTCTGGTTTTATGCAGCACCCCAACTCACCTTTCCCCTTAAGCAAGCATAAGTTGGTTTTCTAAATTTGCCACCCTGTTCTGTTTTGGAATTCAGTTCCTGTGTAGCCAGGTTTACATTCCGTGTATTAGTGATATCTTATGATGTTTCTTTTTCTGTGTGACTTATTTCAGTTAGAATCATCGTACCTGAATCCACTCATTGTGCTGCTAAGGGCCTGATGACACAGATTTCATTGCTGAGTGATATTGCTTTGTAAGTAAATACCACAACTTCTTTATCCATTTTTCACTTTCTGCGATGTTGAACTTGTACTGTAAACGAGGTTCTTGTAAACAGAGCCATTCCAAACTTTGGGGTGGCTGTGTCTTTTTGATTTTAATTTCCCTAAGCTATAGGACCATAAGTGGAAGTGCCCTAGGTTCTGTTGCTTTGTTTTTTAGATGTTTCAGGAAACACCATACACTTCTCCCGAGTGGTTGTTGGCAATTTACATCCCGCCCATCAGCATAACAAGGCTCCCAGTTCTCCATGGCCTGTCCTGCCTTTCTGGATTTTACACTTTTTTCAGATGGCCCTTTTGACTGGGGGGAAGTGAGACTTCATTGTAGGGCAGATTTCCTTTGCAAGCTTGCTTGGTTGGCCAAAAAGGGCGTATGCGTTTTTTCCTGAATATATTCAGGAAAAAACGCATACGCCCTTTTTGGCCAAGTGCATCATTGTGGACGTTCTGCCTCTTTTCCTATGCTTTCAATGCAATTCCAGTCTACCTCCTGAAATCGGTTTCCTGCAATTCTGCCCCGCTTTCAAGTCCTCTTGGCAGCCTTACTTCAGTCTATTTTTGGACGATAGCTGTCATTTATAACTCTGCAGGTTTGTGAATTACAGTGCCCCTGAGCTCCTTTCTTCAACTCGCTTTCTTGTGACCTGGCCGCAACACCGCAGGATGGCTTCAGGCCCTAATCTGGTTCCGGCACGGCACGCTGAGCCTTTGGTTATTTCCTCTTCCTGGTGGGAAATGAGAGTTAAATTTGCCCGTCCAGACACCTCCAGCTAGCCTCTCATTGGTTCTCGCTATTCCTGTTCATCTTCCGCAGAAATTGCAAACTGGGCCAAACAGGAGGTTAAAGGGACTGACTCTCCAAGTGGGGAGAGTGTTAGTAAAGCGTCTGGAATGTTGCACCCGAGTACCAGGGGAGGAAAACTGAGACATATTTGAACACGTGTCCCGTTCAAACGGTTGATCATACTCTGGGTCCACATGCATGTTTTAGCTGAAGGAAGAATACCTAAAACCTGGAGAGTTGAGACCCGTGGAATGGGTACCATGCAATATGACTTCAAAGGGTCTTCATTTGCTCACCGAACCTCTCCAATCCTATCACTGCTGCGTTTATGCCCCTGTACACACGCTTGATTCTCTTTTGGAGACATAGCAATCCATAGGTTTTAAGATACTTACTAGTCAGGTACATTCTTAGGCGTTTAATATGCGGTGTTGAGTCCATTTCGTTGAGCAAGGAGTAGCTCTTGTCTATTCCATATTTGGCTTAAGGAACTTTATCTGTGCTCATTTCGATCTCTGGTTATGCAGCATCCCAATTCACCTTTACCCTTAAGCAAGCATAAGTTGGTTTTCTAAATTTGAGACCCTGTTCTGTTCTGTAATTCAGTTCCTGTGTAGCCAGGTTTACATTCCGTGTATTACTGATATCTTATGATGTTTCATTTTCTGTGTGACTTATTTCAGTTAGAATCATCATACCTGAATCCACTCATTGTGCTGCTAAGGGCCTGATGACATAGATTTCATTGCTGAGTGATATTGCTTTGTAAGTAAATACCACAACTTCTTTATCCATTTTTCACTTTCTGCGATGTTGAACTTGTACTTTAAACGAGGTTCTTGTAAACAGAGCCGTTCCAAACTTTGGGGTGGCTGTGTCTTTTTGATTTTAAATTCCCTAAGCCTTAGGACCATAAGTGGCAGTGCCCTAGGCTCTGTTGCTTTGTTTTTTAGATGTTTCAGGAAACACCATACACTTCTCCCCAGTGGTTGTTGGCAATTTACATCCCGCCCATCAGCATAACAAGGCTCCCAGTTCTCCATGGCCTGTCCTGCCTTTCTGGATTTTACACTTTTTTCAGATGGCCCTTTTGACCGGGGGGAAGTGAGACTTCATTGTAGTGCAGATTTCCTTTGCAAGCTTGCTTGGTTGGCCAAAAAGGGCGTATGCGTTTTTTCCTGAATATATTCAGGAAAAAACACATACGCCCTTTTTGGCCAAGTGCATCATTGTGGACGTTCTGCCTCTTTTCCTATGCTTTCAATGCAATTCCAGTCTACCTCCTGAAATCGGTTTCCTGCAATTCTGCCCCGCTTTCAAGTCCTCTTGGCAGCCTTACTTCAGTCTATTTTTGGACGATAGCTGTCATTTATAACTCTGCAGGTTTGTGAATTACAGTGCCCCTGAGCTCCTTTCTTCAACTGGCTTTCTTGTGACCTGGCCGCAACACCGCAGGATGGCTTCAGGCCCTAATCTGGTTCCGGCACGGCATGCTGAGCCTTTGGTTATTTCCTCTTCCTGGTGGGAAATGAGAGTTAAATTTGCCCGTCCAGACACCTCCAGCTAGCCTCTCATTGGTTCTCGCTATTCCTGTTCATCTTCCGCAGAAATTGCAAACTGGGCCAAACAGGAGGTTAAAGGTACTGACTCTCCAAGTGGGGAGAGTGTTAGTAAAGCGTCTGGAATGTTGCACCCGAGTACCAGGGGAGGAAAACTGAGACATATTTGAACACGTGTCCCGTTCACATGGTTGATCATACTTGGGTTCCACATGCATGTTTTAGCTGAAGGAAGAATACCTTAAACCTGGAGAGTTGAGACCCGTGGAATGGGTACCATGCAATATGACTTCAAAGGGTCTTCATTTGCTCACCGAACATCTCCAATCCTATCACTGCTGCGTTTATGCCCCTGTACACATGCTTGATTCTCTTTCGGAGACATAGCAATCCATAGGTTTTAAGATACTTACTAGTCAGGTACATTCTTAGGCGTTTAATATGCGGTGTTGAGTCCATTTCGTTGAGCAAGGAGTAGCTCTTGTCTATTCCATATTTGGCTTAAGGAACTTTATCTGTGCTCATTTCAATCTCTGGTTTTATGCAGCACCCCAACTCACCTTTCCCCTTAAGCAAGCATAAGTTGGTTTTCTAAATTTGCCACCCTGTTCTGTTTTGGAATTCAGTTCCTGTGTAGCCAGGTTTACATTCCGTGTATTAGTGATATCTTATGATGTTTCTTTTTCTGTGTGACTTATTTCAGTTAGAATCATCGTACCTGAATCCACTCATTGTGCTGCTAAGGGCCTGATGACACAGATTTCATTGCTGAGTGATATTGCTTTGTAAGTAAATACCACAACTTCTTTATCCATTTTTCACTTTCTGCGATGTTGAACTTGTACTGTAAACGAGGTTCTTGTAAACAGAGCCATTCCAAACTTTGGGGTGGCTGTGTCTTTTTGATTTTAATTTCCCTAAGCTATAGGACCATAAGTGGAAGTGCCCTAGGTTCTGTTGCTTTGTTTTTTAGATGTTTCAGGAAACACCATACACTTCTCCCGAGTGGTTGTTGGCAATTTACATCCCGCCCATCAGCATAACAAGGCTCCCAGTTCTCCATGGCCTGTCCTGCCTTTCTGGATTTTACACTTTTTTCAGATGGCCCTTTTGACTGGGGGGAAGTGAGACTTCATTGTAGGGCAGATTTCCTTTGCAAGCTTGCTTGGTTGGCCAAAAAGGGCATATGCGTTTTTTCCTGAATATATTCAGGAAAAAACGCATACGCCCTTTTTGGCCAAGTGCATCATTGTGGACGTTCTGCCTCTTTTCCTATGCTTTCAATGCAATTCCAGTCTACCTCCTGAAATCGGTTTCCTGCAATTCTGCCCCGCTTTCAAGTCCTCTTGGCAGCCTTACTTCAGTCTATTTTTGGACGATAGCTGTCATTTATAACTCTGCAGGTTTGTGAATTACAGTGCCCCTGAGCTCCTTTCTTCAACTCGCTTTCTTGTGACCTGGCCGCAACACCGCAGGATGGCTTCAGGCCCTAATCTGGTTCCGGCACGGCACGCTGAGCCTTTGGTTATTTCCTCTTCCTGGTGGGAAATGAGAGTTAAATTTGCCCGTCCAGACACCTCCAGCTAGCCTCTCATTGGTTCTCGCTATTCCTGTTCATCTTCCGCAGAAATTGCAAACTGGGCCAAACAGGAGGTTAAAGGGACTGACTCTCCAAGTGGGGAGAGTGTTAGTAAAGCGTCTGGAATGTTGCACCCGAGTACCAGGGGAGGAAAACTGAGACATATTTGAACACGTGTCCCGTTCAAACGGTTGATCATACTCTGGGTTCCACATGCATGTTTTAGCTGAAGGAAGAATACCTAAAACCTGGAGAGTTGAGACCCGTGGAATGGGTACCATGCAATATGACTTCAAAGGGTCTTCATTTGCTCACCGAACCTCTCCAATCCTATCACTGCTGCGTTTATGCCCCTGTACACACGCTTGATTCTCTTTTGGAGACATAGCAATCCATAGGTTTTAAGATACTTACTAGTCAGGTACATTCTTAGGCGTTTAATATGCGGTGTTGAGTCCATTTCGTTGAGCAAGGAGTAGCTCTTGTCTATTCCATATTTGGCTTAAGGAACTTTATCTGTGCTCATTTCGATCTCTGGTTATGCAGCATCCCAATTCACCTTTACCCTTAAGCAAGCATAAGTTGGTTTTCTAAATTTGAGACCCTGTTCTGTTCTGTAATTCAGTTCCTGTGTAGCCAGGTTTACATTCCGTGTATTACTGATATCTTATGATGTTTCATTTTCTGTGTGACTTATTTCAGTTAGAATCATCATACCTGAATCCACTCATTGTGCTGCTAAGGGCCTGATGACATAGATTTCATTGCTGAGTGATATTGCTTTGTAAGTAAATACCACAACTTCTTTATCCATTTTTCACTTTCTGCGATGTTGAACTTGTACTTTAAACGAGGTTCTTGTAAACAGAGCCGTTCCAAACTTTGGGGTGGCTGTGTCTTTTTGATTTTAAATTCCCTAAGCCTTAGGACCATAAGTGGCAGTGCCCTAGGCTCTGTTGCTTTGTTTTTTAGATGTTTCAGGAAACACCATACACTTCTCCCCAGTGGTTGTTGGCAATTTACATCCCGCCCATCAGCATAACAAGGCTCCCAGTTCTCCATGGCCTGTCCTGCCTTTCTGGATTTTACACTTTTTTCAGATGGCCCTTTTGACCGGGGGGAAGTGAGACTTCATTGTAGTGCAGATTTCCTTTGCAAGCTTGCTTGGTTGGCCAAAAAGGGCGTATGCGTTTTTTCCTGAATATATTCAGGAAAAAACGCATATGCCCTTTTTGGCCAAGTGCATCATTGTGGACGTTCTGCCTCTTTTCCTATGCTTTCAATGCAATTCCAGTCTACCTCCTGAAATCGGTTTCCTGCAATTCTGCCCCGCTTTCAAGTCCTCTTGGCAGCCTTACTTCAGTCTATTTTTGGACGATAGCTGTCATTTATAACTCTGCAGGTTTGTGAATTACAGTGCCCCTGAGCTCCTTTCTTCAACTGGCTTTCTTGTGACCTGGCCGCAACACCGCAGGATGGCTTCAGGCCCTAATCTGGTTCCGGCACGGCATGCTGAGCCTTTGGTTATTTCCTCTTCCTGGTGGGAAATGAGAGTTAAATTTGCCCGTCCAGACACCTCCAGCTAGCCTCTCATTGGTTCTCGCTATTCCTGTTCATCTTCCGCAGAAATTGCAAACTGGGCCAAACAGGAGGTTAAAGGTACTGACTCTCCAAGTGGGGAGAGTGTTAGTAAAGCGTCTGGAATGTTGCACCCGAGTACCAGGGGAGGAAAACTGAGACATATTTGAACACGTGTCCCGTTCACATGGTTGATCATACTTGGGTTCCACATGCATGTTTTAGCTGAAGGAAGAATACCTTAAACCTGGAGAGTTGAGACCCGTGGAATGGGTACCATGCAATATGACTTCAAAGGGTCTTCATTTGCTCACCGAACATCTCCAATCCTATCACTGCTGCGTTTATGCCCCTGTACACATGCTTGATTCTCTTTCGGAGACATAGCAATCCATAGGTTTTAAGATACTTACTAGTCAGGTACATTCTTAGGCGTTTAATATGCGGTGTTGAGTCCATTTCCTTGAGCAAGGAGTAGCTCTTGTCTATTCCATATTTGGCTTAAGGAACTTTATCTGTGCTCATTTCAATCTCTGGTTTTATGCAGCACCCCAACTCACCTTTCCCCTTAAGCAAGCATAAGTTGGTTTTCTAAATATGAGACCCTGTTCTGTTCTGTAATTCAGTTCCTGTGTAGCCAAGTTTACATTCCGTGTATTACTGATATCTTATGATGTTTCTTTTTCTGTGTGACTTATTTCAGTTAGAATCATCATACCTGAATCCACTCATTGTGCTGCTAAGGGCCTGATGACACAGATTTCATTGCTGAGTGATATTGCTTTGTAAGTAAATACCACAACTTCTTTATCCATTTTTCACTTTCTGCGATGTTGAACTTGTACTGTAAACGAGGTTCTTGTAAACAGAGCCGTTCCAAACTTTGGGGTGGCTGTGTCTTTTTGATTTTGAATTCCCTAAGCTATAGGACCATAAGTGGAAGTGCCCTAGGCTCTGTTGCTTTGTTTTTTAGATGTTTCAGGAAACACCATACACTTCTCCCGAGTGGTTGTTGGCAATTGACATCCCGCCCATCAGCATAACAAGGCTCCCAGTTCTCCATGGCCTGTCCTGCCTTTCTGGATTTTACACTTTTTTCAGATGGCCCTTTTGACCGGGGGGAAGTGAGACTTCATTGTAGTGCAGATTTCCTTTGCAAGCTTGCTTGGTTGGCCAAAAAGGGCGTATGCGTTTTTTCCTGAATATATTCAGGAAAAAACGCATACGCCCTTTTTGGCCAAGTGCATCATTGTGGACGTTCTGCCTCTTTTCCTATGCTTTCAATGCAATTCCAGTCTACCTCCTGAAATCGGTTTCCTGCAATTCTGCCCCGCTTTCAAGTCCTCTTGGCAGCCTTACTTCAGTCTATTTTTGGACGATAGCTGTCATTTATAACTCTGCAGGTTTGTGAATTACAGTGCCCCTGAGCTCCTTTCTTCAACTCGCTTTCTTGTGAGCTGGCCGCAACACCGCAGGATGTCTTCAGGCCCTAATCTGGTTCCAGCACGGCACGCTGAGCCTTTGGTTAATTCCTCTTCCTGGTGGGAAATGAGAGTTAAATTTGCCCGTCCAGACACCTCCAGCTAACCTCTCATTGGTTCTCACTATTCCTGTTCATCTTCCGCAGAAATTGCAAACTGGGCCAAACAGGAGGTTAAAGGGACTGACTCTCCAAGTGGGGAGAGTGTTAGTAAAGCGTCTGGAATGTTGCACCCGAGTACCAGGGGAGGAAAACTGAGACATATTTGAACACGTCTCCCTTTCACATGGTTGATCATACTTGGGTTCCATATGCATGTTTTAGCTGAAGGAAGAATACCTAAAACCTGGGTAGTTGAAACCCGTGTAATGGGTACCATGCAGTATGACTTCAAAGGGTCTTCATTTGCTCACCGAACCTCTCCAATCCTATCACTGCTGCGTTTATGCCCCTGTACACACGCTTGATTCTCTTTCGGAGACATAGCAATCCATAGGTTTTAAGATACTTACTAGTCAGGTACATTCTTAGGCGTTTAATATGCGGTGTTGAGTCCATTTCGTTGAGCAAGGAGTAGCTCTTGTCTATTCCATATTTGGCTTAAGGAACTTTATCTGTGCTCATTTCAATCTCTGGTTTTATGCAGCACCCCAACTCACCTTTCCCCTTAAGCAAGCATAAGTTGGTTTTCTAAATTTGAGACCCTGTTCTGTTCTGTAATTCAGTTCCTGTGTAGCCAAGTTTACATTCCTTGTATTACTGATATCTTATGATGTTTCTTTTTCTGTGTGACTTATTTCAGTTAGAATCATCATACCTGAATCCACTCATTGTGCTGCTAAGGGCCTGATGACACAGATTTCATTGCTGAGTGATATTGCTTTGTAAGTAAATACCACAACTTCTTTATCCATTTTTCACTTTCTGCGATGTTGAACTTGTACTGTAAACGAGGTTCTTGTAAACAGAGCCGTTCCAAACTTTGGGGTGGCTGTGTCTTTTTGATTTTGAATTCCCTAAGCTATAGGACCATAAGTGGAAGTGCCCTAGGCTCTGTTGCTTTGTGTTTTAGATGTTTCAGGAAACACCATACACTTCTCCCAAGTGTCTGTTGGCAATTTACATCCCGCCCATCAGCATAACAAGGCTCCCAGTTCTCCATGGCCTGTCCTGCCTTTCTGGATTTTACACTTTTTTCAGATGGCCCTTTTGACCGGGGGGAAGTGAGACTTCATTGTAGTGCAGATTTCCTTTGCAAGCTTGCTTGGTTGGCCAAAAAGGGCGTATGCGTTTTTTCCTGAATATATTCAGGAAAAAACGCATACGCCCTTTTTGGCCAAGTGCATCATTGTGGACGTTCTGCCTCTTTTCCTA
Organism: Delphinus delphis; assembly: GCF_949987515.2. Taxonomy (NCBI): domain Eukaryota; kingdom Metazoa; phylum Chordata; class Mammalia; order Artiodactyla; family Delphinidae; genus Delphinus; species Delphinus delphis. The sequence continues at coordinate 421,221 of NC_082690.1, read as the reverse complement.
TGCTTTCAATGCAATTCCAGTCTACCTCCTGAAATCGGTTTCCTGCAATTCTGCCCCGCTTTCAAGTCCTCTTGGCAGCCTTACTTCAGTCTATTTTTGGACGATAGCTGTCATTTATAACTCTGCAGGTTTGTGAATTACAGTGCCCCTGAGCTCCTTTCTTCAACTCGCTTTCTTTTGAGCTGGCCGCAACACCGCAGGATGGCTTCAGGCCCTAATCTGGCTCCGGTACGGCACGTTGAGCCTTTGGTTATTTCCTCTTCCTGGTGGGAAATGAGAGTTAAATTTGCCCGTCCAGACACCTCCAGCTAGCCTCTCACTGGTTCTCGCTATTCCTGTTCATCTTCCGCAGAAATTGCAAACTGGGCCAAACAGGAGGTTAAAGGCGCTGACTCTCCAAGTGGGGAGAGTGTTAGTAAAGCGTCTGGAATGTTGCACCCGAGTACCAGGGGAGGAAAACTGAGACATATTTGAACACGTCTCCCGTTCACATGGTTGATCATACTCTGGGTTCCACATGCATGTTTTAGCTGAAGGAAGAATACCTTAAACCTGGAGAGTTGAGACCCGTGTAATGGGTACCATGCAATATGATTTCAAAGGGTCTTCATTTGCTCACCGAACCTCTCCAATCCTATCACTGCTGCGTTTATGCCCCTGTACACATTCTTGATTCTCTTTTGGAGACATAGCAATCCATAGGTTTTACGATACTTACAAGTCAGGTACATTCTTAGGCGTTTAATATGCGGTGTTGAGTCCATTTCGTTGAGCAAGGAGTAGCTCTTGTCTATTCCATATTTGGCTTAAGGAACTTTATCTGTGCTCATTTCAATCTCTGGTTTTATGCAGCACCCCAACTCACCTTTACCCTTAAGCAAGAATAAGTTGGTTTTCTAAATTTGAGACCCTGTTCTGTTCTGTAATTCAGTTCCTGTGTAGCCAAGTTTACATTCCGTGTATTACTGATATCTTATGATGTTTCTTTTTCTGTGTGACTTATTTCAGTTAGAATCATCATACCTGAATCCACTCATTGTTCTGCTAAGGGCCTGATGACACAGATTTCATTGCTGAGTGATATTGCTTTGTAAGTAAATACCACAACTTCTTTTTCCATTTTTCACTTTCTGCGATGTTGAACTTGTACTGTAAACGAGGTTCTTGTAAACAGAGCCGTTCCAAACTTTGGGGTGGCTGTGTCTTTTTGATTTTAATTTCCCTAAGCTATAGGACCATAAGTGGAAGTGCCCTAGGTTCTGTTGCTTTGTTTTTTAGATGTTTCAGGAAACACCATACACTTCTCCGGAGTGGTTGTTGGCAATTTACATCCCGCCCATCAGCATAACAAGGCTCCCAGTTCTCCATGGCCTGTCCTGCCTTTCTGGATTTTACACTTTTTTCAGATGGCCCTTTTGACCGGGGGGAAGTGAGACTTCATTGTAGTGCAGATTTCCTTTGCAAGCTTGCTTGGTTGGCCAAAAAGGGCGTATGCGTTTTTTCCTGAATATATTCAGGAAAAAACGCATACGCCCTTTTTGGCCAAGTGCATCATTGTGGACGTTCTGCCTCTTTTCCTATGCTTTCAATGCAATTCCAGTCTACCTCCTGCAATCGGTTTCCTGCAATTCTGCCCCGCTTTCAAGTCCTCTTGGCAGCCTTACTTCAGTCTATTTTTGGACGATAGCTGTCATTTATAACTCTGCAGGTTTGTGAATTACAGTGCCCCTGAGCTCCTTTCTTCAACTCGCTTTCTTTTGAGCTGGCCGCAACACCGCAGGATGGCTTCAGGCCCTAATCTGGTTCCGGTACGGCACGCTGAGCCTTTGGTTATTTCCTCTTCCTGGTTGGAAATGAGTGTTAAATTTGCCCGTCCAGACACCTCCAGCTAGCCTCTCATTGGTTCTCGCTATTCCTGTTCATCTTCCGCAGAAATTGCAAACTGGGCCAAACAGGAGGTTAAAGGCGCTGACTCTCCAAGTGGGGAGAGTGTTAGTAAAGCGTCTGGAATGTTGCACCCGAGTACCAGGGGAGGAAAACTGAGACATATTTGAACACGTCTCCCGTTCACATGGTTGATCATACTTGGGTTCCACATGCATGTTTTAGCTGAAGGAAGAATACCTTAAACCTGGAGAGTTGAGACCCGTGTAATGGGTACCATGCAATATGACTTCAAAGGGTCTTCATTTGCTCACCGAACCTCTCCAATCCTATCACTGCTGCGTTTATGCCCCTGTACACATGCTTGATTCTCTTTTGGAGACATAGCAATCCATAGGTTTTACGATACTTACTAGTCAGGTACATTCTTAGGCGTTTAATATGCGGTGTTGAGTCCATTTCGTTGAGCAAGGAGTAGCTCTTGTCTATTCCATATTTGACTTAAGGAACTTTATCTGTGCTCATTTCAATCTCTGGCTTTATGCAGCACCCCAACTCACCTTTACCCTTAAGCAAGCATAAGTTGGTTTTCTAAATTTGAGACCCTGTTCTGTTCTGTAATTCAGTTCCTGTGTAGCCAAGTTTACATTCCGTGTATTACTGATATCTTATGATGTTTCTTTTTCTGTGTGACTTATTTCAGTTAGAATCATCATACCTGAATCCACTCATTGTGATGCTAAGGGCCTGATGACATAGATTTCATTGCTGAGTGATATTGCTTTGTAAGTAAATACCACAACTTCTTTATCCATTTTTCACTTTCTGTGATGTTGAACTTGTACTGTAAACGAGGTTGTTGTAAACAGAGGCGTCCCAAACTTTGGGGTGGCTGTGTCTTTTTGATTTTAATTTCCCTAAGCTATAGGACCATAAGTGGTAGTGCCCTAGGTTCTGTTGCTTTGTTTTTTAGATGTTTCAGGAAACACCATACACTTCTCCCGAGTGGTTGTTGGCAATTTACATCCCGCCCATCAGCATAACAAGGCTCCCAGTTCTCCATGGACTGTCCTGCCTTTCTGGATTTTACACTTTTTTCAGATGGCCCTTTTGACCGGGGGGAAGTGAGACTTCATTGTAGTGCAGATTTCCTTTGCAAGCTTGCTTGGTTGGCCAAAAAGGGCGTATGCGTTTTTTCCTGAATATATTCAGGAAAAAACGCATACGCCCTTTTTGGCCAAGTGCATCATTGTGGACGTTCTGCCTCTTTTCCTATGCTTTCAATGCAATTCCAGTCTACCTCCTGAAATCGGTTTCCTGCAATTCTGCCCCGCTTTCAAGTCCTCTTGGCAGCCTTACTTCAGTCTATTTTTGGACGATAGCTGTCATTTATAACTCTGCAGGTTTGTGAATTACAGTGCCCCTGAGCTCCTTTCTTCAACTCGCTTTCTTTTGAGTTGGTCGCAACACCGCAGGATGGCTTCAGGTCCTAATCTGGTTCCGGTACGGCACGCTGAGCCTTTGGTTATTTCCTCTTCCTGGTGGGAAATGAGAGTTAAATTTGCCCGTCCAGACACCTCCAGCTAGCCTCTCATTGGTTCTCGCTATTCCTGTTCATCTTCCGCAGAAATTGCAAACTGGGCCAAACAGGAGGTTAAAGGCGCTGACTCTCCAAGTGGGGAGACTGTTAGTAAAGCGTCTGGAATGTTGCACCCGAGTACCAGGGGAGGAAAACTGAGACACATTTGAACACGTCTCCCGTTCACATGGTTGATCATACTTGGGTTCCACATGCATGTTTTAGCTGAAGGAAGAATACCTTAAACCTGGAGAGTTGAGACCCGTGTAATGGGTACCATGCAATATGATTTCAAAGGGTCTGCATTTGCTCACCGAACCTCTCCAATCCTATCACTGCTGCGTTTATGCCCCTGTACACATGCTTGATTCTCTTTTGGAGACATAGCAATCCATAGGTTTTACGATACTTACTAGTCAGGTACATTCTTAGGCGTTTAATATGCGGTGTTGAGTCCATTTCGTTGAGCAAGGAGTAGCTCTTGTCTATTCCATATTTGACTTAAGGAACTTTATCTGTGCTCATTTCAATCTCTGGTTTTATGCAGCACCCCAATTCACCTTTACCCTTAAGCAAGCATAAGTTGTTTTTCTAAATTTGAGACCCTGTTCTGTTCTGTAATTCAGTTCCTGTGTAGCCAAGTTTACATTCCGTGTATTACTGATATCTTATGATGTTTCTTTTTCTGGGTGACTTATTTCAGTTAGAATCATCATACCTGAATCCACTCATTGTGCTGCTAAGGGCCTGATGACATAGATTTCATTGCTGAGTGATATTGCTTTGTAAGTAAATACCACAACTTCTTTATCCATTTTTCACTTTCTGTGATGTTGAACTTGTACTGTAAACGAGGTTGTTGTAAACAGAGGCGTCCCAAACTTTGGGGTGGCTGTGTCTTTTTTATTTTAATTTCCCTAAGCTATAGGACCATAAGTGGAAGTGCCCTAGGTTCTGTTGCTTTGTTTTTTAGATGTTTCAGGAAACACCATACACTTCTCCCGAGTGGTTGTTGGCAATTTACATCCCGCCCATCAGCATAACAAGGCTCCCAGTTCTCCATGGACTGTCCTGCCTTTCTGGATTTTACACTTTTTTCAGATGGCCCTTTTGACCGGGGGGAAGTGAGACTTCATTGTAGTGCAGATTTCCTTTGCAAGCTTGCTTGGTTGGCCAAAAAGGGCGTATGCGTTTTTTCCTGAATATATTCAGGAAAAAACGCATACGCCCTTTTTGGCCAAGTGCATCATTGTGGACGTTCTGCCTCTTTTCCTATGCTTTCAATGCAATTCCAGTCTACCTCCTGAAATCGGTTTCCTGCAATTCTGCCCCGCTTTCAAGTCCTCTTGGCAGCCTTACTTCAGTCTATTTTTGGACGATAGCTGTCATTTATAACTCTGCAGGTTTGTGAATTACAGTGCCCCTGAGCTCCTTTCTTCAACTCGCTTTCTTTTGAGCTGGCCGCAACACCGCAGGATGGCTTCAGGCCCTAATCTGGCTCCGGTACGGCACGTTGAGCCTTTGGTTATTTCCTCTTCCTGGTGGGAAATGAGAGTTAAATTTGCCCGTCCAGACACCTCCAGCTAGCCTCTCATTGGTTCTCGCTATTCCTGTTCATCTTCCGCAGAAATTGCAAACTGGGCCAAACAGGAGGTTAAAGGCGCTGACTCTCCAAGTGGGGAGAGTGTTAGTAAAGCGTCTGTAATGTTGCACCCGAGTACCAGGGGAGGAAAACTGAGACATATTTGAACACGTCTCCCGTTCACATGGTTGATCATACTCTGGGTTCCACATGCATGTTTTAGCTGAAGGAAGAATACCTTAAACCTGGAGAGTTGAGACCCGTGTAATGGGTACCATGCAATATGATTTCAAAGGGTCTTCATTTGCTCACCGAACCTCTCCAATCCTATCACTGCTGCGTTTATGCCCCTGTACACATTCTTGATTCTCTTTTGGAGACATAGCAATCCATAGGTTTTACGATACTTACAAGTCAGGTACATTCTTAGGCGTTTAATATGCGGTGTTGAGTCCATTTCGTTGAGCAAGGAGTAGCTCTTGTCTATTCCATATTTGGCTTAAGGAACTTTATCTGTGCTCATTTCAATCTCTGGTTTTATGCAGCACCCCAACTCACCTTTACCCTTAAGCAAGCATAAGTTGGTTTTCTAAATTTGAGACCCTGTTCTGTTCTGTAATTCAGTTCCTGTGTAGCCAAGTTTACATTCCGTGTATTACTGATATCTTATGATGTTTCTTTTTCTGTGTGACTTATTTCAGTTAGAATCATCATACCTGAATCCACTCATTGTGCTGCTAAGGGCCTGATGACATAGATTTCATTGCTGAGTGATATTGCTTTGTAAGTAAATACCACAACTTCTTTATCCATTTTTCACTTTCTGTGATGTTGAACTTGTACTGTAAACGAGGTTGTTGTAAACAGAGGCGTCCCAAACTTTGGGGTGGCTGTGTCTTTTTGATTTTAATTTCCCTAAGCTATAGGACCATAAGTGGCAGTGCCCTAGGCTCTGTTGCTTTGTTTTTTAGATGTTTCAGGAAACACCATACACTTCTCCCGAGTGTCTGTTGGCAATTTACATCCCGCCCATCAGCATAACAAGGCTCCCAGTTCTCCATGGACTGTCCTGCCTTTCTGGATTTTACACTTTTTTCAGATGGCCCTTTTGACTGGGGGAAGTGAGACTTCATTGTAGTGCAGATTTCCTTTTCAAGCTTGCTTGGTTGGCCAAAAAGGGCGTATGCGTTTTTTCCTGAATATATTCAGGAAAAAACGCATACGCCCTTTTTGGCCAAGTGCATCATTGTGGACGTTCTGCCTCTTTTCCTATGCTTTCAATGCAATTCCAGTCTACCTCCTGAAATCGGTTTCCTGCAATTCTGCCCCGCTTTCAAGTCCTCTTGGCAGCCTTACTTCAGTCTATTTTTGGACGATAGCTGTCATTTATAACTCTGCAGGTTTGTGAATTACAGTGCCCCTGAGCTCCTTTCTTCAACTCGCTTTCTTTTGAGTTGGCCGCAACACCGCAGGATGGCTTCAGGTCCTAATCTGGTTCCGGTACGGCACGCTGAGCCTTTGGTTATTTCCTCTTCCTGGTGGGAAATGAGAGTTAAATTTGCCCGTCCAGACAACTCCAGCTAGCCTCTCATTGGTTCTCGCTATTCCTGTTCATCTTCCGCAGAAATTGCAAACTGGGCCAAACAGGAGGTTAAAGGCGCTGACTCTCCAAGTGGGGAGACTGTTAGTAAAGCGTCAGGAATGTTGCACCCGAGTACCAGGGGAGGAAAACTGAGACACATTTGAACACGTCTCCCGTTCACATGGTTGATCATACTTGGGTTCCACATGCATGTTTTAGCTGAAGGAAGAATACCTTAAACCTGGAGAGTTGAGACCCGTGTAATGGGTACCATGCAATATGATTTCAAAGGGTCTTCATTTGCTCACCGAACCTCTCCAATCCTATCACTGCTGCGTTTATGCCCCTGTACACATGCTTGATTCTCTTTTGGAGACATAGCAATCCATAGGTTTTACGATACTTACTAGTCAGGTACATTCTTAGGCGTTTAATATGCGGTGTTGAGTCCATTTCGTTGAGCAAGGAGTAGCTCTTGTCTATTCCATATTTGACTTAAGGAACTTTATCTGTGCTCATTTCAATCTCTGGTTTTATGCAGCACCCCAATTCACCTTTACCCTTAAGCAAGCATAAGTTGGTTTTCTAAATTTGAGACCCTGTTCTGTTCTGTAATTCAGTTCCTGTGTAGCCAAGTTTACATTCCGTGTATTACTGATATCTTATGATGTTTCTTTTTCTGTGTGACTTATTTCAGTTAGAATCATCATACATGAATCCACTCATTGTGCTGCTAAGGGCCTGATGACATAGATTTCATTGCTGAGTGATATTGCTTTGTAAGTAAATACCACAACTTCTTTATCCATTTTTCACTTTCTGTGATGTTGAACTTGTACTGTAAACGAGGTTGTTGTATACAGAGGCGTCCCAAACTTTGGGGTGGCTGTGTCTTTTTTATTTTAATTTCCCTAAGCTATAGGACCATAAGTGGAAGTGCCCTAGGTTCTGTTGCTTTGTTTTTTAGATGTTTCAGGAAACACCATACACTTCTCCCCAGTGGTTGTTGGCAATTTACATCCCGCCCATCAGCATAACAAGGCTCCCAGTTCTCCATGGACTGTCCTGCCTTTCTGGATTTTACACTTTTTTCAGATGGCCCTTTTGACCGGGGGGAAGTGAGACTTCATTGTAGTGCAGATTTCCTTTGCAAGCTTGCTTGGTTGGCCAAAAAGGGCGTATGCGTTTTTTCCTGAATATATTCAGGAAAAAACGCATACGCCCTTTTTGGCCAAGTGCATCATTGTGGACGTTCTGCCTCTTTTCCTATGCTTTCAATGCAATTCCAGTCTACCTCCTGAAATCGGTTTCCTGCAATTCTGCCCCGCTTTCAAGTCCTCTTGGCAGCCTTACTTCAGTCTATTTTTGGACGATAGCTGTCATTTATAACTCTGCAGGTTTGTGAATTACAGTGCCCCTGAGCTCCTTTCTTCAACTCGCTTTCTTTTGAGCTGGCCGCAACACCGCAGGATGGCTTCAGGCCCTAATCTGGCTCCGGTACGGCACGTTGAGCCTTTGGTTATTTCCTCTTCCTGGTGGGAAATGAGAGTTAAATTTGCCCGTCCAGACACCTCCAGCTAGCCTCTCATTGGTTCTCGCTATTCCTGTTCATCTTCTGCAGAAATTGCAAACTGGGCCAAACAGGAGGTTAAAGGCGCTGACTCTCCAAGTGGGGAGAGTGTTAGTAAAGCGTCTGGAATGTTGCACCCGAGTACCAGGGGAGGAAAACTGAGACATATTTGAACACGTCTCCCGTTCACATGGTTGATCATACTCTGGGTTCCACATGCATGTTTTAGCTGAAGGAAGAATACCTTAAACCTGGAGAGTTGAGACCCGTGTAATGGGTACCATGCAATATGATTTCAAAGGGTCTTCATTTGCTCACCGAACCTCTCCAATCCTATCACTGCTGCGTTTATGCCCCTGTACACATTCTTGATTCTCTTTTGGAGACATAGCAATCCATAGGTTTTACGATACTTACAAGTCAGGTACATTCTTAGGCGTTTAATATGCGGTGTTGAGTCCATTTCGTTGAGCAAGGAGTAGCTCTTGTCTATTCCATATTTGGCTTAAGGAACTTTATCTGTGCTCATTTCAATCTCTGGTTTTATGCAGCACCCCAACTCACCTTTACCCTTAAGCAAGCATAAGTTGGTTTTCTAAATTTGAGACCCTGTTCTGTTCTGTAATTCAGTTCCTGTGTAGCCAAGTTTACATTCCGTGTATTACTGATATCTTATGATGTTTCTTTTTCTGTGTGACTTATTTCAGTTAGAATCATCATACGTGAATCCACTCATTGTTCTGCTAAGGGCCTGATGACACAGATTTCATTGCTGAGTGATATTGCTTTGTAAGTAAATACCACAACTTCTTTATCCATTTTTCACTTTCTGCGATGTTGAACTTGTACTGTAAACGAGGTTCTTGTAAACAGAGCCGTTCCAAACTTTGGGGTGGCTGTGTCTTTTTGATTTTAATTTCCCTAAGCTATAGGACCATAAGTGGAAGTGCCCTGGGTTCTGTTGCTTTGTTTTTTAGATGTTTCAGGAAACACCATACACTTCTCCCGAGTGGTTGTTGGCAATTTACATCCCGCCCATCAGCATAACAAGGCTCCCAGTTCTCCATGGCCTGTCCTGCCTTTCTGGATTTTACACTGTTTTCAGATGGCCCTTTTGACCGGGGGGAAGTGAGACTTCATTGTAGTGCAGATTTCCTTTGCAAGCTTGCTTGGTTGGCCAAAAAGGGCGTATGCGTTTTTTCCTGAATATATTCAGGAAAAAACGCATACGCCCTTTTTGGCCAAGTGCATCATTGTGGATGTTCTGCCTCTTTTCCTATGCTTTCAATGCAATTCCAGTCTACCTCCTGAAATCGGTTTCCTGCAATTCTGCCCCGCTTTCAAGTCCTCTTGGCAGCCTTACTTCAGTCTATTTTTGGACGATAGCTGTCATTTATAACTCTGCAGGTTTGTGAATTACAGTGCCCCTGAGCTCCTTTCTTCAACTCGCTTTCTTGTGACCTGGCCGCAACAACGCAGGATGGCTTCAGGCCCTAATCTGGTTCCGGTACGGCACGCAGAGCCTTTGGTTATTTCCTCTTCCTGTTGGGAAATGAGAGTTAAATTTGCCCGTCCAGACACCTCCAGCTAGCCTCTCATTGGTTCTCGCTATTCCTGTTCATCTTCCGCAGAAATTGCAAACTGGGCCAAACAGGAGGTTAAAGGCGCTGACTCTCCAAGTGGGGAGAGTGTTAGTAAAGCGTCTGGAATGTTGCACCCGAGTACCAGGGGAGGAAAACTGAGACATATTTGAACACGTCTCCCGATCACATGGTTGATCATAGTCTAGGTTCCACATGCATGTTATAGCTGAAGGAAGAATACCTTAAACCTGGGTAGTTGAAACCTGTGGAATGGGTACCATGCAATATGACTTCAAAGGGTCTTCATTTGCTCACCGAACCTCTCCAATCCTATCACTGCTGCGTTTATGCCCCTGTACACATGCTTGATTCTCTTTCGGAGACATAGCAATCCATAGGTTTTAAGATACTTACTAGTCAGGTACATTCTTAGGCGTTTAATATGGGGTGTTGAGTCCATTTCGTTGAGCAAGGAGTAGCTCTTGTCTATTCCATATTTGGCTTAAGGAACTTTATCTGTGCTCATTTCAATCTCTGGTTTTATGCAGCACCCCAACTCACCTTTCCCCTTAAGCAAGCATAAGTTGGTTTTCTAAATTTGAGACCCTGTTCTGTTCTGTAATTCAGTTCCTTTGTAGCCAAGTTTACATTCCGTGTATTACTGATATCTTATGATGTTTCTTTTTCTGTGTGACTTATTTCAGTTAGAATCATCATACCTGAATCCACTCATTGTGCTGCTAAGGGCCTGATGACACAGATTTCATTGCTGAGTGATATTGCTTTGTAAGTAAATACCACAACTTCTTTATCCATTTTTCACTTTCTGCGATGTTGAACTTGTACTGTAAACGAGGTTCTTGTAAACAGAGCCGTTCCAAACTTTGGGGTGGCTGTGTCTTTTTGATTTTAATTTCCCTAAGCTATAGGACCATAAGTGGAAGTGCCCTAGGTTCTGTTGCTTTGTTTTTTAGATGTTTCAGGAAACACCATACACTTCTCCCGAGTGGTTGTTGGCAATTTACATCCCGCCCATCAGCATTAACAAGGCTCCCAGTTCTCCATGGCCTGTCCTGCCTTTCTGGATTTTACACTTTTTTCAGATGGCCCTTTTGACCGGGGGGAAGTGAGACTTCATTGTAGTGCAGATTTCCTTTGCAAGCTTGCTTGGTTGGCCAAAAAGGGCGTATGCGTTTTTTCCTGAATATATTCAGGAAAAAACGCATACGCCCTTTTTGGCCAAGTGCATCATTGTGGACGTTCTGCCTCTTTTCCTATGCTTTCAATGCAATTCCAGTCTACCTCCTGAAATCGGTTTCCTGCAATTCTGCCCCGCTTTCAAGTCCTCTTGGCAGCCTTACTTCAGTATATTTTTGGACGATAGCTGTCATTTATAACTCTGCAGGTTTGTGAGTTACAGTGCCCCTGAGCTCCTTTCTTCAACTCGTTTTCTTGTGAGCTGGCTGCAACACCGCTGGATGGCTTCAGGCCCTAATCTGGTTCCGGCACGGCATGCTGAGCCTTTGTTTATTTCCTCTTTCTGGTGGGAAATGAGAGTTAAATTTGCCCGTCCAGACACTTCCAGCTAGTCTCTCATTGGTTCTCCCTATTCCTGTTCATCTTCCGCAGAAATTGCAAACTGTGCCAGACAGGAGGTTAAAGGCGCTGACTCTCCAAGTGGGGAGAGTGTTAGTAAAGCGTCTGGAATGTTGCACCCGAGTACCAGGGGAGGAAAACTGAGACATATTTGAACACGTCTCCCGATCACATGGTTGATCATACTCTGGGTTCCACATGCATGTTTTAGCTGAAGGAAGAATACCTAAAACCTTGGTAGTTGAAACCCGCGGAATGGGTACCATGCGATATGACTTCAAAGGGTCTTCATTTGCTCACCGAACCTCTCCAATCCTATCACTGCTGCGTTTATGCCCCTGTACACATGCTTGATTCTCTTTCGGAGACATAGCAATCCATAGGTTTTAAGATACTTACTAGTCAGGTACATTCTTAGGCGTTTAATATGCGGTGTTGAGTCCATTTCGTTGAGCAACGAGTAGCTCTTGTCTATTCCATATTTGGCATAAGGAACTTTATCTGTGCTCATTTCAATCTCTGGTTTTATGCAGCACCCCAACTCACCTTTCCCCTTAAGCAAGCATAAGTTGGTTTTCTAAATTTGAGACCCTGTTCTGTTTTGGAATGCAGTTCCTGTGTAGCCAAGTTTACATTCCGTGTATTACTGATATCTTATGATGTTTCTTTTTCTGTGTGACTTATTTCAGTTAGAATCATCGTACCTGAATCCACTCATTGTGATGCTAAGGGCCTGATGACATAGATTTCATTGCTGAGTGATATTGCTTTGTAAGTAAATACCACAACTTCTTTATCCATTTCTCACTTTCTGCGATGTTGAACTTGTACTGTAAACGAGGTTGTTGTAAACAGAGGCGTCCCAAACTTTGGGGTGGCTGTGTCTTTTTGATTTTAATTTCCCTAAGCTATAGGACCATAAGTGGCAGTGCCCTAGGCTCTGTTGCTTTGTTTTTTAGATGTTTCAGGAAACACCATACACTTCTCCTGAGTGTCTGTTGGTAATTTACATCCCGCCCATCAGCATAACAAGGCTCCCAGTTCTCCATGGCCTGTCCTGCCTTTCTGGATTTTACACTTTTTTCAGATGGCCCTTTTGACTGGGGGGAAGTGAGACTTCATTGTAGTGCAGATTTCCTTTGCAAGATTGCTTGGTTGGCCAAAAAGGGCGTATGCGGTTTTTCCTGAATATATTCAGGAAAAAACGCATACGCCCTTTTTGGCCAAGTGCATCATTGTGGACGTTCTGCCTCTTTTCCTATGCTTTCAATGCAATTCCAGTCTACCTCCTGAAATCGGTTTCCTGCAATTCTGCCCCGCTTTCAAGTCCTCTTGGCAGCCTTACTTCAGTCTATTTTTGGACGATAGCTGTCATTTATAACTCTGCAGGTTTGTGAATTACAGTGCCCCTGAGCTCCTTTCTTCAACTCGCTTTCTTGTGACCTGGCCGCAACACCGCAGGATGGCTTCAGGTCCTAATCTGGTTCCGGTACGGCACACTGAGCCTTTGGTTATTTCCTCTTCCTGGTGGGAAATGAGAGTTAAATTTGCCCGTCCAGACACCTCCAGCTAGCCTCTCATTGGTTCTCGCTATTCCTGTTCATCTTCCGCAGAAATTGCAAACTGGGCCAAACAGGAGGTTAAAGGCGCTGACTCTCCAAGTGGGGAGACTGTTAGTAAAGCGTCTGGAATGTTGCACCCGAGTACCAGGGGAGGAAAACTGAGACATATTTGAACACGTCTCCCGTTCACATTGTTGATCATACTTGGGTTCCACATGCATGTTTTAGCTGAAGGAAGAATACCTTAAACCTGGAGAGTTGAGACCCGTGTAATGGGTACCATGCAATATGACTTCAAAGGGTCTTCATTTGCTCACCGAACCTCTCCAATCCTATCACTGCTGCGTTTATGCCCCTGTACACATGCTTGATTCTCTTTTGGAGACATAGCAATCCATAGGTTTTACGATACTTACTAGTCAGGTACATTCTTAGGCGTTTAATATGCGGTGTTGAGTCCATTTCGTTGAGCAAGGAGTAGCTCTTGTCTATTCCATATTTGACTTAAGGAACTTTATCTGTGCTCATTTCAATCTCTGGTTTTATGCAGCACCCAACCTCACCTTTACCCTTAAGCAAGCATATGTTGGTTTTCTAAATTTGAGACCCTTTTCTGTTCTGTAATTCAGTTCCTGTGTAGCCAAGTTTACATTCCGTGTATTACTGATATCTTATGATGTTTCTTTTTCTGTGTGACTTATTTCAGTTAGAATCATCATACCTGAATCCACTCATTGTGCTGCTAAGGGCCTGATGACATAGATTTCATTGCTGAGTGATATTGCTTTGTAAGTAAATACCACAAATTCTTTATCCATTTTTCACTTTCTGCGATGTTGAACTTGTACTGTAAATGAGGTTCTTGTAAACAGAGGCGTCCCAAACTTTGGTGTGGCTGTGTCTTTTTGATTGTAATTTCCCTAAGCTATAGGACCATAAGTGGCAGTGCCCTAGGCTCTGTTGCTTTGTGTTTTAGATGTTTCAGGAAACACCATACACTTCTCCCAAGTGGTGGTTGGCAATTTACATCCCGCCCATCAGCATAACAAGGCTCCCAGTTCTCCATGGCCTGTCCTGCCTTTCTGGATTTTACACTTTATTCAGATGGCCCTTTTGACCGGGGGGAAGTCAGACTTCATTGTAGTGCAGATTTCCTTTGCAAGCTTGCTTGGTTGGCCAAAAAGGGCGTATGCGTTTTTTCCTGAATATATTCAGGAAAAAACGCATACGCCCTTTTTGGCCAAGTGCATCATTGTGGACGTTCTGCCTCTTTTCCTATGCTTTCAATGCAATTCCAGTCTACCTCCTGAAATCGGTTTCCTGCAATTCTGCCCCGCTTTCAAGTCCTCTTGGCAGCCTTACTTCAGTCTATTTTTGGACGATAGCTGTCATTTATAACTCTGCAGGTTTGTGAATTACAGTGCCCCTGAGCTCCTTTCTTCAACTCGCTTTCTTGTGACCTGGCCGCAACACCGCAGGATGGCTTCAGGCCCTAATCTGGTTCCGGTACGGCACGCAGAGCCTTTGGTTATTTCCTCTTCCTGTTGGGAAATGAGAGTTAAATTTGTCCGTCCAGACACCTCCAGCTAGCCTCTCATTGGTTCTCGCTATTCCTGTTCATCTTCCGCAGAAATTGCAAACTGGGTAAACAGGAGTTTAAAGGCGCTGACTATCCAAGTGGGGAGAGTGTTAGTAAAGCGTCTGGAATGTTGCACCCGAGTACCAGGGGAGGAAAACTGAGACATACTTGAACACGTCTCTTGATCACATGGTTGATCATACTCTGGGTTCCACATGCATGTTTTAGCTGAAGGAAGAATACCTAAAACCTGGGTAGTTGAAACCCGTGGAATGGGTACCATGCAATATGACTTCAAAGGGTCTTCATTTGCTCACCGAACCTCTCCAATCCTATCACTGCTGCGTTTATGCCCCTGTACACATCCTTGATTCTCTTTCGGAGAGATAGCAATCCATAGGTTTTAAGATACTTACTAGTCAGGTACATTCTTAGGCGTTTAATATGCGGTGTTGAGTCCATTTCGTTGAGCAAGGAGTAGCTCTTGTCTATTCCATATTTGGCTTAAGGAATTTTATCTGTGCTCATTTCAATCTCTGATTTTATGCAGCACCCCAACTCACCTTTACCCTTAAGCAAGAATAAGTTGGTTTTCTAAATTTGAGACCCTGTTCTGTTCTGTAATTCAGTTGCTGTGTAGCCAAGTTTACATTCCGTGTATTACTGATATCTTATGATGTTTCTTTTTCTGTGTGACTTATTTCAGTTAGAATCATCATACCTGAATCCACTCATTGTGCTGCTAAGGGCCTGATGACACAGATTTCATTGCTGAGTGATATTGCTTTGTAAGTAAATACCACAACTTCTTTATCCATTTTTCACTTTCTGCGATGTTGAACTTGTACTGTAAACGAGGTTCTTGTAAACAGAGCCGTTCCAAACTTTGGGGTGGCTGTGTCGTTTTGATTTTGATTTCCCTAAGCTATAGGACCATAAGTGGAAGTGCCCTAGGCTCTGTTGCTTTGTTTTTTAGATGTTTCAGGAAACACCATATACTTCTCCGGAGTGGTTGTTGGCAATTTACATCCCGCCCATCAGCATAACAAGGCTCCCAGTTCTCCATGGCCTGTCCTGCCTTTCTGGATTTTACACTTTTTTCAGATGGCCCTTTTGACCGGGGGGAAGTGAGACTTCATTGTAGTGCAGATTTCCTTTGCAACCTTGCTTGGTTGGCCAAAAGGGGCGTATGCGTTTTTTCCTGAATATATTCAGGAAAAAACGCATACGCCCTTTTTGGCCAAGTGCATCATTGTGGACGTTCTGCCTCTTTTCCTATGCTTTCAATGCAATTCCAGTCTACCTCCTGAAATCGGTTTCCTGCAATTCTGCCCCGCTTTCAAGTCCTCTTGGCAGCCTTACTTCAGTCTATTTTTGGACGATAGCTGTCATTTATAACTCTGCAGGTTTGTGAATTACAGTGCCCCTGAGCTCCTTTCTTCAACTCGCTTTCTTGTGACCTGGCCGCAACACCGCAGGATGGCTTCAGGCCCTAATCTGGTTCTGGCCCGGCATGCTGAGCCTTTGGTTAATTCCTCTTCCTGGTGGGAAATGAGAGTTAAATTTGCCCGTCCAGACACCTCCAGCTAGCCTCTCATTGGTTCTCGCTATTCCTGTTCATCTTCCGCAGAAATTGCAAACTGGGCCAAACAGGAGGTTAAAGGGACTGACTCTCCAAGTCGGGAGAGTGTTAGTAAAGCGTCTGGAATGTTGCACCCGAGTACCAGGGGAGGAAAACTGAGACATATTTGAACACGTCTCCCGTTCACATGGTTGATCATACTCTGTGTTCCACATGCATGTTTAAGCTGAAGGAAGAATACCTAAAACCTGGGTAGTTGAAACCCGTGTAATGGGTACCATGCAATATGACTTCAAAGGGTCTTCATTTGCTCACCGAACCTCTCCAATCCTATCACTGCTGCGTTTATGCCCCTGTACACATGCTTGATTCTCTTTTGGAGACATAGCAATCCATAGGTTTTAAGATACTTACTAGTCAGGTACATTCTTATACGTTTAATATGGGGTTTTGAGTCCATTTCGTTGAGCAAGGAGTAGCTCTTGTATATTCCATATTTGGCTTAAGGAACTTTATCTGTGCTCATTTCAATCTCTGGTTTTATACAGCACCCCAACTCACCTTTCCCCGTAAGCAAGCATAAGTTGGTTTTCTAAATTTGAGACCCTGTTCTGTTTTGGAATGCAGTTCCTGTGTAGCCAAGTTTACATTCCGTGTATTAGTGATATCTTATGATGTTTCTTTTTCTGTGTGACTTATTTCAGTTAGAATCATCGTACCTGAATCCACTCATTATGCTCCTACGGGCCTGATGACATAGATTTCATTGCTGAGTGATACTGCATTGTACGTAAGTACCACAAGTTCTTTATCCATTTTTCACTTTCTGTGATATTGAACTTGTACGGTAAACGAGGTTCTTGTAAACGGAGGCGTCCCAAACTTTGGGGTGGCTGTGTCTTTTTGATTTTAATTTCCCTAAGCTATAGGACCATAAGTGGAAGTGCCCTAGGCTCTGTTGCTTTGTTTTTTAGATGTTTCAGGAAACACCATACACTTCTCCCGAGTGGTTGTTGGCAATTTACATCCCGCCCATCAGCATAACAAGGCTCCCAGTTCTCCATGGCCTGTCCTGCCTTTCTGGATTTTACACTTTCTTCAGATGGCCCTTTTGACCGGGGAGAAGTGAGACTTCATTGTAGTGCAGATTTCCTTTGCAAGCTTGCTGGGTTGGCCAAAAAGGGCGTATGCGTTTTTTCCTGAATATATTCAGGAAAAAACGCATACGCCCTTTTTGGCCAAGTGCATCATTGTGGACGTTCTGCCTCTTTTCCTATGCTTTCAATGCAATTCCAGTCTACCTCCTGAAATCGGTTTCCTGCAATTCTGCCCCGCTTTCAAGTCCTCTTGGCAGCCTTACTTCAGTATATTTTTGGACGATAGCTGTCATTTATAACTCTGCAGGTTTGTGAATTCCAGTGCCCCTGAGCTCCTTTCTTCAACTCGCTTTCTTTTGAGCTGGCCGCAACACCGCAGGATGGCTTCAGGCCCTAATCTGGTTCCGGCACGGCACGCTGAGCCTTTGGTTAATTCCTCTTCCTGGTGGGAAATGAGAGTTAAATTTGCCCGTCCAGACACCTCCAACTAGCCTCATTGGTTCTCGCTATTCCTGTTCATCTTCCGCAGGAATTGCAAACTGGACCAAACAGGAGGTTAAAGGGACTGACTCTCCAAGTCGGGAGAGTGTTAGTAAAGCGTCTGGAATGTTGCACCCGAGTACCAGGGGAGGAAAACTGAGACATATTTGAACACGTCTCCCGATCACATGGTTGATCATACTCTAGGTTCCACATGCATGTTTTAGCTGAAGGAAGAATACCTTAAACCTGGGTAGTTGAAACCCATGGAATGGGTACCATGCAATATGACTTCAAAGGGTCTTCATTTGCTCACGGAACCTCTCCAATCCTATCACTGCTGCGTTTATGCCCCTGTACACATGCTTGATTCCCTTTCGGAGACATAGCAATCCATAGGTTTTAAGATACTTACTAGTCAGGCACATTCTTAGGCGTTTAATATGGGGTGTTGAGTCCATTTCGTTGAGCAAGGAGTAGCTCTTGTCTATTCCATATTTGGCTAAAGGAACTTTATCTGTGCTCATTTCAATCTCTGGTTTTATGCAGCACCCCAACTCACCTTTACCCTTAAGCAATAATAAGTTGGTTTTCTAAATTTGAGACCATGTTCTGTTCTGTAATTCAGTACCTGTGTAGCCAAGTTTACATTCCGTGTATTACTGATATCTTATGATGTTTCTTTTTCTGTGTGACTTATTTCAGTTAGAATCATCATACCTGAATCCACTCATTGTGCTGCTAAGGGCCTGATGACACAGATTTCATTGCTGAGTGATATTGCTTTGTAAGTAAATACCACAACATCTTTATCCATTTTTCACTTTCTGTGATGTTGAACTTGTACTGTAAACGAGGTTCTTGTAAACAGAGCCGTTCCAAACTTTGGGGTGGCTGTGTCTTTTTGATTTTAATTTCCCTAATCTATAGGACCATAAGTGGAAGTGCCCTAGGTTCTGTTGCTTTGTTTTTTAGATGTTTCAGGAAACACCATACACTTCTCCCGAGTGGTTGTTGGCAATTTACATCCCGCCCATCAGCATAACAAGGCTCCCAGTTCTCCATGGCCTGTCCTGCCTTTCTGGATTTTACACTTTTTTCAGATGGCCCTTTTGACCGTGGGGAAGTGAGACTTCATTGTAGTGCAGATTTCCTTTGCAAGCTTGCTTGGTTGGCCAAAAAGTGCGTATGCGTTTTTTCCTGAATATATTCAGGAAAAAACGCATACGCCCTTTTTGGCCAAGTGCATAATTGTGGACGTTCTGCCTGTTTTCCTATGCTTTCAATGCAATTCCAGTCTACCTCCTGAAATCGGTATCCTGCAATTCTGCCCCGCTTTCAAGTCCTCTTGGCAGCCTTACTTCAGTCTATTTTTGGACGATAGCTGTCATTTATAACTCTGCAGGTTTGTGAATTACAGTGCCCCTGAGCTCCTTTCTTCAACTTGCTTTCTTGTGACCTGGCCGCAACACCGCAGGATGGCTTCAGGCCCTAATCTTGTTCCGGCACGGCACGCTGAGCCTTTGGTTATTTCCTCTTCCTGTTGGGAAATGAGAGTTAAATTTGCCCGTCCAGACACCTCCAGCTAGTCTCTCATTGGTTCTCGCTATTCCTGTTCATCTTCCGCAGAAATTGCAAACTGGGCCAAACAGGAGGTTAAAGGCGCTGACTCTCCAAGTGGGGAGAGTGTTAGTAAAGCGTCTGGAATGTTGCACCCGAGTACCAGGGGAGGAAAACTGAGACATATTTGAACACGTCTCCCGTTCACATGGTTGATCATACTTGGGTTACACATGCATGTTTTAGCTGAAGGAAGAATACCTTAAACCTGGAAAGTTAAGACCCGTGTAATGGGTACCATGCAATATGACTTCAAAGGGTCTTCATTTGCTCACCGAACCTCTCCAATCCTATCACTGCTGCGTTTATGCCCCTGTACACATGCTTGATTCTCTTTCGGAGACATAGCAATCCATAGGTTTTAAGATACTTACTAGTCAGGTACATTCTTAGGCGTTTAATATGCGGTGTTGAGTCCATTTCGTTGAGCAAGGAGTAGCTCTTGTCTATTCCATATTTGACTTAAGGAACTTTATCTGTGCTCATTTCAATCTCTGGTTTTATGCAGCACCCCAACTCACCTTTCCCCTTAAGCAAGCATAAGTTGGTTTTCTAAATTTGAGACCCTGTTCTGTTCTGTAATTCAGTTCCTGTGTAGCCAAGTTTACATTCCGTGTATTACTGATATCTTATGATGTTTCTTTTTCTGTGTGACTTATTTCAGTTAGAATCATCATACCTGAATCCACTCATTGTGCTGCTAAGGGCCTGATGACACAGATTTCATTGCTGAGTGATATTGCTTTGTAAGTAAATACCACAACTTCTTTATCCATTTTTCACTTTCTGCGATGTTGAACTTGTACTGTAAACGAGGTTCTTGTAAACAGAGCCGTTCCAAACTTTGGGGTGGCTGTGTCTTTTTGATTTTAATTTCCCTAAGCTATAGGACCATAAGTGGAAGTGCCCTAGGCTCTGTTGCTTTGTTTTTTAGATGTTTCAGGAAACACCATACACTTCTCCCGAGTGTCTGTTGGCAATTTACATCCCGCCCATCAGCATAACAAGGCTCCCAGTTCTCCATGGCCTGACCTGCCTTTCTGGATTTTACACTTTTTTCAGATGGCCCTTTTGACCGGGGGGAAGTGAGACTTCATTGTAGTGCAGATTTCCTTTGCAAGCTTGCTTGGTTGGCCAAAAAGGGCGTATGCGTTTTTTCCTGAATATATTCAGGAAAAAACGCATACGCCCTTTTTGGCCAAGTGCATCATTGTGGACGTTCTGCCTCTTTTCCTATGCTTTCAATGCAATTCCAGTCTACCTCCTGAAATCGGTTTCCTGCAATTCTGCCCCGCTTTCAAGTCCTCTTGGCAGCCTTACTTCAGTCTATTTTTGGACGATAGCTGTCATTTATAACTCTGCAGGTTTGTGAATTACAGTGCCCCTGAGCTCCTTTCTTCAACTCGCTTTCTTGTGAGCTGGCCGCAACACCGCAGGATGGCTTCAGGCCCTAATCTGGTTCCGGTACAGCACGCTGAGCCTTTGTTTATTTCCTTTTCCTGGTGTGAAATGAGAGTTAAATTTGCCCGTCCAGACACCTCCAGCTAGCCTCTCATTGGTTCTCGCTATTCCTGTTCATCTTCCGCAGAAATTGCAAACTGGGCCAAACAGGAGGTTAAAGGCGCTGACTCTCCAAGTGGGGAGAGTGTTAGTAAAGCGTCTGGAATGTTGCACCCGAGTACCAGGGGAGGAAAACTGAGACATATTTGAACACGTCTCCCGTTCACATGGTTGATCATACTCTGGGTTCCACATGCATGTTTTAGCTGAAGGAAGAATACCTAAAACCTGGGTAGTTGAAACCCGTGGAATGGGTACCATGCAATGTGACTTCAAAGGGTCTTCATTTGCTCACCGAACCTCTCCAATCCTATCACTGCTGCGTTTATGCCCCTGTACACATGCTTGATTCTCTTTCGGAGACATAGCAATCTATAGGTTTTAAGATACTTACTAGTCAGGTACATTCTTAGGCGTTTAATATGCGGTGTTGAGTCCATTTCGTTGAGCAAGGAGTAGCTCTTGTCTATTCCATATTTGGCTTAAGGAACTTTATCTGTGCTCATTTCAATCTCTGGTTTTATGCAGCACCCCAACTCACCTTTCCCCTTAAGCAAGCATAAGTTGGTTTTCTAAATTTGAGACCCTGTTCTTTTCTGTAATTCAGTTCCTGCGTAGCCAAGTTTACATTCCATGTATTACTGATATCTTATGATGTTTCTTTTTCTGTGTGACTTATTTCAGTTAGAATCATCATACCTGAATCCACTCATTGTGCTGCTAAGGGCCTGATGACACAGATTACATTGCTGAGTGATATTGCTTTGTAAGTAAATACCACAACTTCTTTATCCATTTTTCACTTTCTGCGATGTTGAATTTGTACTGTAAACGAGGTTCTTGTAAACAGAGGCGTCCCAAACTTTGGGGTGGCTGTTTCTTTTTGATTTTAATTTCCCTAAGCTATAGGACCATAAGTGGAAGTGCCCTAGGTTCTGTTGCTTTGTTTTTTAGATGTTTCAGGAAACACCATACACTTCTCCCAAGTGGTTGTTGGCAATTTACATCCCGCCCATCAGCATAACAAGGCTCCCAGTTCTCCATGGCCTGTCCTGCCTTTCTGGATTTTACACTTTTTTCAGATGGCCCTTTTGACCGGGGGGAAGTGAGACTTCATTGTAGTGCAGATTTCCTTTGCAAGCTTGCTTGGTTGGCCAAAAAGGGCGTATGCGTTTTTTCCTGAATATATTCAGGAAAAAACGCATACGCCCTTTTTGGCCAAGTGCATCATTGTGGACGTTCTGCCTCTTTTCCTATGCTTTCAATGCAATTCCAGTCTACCTCCTGAAATCGGTTTCCTGCAATTCTGCCCCGCTTTCAAGTCCTCTTGGCAGCCTTACTTCAGTCTATTTTTGGACGATAGCTGTCATTTATAACTCTGCAGGTTTGTGAATTACAGTGCCCCTGAGCTCCTTTCTTCAACTCGCTTTCTTGTGACCTGGCCGCAACAGCGCAGGATGGCTTCAGACCCTAATCTGGTTCTGGCACGGCACGCTGAACCTTTGGTTATTTCCTCTTCCTTGTGGGAAATGAGAGTTAAATTTGCCCGTCCAGACACCTCCAGCTAGTCTCTCATTGGTTCTCGCTATTCCTGTTCATCTTCCGCAGAAATTGCAAACTGGGCCAAACAGGAGGTTAAAGGCGCTGACTCTCCAAGTGGGGAGAGTGTTATTAAAGCATCTGGAATGTTGCACCCGAGTACCAGGGGAGGAAAACTGAGACATATTTGAACACGTCTCCCGTTCACATGGTTGATCATACTTGGGTTCCACATGCATGTTTTAGCTGAAGGAAGCATACCTAAAACCTGGGTAGTTGAAACCCGTGGAATGGGTACCATGCAATATGACTTCAAAGGGTCTTCATTTGCTCACGAACCTCTCCAATCCTATCACTGCTGCGTTTCTGCCCCTGTACACATGCTTGATTCTCTTTCGGAGACATAGCAATCCATAGGTTTTAAGATACTTACTAGACAGGTACATTCTTAGGCGTTTAATATGCGGTGTTGAGTCCATTTCGTTGAGCAAGGAGTAGCTCTTGTCTATTCCATATTTGGCTTAAGGAACTTTATCTGTGCTCATTTCAATCTCTGGTTTTATGCAGAACCCCAACTCACCTTTACCCTTAAGCAAGCATAAGTTGGTTTTCTAAATTTGAGACCCTGTTCTGTTCTGTAATTCAGTTCCTGTGTAGCCAAGTTTACATTCCGTGTATTACTGATATATTATGATGTTTCTTTTTCTGTGTGACTTATTTCAGTTAGAATCATCATACCTGAATCCACTCATTGTGCTGCTAAGGGCCTGATGACACAGATTTCATTGCTGAGTGATATTGCTTTGTAAGTAAATACCACAACTTCTTTATCCATTTTTCACTTTCTGTGATGTTGAACTTGTATTGTAAATGAGGTTCCTGTAAACAGAGCTGTTCCAAACTTTGGGGTGGCTGTGTCTTTTTGATTTTAATTTCCCTAGCTATAGAACCATAAGTGGAAGTGCCCTAGGTTCTGTTGCTTTGTTTTTTAGATGTTTTAGGAAACACCATACACTTCTCCCTAGTGTCTGTTGGCAATTTACATCCCGCCCATCAGCATAACAAAGCTCCCAGTTCTCCATGGCCTGTCCTGCCTTTCTGGATTTTACACTTTTTTCAGATGGCCCTTTTGACCAGAGGGAAGTGAGACTTCATTGTAGTGCAGATTTCCTTTGCAAGTTTGCTTGTTTGGCCAAAATGGGCGTATGCGTTTTTTTCTGAATATATTCAGGAAAAAATGCATACGCCCTTTTTGGCCAAGTGCATCATTGTGGACGTTCTGCCTCTTTTCCTATGCTTTCAATGCAATTCCAGTCTACCTCCTGAAATCGGTTTCCTGCAATTCTGCCCCGCTTTCAAGTCCTCTTGGCAGCCTTACTTCAGTCTATTTTTGGACGATAGCTGTCATTTATAACTCTGCAGGTTTGTGAATTACAGTGCCGCTGAGCTCCTTTCTTCAACTCGCTTTCTTGTGAGCTGGCCGCAACACCGCAGGATGGCTTCAGGCCCTAATCTGGTTCCGGCACGGCACGCTGAGCCTTTGGTTATTTCCTCTTCCTGGTGGGAAATGAGAGTTAAATTTGCCCGTCCAGACACCTCCAGCTAGTCTCTCATTGGTTCTCGCTATTCCTGTTCATCTTCCGCAGAAATTGCAAACTGGGCCAAACAGGAGGTTAAAGGCGCTGACTCTCCAAGTGGGGAGAGTGTTAGTAAAGCGTCTGGAATGTTGCACCCGAGTACCAGGGTACGAAAGCTGAGACATATTTGAACAAGTCTCCCGTTCACACGGATGATCATACTCTTGGTTCCACATGCATGTTTTAGCTGAAGGAAGAATACCTTACACCTGGGTAGTTGAAACCCGTGGAATGGGTACCATGCAATATGACTTCAAAGGGTCTTCATTTGCTCACCGAACCTCTCCAATCCTATCACTGCTGCGTTTATGCCCCTGTACACATGCTTGATTCTCTTTCGGAGACATAGCAATCCATAGGTTTTAAGATACTTACTAGTCAGGTACACTCTTAGGCGTTTAATATGCGGTGTTGAGTCCATTTCGTTGAGCAAGGAGTAGCTCTTGTCTATTCCATATTTGGCTTAAGGAACTTTATCTGTGCTCATTTCAATCTCTGGTTTTATGCAGCACCCCAACTCACCTTTCCCCTTAAGCAAGCATAAGTTGGTTTTCTAAATTTGAGACCCTGTTCTGTTCTGTAATTCAGTTCCTGTGTAGCCAAGTTTACATTCCGTGTATTACTGATATCTAATGATGTTTCTTTTTCTGTGTGACTTATTTCAGTTAGAATCATCATACCTGAATCCACTCATTGTGCTGCTAAGTGCCTGATGACACAGATTTCATTGCTGAGTGATGTTGCTTTGTAAGTAAATACCACAACTTTTTTTATCCATTTTTCACTTTCTGCGATGTTGAACTTGTACTGTAAACGAGGTTCTTGTAAACAGAGGCGTCCCAAACTTTGGGGTGGCTGTGTCTTTTTGATTTTAATTTCCCTAAGCTATAGGACCATAAGTGGAAGTGCCCTAGGTTCTGTTGCTTTGTTTTTTAGATGTTTCAGGAAACACCATACACTTCTCCCGAGTGGTTGTTGGCAATTTACATCCCTCCCATCAGCATAACAAGGCTCCCAGTTCTCCATGGCCTGTCCTGTCTTTCTGGATTTTACACTTTTTTCAGATGGCCCTTTTGACCGGGGGGAAGTGAGACTTCATTGTAGTGCAGATTTCCTTTGCAAGCTTGCTTGGTTGGCCAAAAAGGGCGTATGCGTTTTTTCCTGAATATATTCAGGAAAAAACGCATACGCCCTTTTTGGCCAAGTGCATCATTGTGGACGTTGTGCCTCCTTTCCTATGCTTTCAATGCAATTCCAGTCTACCTCCTGAAATCGGTTTCCTGCAATTCTGCCCCGCTTTCAAGTCCTCTTGGCAGCCTTACTTCAGTCTATTTTTGGACGATAGCTGTCATTTATAACTCTGCAGGTTTGTGAATTACAGTGCCCCTGAGCTCCTTTCTTCAACTCGCTTTCTTTTGAGCTGGCCGCAACACCGCAGGATGGCTTCAGGCCCTAATCTGGTTCCGGCACGGCACGCTGAGCCTTTGGTTAATTCCTCTTCCTGGTGGGAAATGAGAGTTAAATTTGCCCGTCCAGACACCTCCAGCTAGCCTCTCATTGGTTCTCGCTATTCCTGTTCATCTTCCGCAGAAATTGCAAACTGGGCCAAACAGGAGGTTAAAGGGACTGACTCTCCAAGTGGGGAGAGTGTTAGTAAGCATCTGGAATGTTGCACCCGAGTACCAGGGTACGAAAACTGAGACATATTTGAACACGTCTCCCGATCACATGGTTGATCATACTCTAGGTTCCACATGCATGTTTTAGCTGAAGGAAGAATACCTTAAACCTGGGTAGTTGAAACCCGTGGAATGGGTACCATGCAATATGACTTCAAAGGGTCTTCATTTGCTCACGAACCTCTCCAGTCCTATAACTGCTGCGTTTATGCCCCTGTACACATGCTTGATTCTCTTTCGGAGACATAGCAATCCATAGGTTTTAAGATACTTACTAGTCAGGTACATTCTTAGGCGTTTAATATGCGGTGTTGAGTCCATTTCGTTGAGCAAGGAGTAGCTCTTGTCTATTCCATATTTGGCTTAAGGAACTTTATCTGTGCTCATTTCAATCTCTGGTTTTATGCAGCACCCCAACTCACCTTTCCCCTTAAGCAAGCATAAGTTGGTTTTCTAAATTTGAGACCCTTTTCTGTTTTGGAATGCAGTTCCTGTGTAGCCAAGTTTACATTCCGTGTATTACTGATATCTTATGATGTTTCTTTTTCTGTGTGACTTATTTCAGTTAGAATCATCGTACCTGAATCCACTCATTATGCTGCTACGGGCCTGATGACATAGATTTCATTGCTGAGTGATACTGCATTGTACGTAAGTACCACAAGTTCTTTATCCATTTTTCACTTTCTGTGATATTGAACTTGTACGGTAAACGAGGTTCTTGTAAACGGAGGCGTCCCAAACTTTGGGGTGGCTGTGTCTTTTTGATTTTAATTTCCCTAAGCTATAGGACCATAAGTGGAAGTGCCCTAGGCTCTGTTGCTTTGTTTTTTAGATGTTTCAGGAAACACCATACACTTCTCCCGAGTGTCTGTTGGCAATTTACATCCCGCCCATCAGCAAAACAAGGCTCCCAGTTCTCCATGGCCTGTCCTGCCTTTCTGGATTTTACACTTTTTTCAGATGGCCCTTTTGACCGGGGGGAAGTGAGACTTCATTGTAGTGCAGATTTCCTTTGCAAGCTTGCTTGGTTGGCCAAAAAGGACGTATGCGTTTTTTCCTGAATATATTCAGGAAAAAACGCATACGCCCTTTTTGGCCAAGGGCATCATTGTGGACGTTCTGCCTCTTTTCCTATGCTTTCAATGCAATTCCAGTCTACCTCCTGAAATCGGTTTCCTGCAATTCTGCCCCGCTTTCAAGTCCTCTTGGCAGCCTTACTTCAGTCTATTTTTGGACGATAGCTGTCATTTATAACTCTGCAGGTTTGTGAGTTACAGTGCCCCTGAGCTCCTTTCTTCAACTCGTTTTCTTGTGAGCTGGCTGCAACACCGCTGGATGGCTTCAGGCCCTAATCTGGTTCCGGCACGGCATGCTGAGCCTTTGTTTATTTCCTCTTTCTGGTGGGAAATGAGAGTTAAATTTGCCCGTCCAGACACCTCCAGCTAGTCTCTCATTGGTTCTCCCTATTCCTGTTCATCTTCCGCAGAAATTGCAAACGGGGCCAAACAGGAGGTTAAAGGTGCTGACTCTCCAAGTGGGGAGAGTGTTAGTAAAGCGTCTGGAATGTTGCACCCGAGTACCAGGGGAGGAAAACTGAGACATATTTGAACATGTCTCCCGTTCACACGGTTGATCATACTCTGGGTTCCACATGCATGTTTTAGCTGAAGGAAGAATACCTTAAACCTGGAGAGTTGAGACCCGTGGAATGGGTACCATGCAATATGACTTCAAAGGGTCTTCATTTGCTCACCGAACCTCTCCAATCCTATCACTGCTGCGTTTATGCCCCTGTACACATGCTTGATTCTC
Organism: Delphinus delphis; assembly: GCF_949987515.2. Lineage (NCBI taxonomy): Eukaryota > Metazoa > Chordata > Mammalia > Artiodactyla > Delphinidae > Delphinus > Delphinus delphis. Next base: position 393,695 of record NC_082690.1, on the reverse strand, counting down.
TTTCGGAGACATAGCAATCCATAGGTTTTAAGATACTTACTAGTCAGGTACATTCTTAGGCCTTTAATATGGGGTGTTGAGTCCATTTCGTTGAGCAAGGAGTAGCTCTTGTCTATTCCATATTTGGCTTAAGGAACTTTATCTGTGCTCATTTCAATCTCTGGTTTTATGCAGCACCCCAACTCACCTTTCCCCTTAAGCAAGCATAAGTTGGTTTTCTAAATTTGAGACCCTTTTCTGTTTTGGAATGCAGTTCCTGTGTAGCCAAGTTTACATTCCGTGTATTACTGATATCTTATGATGTTTCTTTTTCTGTGTGACTTATTTCAGTTAGAATCATCGTACCTGAATCCACTCATTATGCTGCTACGGGCCTGATGACATAGATTTCATTGCTGAGTGATACTGCATTGTACGTAAGTACCACAAGTTCTTTATCCATTTTTCACTTTCTGTGATATTGAACTTGTACGGTAAACGAGGTTCTTGTAAACGGAGGCGTCCCAAACTTTGGGGTGGCTGTGTCTTTTTGATTTTAATTTCCCTAAGCTATAGGACCATAAGTGGAAGTGCCCTAGGCTCTGTTGCTTTGTTTTTTAGATGTTTCAGGAAACACCATACACTTCTCCGTAGTGTCTGTTGGCAATTTACATCCCGCCCATCAGCATAACAAGGCTCCCAGTTCTCCATGGCCTGTCCTGCCATTCTGGATTTTACACTTTTTTCAGATGGCCCTTTTGACCGGGGGGGAAGTGAGACTTCATTGTAGTGCAGATTTCCTTTGCAAGCTTGCTTGGTTGGCCAAAAAGGGCGTATGTGTTTTTTCCTGAATATATTCAGGAAAAAACGCATACGCCCTTTTTGGCCAAGTGCATCATTGTGGACGTTCTGCCTCTTTTCCTATGCTTTCAATGCAATTCCAGTCTACCTCCTGAAATCGGTTTCCTGCAATTCTGCCCGGCTTTCAAGTCCTCTTGGCAGCCTTACTTCAGTCTATTTTTGGACGATAGCTGTCATTTATAACTCTGCAGGTTTGTGAATTAGAGTGCCCCTGAGCTCCTTTCTTCAACTCGCTTTCTTGTGACCTGGCCGCAACACCGCAGGATGGCTTCAGGCCCTAATCTGGTTCTGGCACGGCACGCTGAGCCTTTGGTTAATTCCTCTTCCTGGTGGGAAATGAGAGTTAAATTTGCCCATCCAGACACCTCCAGGTAGTCTCTCATTGATTCTCGCTATTCCTGTTCATCTTCCGCAGAAATTGCAAACTGGGCCAAACAGGAGGTTAAAGGGACTGACTCTCCAAGTGGGGAGAGTGTTAGTAAGCATCTGGAATGTTGCACCCGAGTACCAGGGTACGAAAACTGAGACATATTTGAACACGTCTCCCGATCACATGGTTGATCATACTCTAGGTTCCACATGCATGTTTTAGCTGAAGGAAGAATACCTTAAACCTGGGTAGTTGAAACCCGTGGAATGGGTACCATGCAATATGACTTCAAAGGGTCTTCATTTGCTCACGAACCTCTCCAGTCCTATAACTGCTGCGTTTATGCCCCTGTACACATGCTTGATTCTCTTTCGGAGACATAGCAATCCATAGGTTTTAAGATACTTACTAGTCAGGTACATTCTTAGGCGTTTAATATGCGGTGTTGAGTCCATTTCGTTGAGCAAGGAGTAGCTCTTGTCTATTCCATATTTGGCTTAAGGAACTTTATCTGTGCTCATTTCAATCTCTGGTTTTATGCAGCACCCCAACTCACCTTTCCCCTTAAGCAAGCATAAGTTGGTTTTCTAAATTTGAGACCCTGTTCTGTTCTGTAATTCAGTTCCTGTGTAGCGAAGTTTACATTCCGTGTATTACTGATATCTTATGATGTTTCTTTTTCTGTGTGACTTATTTCAGTTAGAATCATCATACCTGAATCCACTCATTGTGCTGCTAAGGGCCTGATGACATAGATTTCATTGCTGAGTGATATTGCTTTGTAAGTAAATACCACAACTTCTTTATCCATTTTTCACTTTCTGCGATGTTGAACTTGTACTGTAAACGAGGTTCTTGTAAACAGAGCCGTCCCAAACTTTGGGGTGGCTGTGTCTTTTTGATTTTAATTTCCCTAAGCTATAGGACCATAAGTGGAAGTGCCCTAGGCTCTGTTGCTTTGTTTTTTCGATGTTTCAGGAAACACCATACACTTCTCCCGAGTGTCTGTTGGCAATTTACATCCCGCCCATCAGCAAAACAAGGCTCCCAGTTCTCCATGGCCTGTCCTGCCTTTCTGGATTTTACACATTTTTCAGATGGCCCTTTTGACCGGGGGGAAGTGAGACTTCATTGTAGTGCAGATTTCCTTTGCAAGCTTGCTTGGTTGGCCAAAAAGGACGTATGCGTTTTTTCCTGAATATATTCAGGAAAAAACGCATATGCTCTTTTTGGCCAAGTGCATCATTGTGGACGTTCTGCCTCTTTTCCTATGCTTTCAATGCAATTCCAGTCTACCTCCTGAAATCGGTTTCCTGCAATTCTGCCCCGCTTTCAAGTCCTCTTGGCAGCCTTACTTCAGTCTATTTTTGGACGATAGCTGTCATTTATAACTCTGCAGGTTTGTGAGTTACAGTGCCCCTGAGCTCCTTTCTTCAACTCGTTTTCTTGTGAGCTGGCTGCAACACCGCTGGATGGCTTCAGGCCCTAATCTGGTTCCGGCACGGCATGCTGAGCCTTTGTTTATTTCCTCTTCCTGGTGGGAAATGAGAGTTAAATTTGCCCGTCCAGACACTTCCAGCTAGTCTCTCATTGGTTCTCCCTATTCCTGTTCATCTTCCGCAGAAATTGCAAACGGGGCCAAACAGGAGGTTAAAGGTGCTGACTCTCCAAGTGGGGAGAGTGTTAGTAAAGCGTCTGGAATGTTGCACCCGAGTACCAGGGGAGGAAAACTGAGACATATTTGAACATGTCTCCCGTTCACACGGTTGATCATACTCTGGGTTCCACATGCATGTTTTAGCTGAAGGAAGAATACCTTAAACCTGGAGAGTTGAGACCCGTGTAATGGGTACCATGCAATATGACTTCAAAGGGTCTTCATTTGCTCACCGAACCTCTCCAATCCTATCACTGCTGCGTTTATGCCCCTGTACACACGCTTGATTCTCTTTTGGAGACATAGCAATCCATAGGTTTTAAGATACTTACTAGTCAGGTACATTCTTAGGCGTTTAATATGGGGTATTGAGTCCATTTCGTTGAGCAAGGAGTAGCTCTTGTCTATTCCATATTTGGCTTAAGGAACTTTATCTGTGCTCATTTCAATCTCTGGTTTTATGCAGCACCCCAACTCACCTTTCCCCTTAAGCAAGCATAAGTTGGTTTTCTAAACTTGAGACACTGTTCTGTTTTGTAATTCAGTTCATGTGTAGCCAAGTTCACATTCTGTGTATTAGTGATACCTTATGATGTTTCTTTTCTGTGTGACTTATTTCAGTTCGAATCATCATACCTGAATCCACTCATTATGCTGCTACGGGCCTGATGACATAGATTTCATTGCTGAGTTATATTGCATTGTACGTAAGTACCACAAGTTCTTTATCCATTTTTCACTTTCTGCGATATTGAACTTGTACTGTAAACGAGGTTCTTGTAAACAGAGCCGTCCCAAACTTTGGGGTGGCTGTGTCTTTTTGATTTTAATTTCCCTAAGCTATAGGACCATAAGTGGAAGTGCCCTAGGTTCTGTTGCTTTGTTTTTTAGATGTTTCAGGAAACACCATACACTTCTTCAGAGTGGCTGTTGGCAATTTACATCCCGCCCATCAGCATAAGAAGGCTCCCAGTTCTCCATGGCCTGTCGTGCCTTTATGGATTTTACACTTTTTTCAGATGGCCCTTTTGACCAGGTGGAAATGAGACTTCATTGTAGTGCAGATTTCCTTTGCAAGTTTGCTTGGTTGGCCAAAAATTGCGTATGCGTTTTTTCCTGAATATATTCAGGAAAAAACACATACGCCCTTTTTGGCCAAGTGCATCATTGTCGAGTTTCTGACTCTCTTCATATGCTTTCAATGCAATTCCAGTCTACCTCCTGAAATCGGTTTCCTGCAATTCTGCCTTGCTTTCAATGCCTCTTCATAGCCTTACCTCAATATATTTTTTAAAAATAGTTGGCCTTTATAACTCTGCAGGTTTTTGAATTGCAGTGGCCCTTAGCTCCATTTTTTAGCTCTTATTTTTGTGGTATTGCCCCATAACCACAGGATTCCTTGAAGCCCTATTTTTCTTCTGGGGCACCTGCTGTGCCTTTGGTTAATTCTTCTTACTGATGTGATATTAGAGTGACATGTGCCCATTGAAACCGCTACAGCTAGTTTCTCACTGGTTCCCCCTATTCCCATTCATCCTCTGCACTAACTGCAGACTGTGCGATACCAGAACTTAAAGGCATTGACTCCATGTGGGGATGTTGTTAGTAAAGCGGCTGGAATGTCGATCCGGAGCCCCAGGAGAGGAAAAATGAGGTGCGTTTTAGAAACCTTTCCCGATCATATGGTATACCAGTCGCTGGGTTTCCCACGCATGGTTTAGCTGTAGGAAGATTCCCTTCAACCTGGAGTGTTGGGACCCTTGGACTGAGTAGCATGAAGTATTGCATTAAACTTTCGGCAGTTGCTCACCAAAGCTCACCAATCCTGTCAGCCCCAAGTGTCCAGCCTTATGTCTTATCCAGCTGTGGGTTTATATGTGGTCAATCCAGGTTGCATCACAGCCCCTGAGCGAATTTTGTAAGAATTTTTCTCTCTTTCATTGTTTCAGCGTTTTGTTTTTAAAATTTATTTCTATAATGGGGTTTAGCTCCTTTTCACTGCTGTGTTTGTGCCGCTCTGCACACACTTGATTCCCTTATGGAGATATATCAATACATGGGTTTTAAGATTCTTATTCCTCAGATATATTTCTCTGCGGTGTATAGGGTGTGTTGAGGCCTGTTCATTGAGCAAGGTGTAGATCTTGTCTAATACCTATTTGGTTTATTGAACGGTATCTGTGCTAATTTCAAACTCTGGTTTTATGCATCACCCCACCTCTCCTTTCCCCTTAAGCTGACATAAGTGTGTTTTCTAAATGTGAGACACTGTTCTGTTCTGTAATTCATTTCTTGTGCAGCCATATTTACCCTCCCTCTATAAGTGATATCTTATGATATGTTTCTTTTTCTGTTTGACTTATTTCAAGTAGTATTATCGGACCTAAATCCACTCTTTATCCTTCTACTAGCCTTATTACATTGATTTCATGGTGAAGAGATATTCCATTGTACATAAGTACCACATCTTCTTTATCCATTGTTCTCTTTCCTGGGATATTTAAGGTGTACTGAAGTTGAGGTTCTTGTAAACAGAGTAGCCCTAAACTGTGGTGTGCTTGTGTCTTGTTGATTTTTAGACTTCCCTAGATATACTCCCATGATTGGAAGTGTCCTATGCTCTGTAGCTCTGTTTTTTAGATGATTTAGGAACCACCATACACTTCTCCAGAGTGGCTCTTGGCAGTTCACACACTGCCCATCAGCGTATAAAGGCTCCCTGTTCTCCATGGCCTGTCCTGCATTTCTGGTTTTTACAATTTTTTAGGATGGCCCTTTTGACCGGTGGGAAGTGAGACTTCTTTGTTGTGCACATTTGCATTGCTTGCTTGCTTCGTTGCCCATAAAGTGCGTATGCGTTTTTTCCTGGATATAATCAGGAAAAAACGCATACGCCCTTTTGGGCCAACTGCATCATTGTCGAAATTCTGCCGCTTTTCATGTGCGTTAAAGACGAGTCCAATCTATCTCTTGAAATCTGTTTCTTGCAATTCTGTCTTGCATTCAGATCCTCTTCTTTGCCTTACCTCAACATATTTTTGGACGTTAGTTTTCATTTATAACTCTGCAGGTTTGTGAATTGCAGTGACCCTGAGCTCCATTTTTTAAGTTGCTCTTTTGTGAGCTGGCCTCAAACCCGCAGGATTGCTTCAGGCCCTATTTTGGCTCTGGCGAGGCAGGCTGAGCCTTTCTTTAATTCTTATTCTTAATGGGAAATTAGAGTGATATGTGCCCGTCCAAACCCCTACAACTCTTCTCTCATTGGTTCCCCCTCTTCCCGTTCATCCTCCTCACAATTTGCAAAATGTGTGAAACAGAAGTTTAAATGTGCTGATTCTCCAAGTGGGGAGATTCTAAGTAGCGTGGCTGGAATGGTGAACAGGAGCACCAGGAGAGGATAAATGAGGTGCATTTTAGACACATCTCCCGATCACATGGTGTACAGTCCTCTGGGTTTTCCATGCATGTTTTAGCTGTAGGAAGATCCCTTGAACCTGCAGATTTGGGACCCATTGAATGGGTACCAGGTAGTATTACTTTAAAGGGTGTGCATTTCCTCACCCAACCTCACATTTCTCTTAGCGCAAACAGTTTCCAGCCTTATGTCTCATCCTGCTGTGGGTCTAGATGTGTTCAATCCATGTTGCATCACCGTCCCTGAGGAAAAGTTGTAAGAGGTTTTCTCTGTCTCTCTGTCGTTTATTTTTTTCAATTTATTACTATATTGGTTACAGCTGATTTTCAAAGCTCTGTTTCTTGCTGCTGTACATACACTTGATTCGCGTACAGAGAGACATCAATAAATTCTTTTTCAGATTCTTACCAGTCGTATATATTCTTTTCCGGTGACTTGAGTGTGCTGAGTGCAGTTCTTTTAGCTACCGTGTAGGCCTTGTTGATTATCAGTTTGGTATTTGGAATGGTATCTTTGCTAATTTCAACCTCTTGGATGATGCCTCACCCCTCCCCACCTTTCCCGTTTAGCAGCCTTATGCGTGTTTTCTACATATTTGACTATGTTTTTGTTTTGTAATTTATTTCATGTGTAGCCATTTTGGATTCCACCTTTAAGTGATATCTTATGATATGTGTCTTTTTCTTTTTGAATTCTGTCGCTTAGAATGATCATACGTAACTCCTCCGGAGTCGTTACAACTGGCCATATTTCATTGATTTCCAGGCTGAATAATATTCCACTCTACCTAAGTACCACATCTCTATCCATTTTTTCCCTCCAGAGACATTTAAGTTATATCCTAGTCGAGGATCTTTTAAACAGAGAGGGGGTAAACATTGGGGTGCCTGTGTCCTCTCGATTTTTGTTTTTCCCAAGATATACGCCCATGAGTGCAAGTGCCCTATGCTCTGTAGCTCATTTTTTAGATGCTTTAGTAAACACAATACACTTCTCCAGAATGGCCGTTGGCAATATACATTTCCACTATAAGTCTCACAGGGCTCCCTCTTCTCGTTGCCCTGTCCTGCATTTCTGTTGTTTACGCTTTATGAGGATGGCTCTTCTGACTGACGCGAAGTGATATCTTTTGTAGTATTGACTTCCAGTGCCCACCTGTTTGGTTGGCTAAAAAAGTGTATGCCCTTTTCTTGAATATATACAGAAAAGAACGCATACACCCTTTTTGGCCAACTGCAATGTTGGCAATGTTCAGCTCCTTTTCTTGTGCTTAATGGCGAGTCCTTTCTACCTCCTCAAATCCCTTTCCTGCCATTCTCCCTTGCTTACAAGTCCTTTTCTCTGACTTTCCTCAAGACATTTTTCAGTGATGGATATTTTCAACTCTGCAGTTTTGTGAATTTTACTGCCCCTGAGTTCCATTTTTCAACTCGTGTTTATGGGAACTGGCCACAAAGCAGCGGGATTTCCTCAAGCCCTATACTGTTTCCATGGGCAACCCTAGCCTTTGGTCAATTCGTCTTCCTGATTGGAAATTAGAGTGACATGTGCCTGTCTGAACACCTAGGACTTGTCTCTCATTGTTCCTCATCCTTCCGCTTCATCCTCTGGACAAATTCCAAACTGTACGCAACAGGATGTTGACAGTGCTGACATCTCCAAGTGGGGAGACTGTTAGTAAAGATGCTGGAGGGGTGAACCCGAGCACCAGGAGATGAGGAGATGAGATGCCTTTTCCAAACTCTTCCCGATCAGACGGTATACCATCCTCTGGGTGTGACAGACATGTTTTAGCAGTAGGAAGAGTCCCATTCATGTAAGGAGAACACCAGGGCTTTTTCAAAATCAGTGTCTCCCCGAAACCCAAACTGGGGAAGTTTTTAAGCTACGGCTACACATATGTTCATTAAGGGCCTTGGGAAGTAGGCAGAGTCCAAACTTTAGATGATTGAAGTCTTCAGGGTCAGAAGCACTCACCACCAGCTTCCCTTAGGCTACACTTTAACTGTCATTGATAGATGATGTCAATAAAAATATCTATTCTTTTTCAGATTATTTCCCCTTATAGGTTATTGCAAAATGTTGAGTGTAGTTCCCTGTGCTATACAGTAGTTCCTTGTTGATGATCTATTTTATACATAGCAGTGTGTATGTGTTCATTCCAAACTGTTAATTTATCCCTCCTCCCACCTTTCCCCTTTGGTAATAATAAATTATAAGATTTTATACTTCTCAGAAATGGGGGAGCTGAAAGAGAGGTATCATTTTCAATGGAAAAGCATTTAAAACAAGATTGAAGGTTTAACCAAGATTATTAGCTGTACATCCTTGGAAAGAAATCACTTCGTTTCTCTAATATTGACCTGACAAATAAGACAAACCTTTTCACTGAACTTGCTTATAAAAAGTGATGGAAATATCAAATGGAAGTGTTAAAAACATCTTATTTTACCCGAGCCTTATACACTGTTCTATGTTAACTACAGTTTGGCTCACACATCTGTTCATTGAGGTTACAATAGTCTCAATTTCTGTTACTGATCCTCCAGAGTGGACCCCAACAAGTGTCCCCCTGCCCAGTGTCATTGGGGCCAACAGATCGAGACTGAGTTTGGTTCACAAGCAAAGGAAACTTTATATTTTGATCAGAGAATGGAAAGGTGAGAGCATGCACTACCCCGTGGGCTGTGGGCTGGGCTGCTGTGTAGAGATCCTGTCAGAGTCAGTGGGAGGGAGGGAGGCAGCGGAGCTCTCGAGGGCCGGGTTGGCTGTAGCTCAGGCTCTATATCGTGGAGTCTGCACTGGGCCCCAGGAGCTGAGGTGTCGACCCAGCCATTCTGCACTAGGAAATCTGGTCTGAAGTGCCGGGTGTGGAACCTCTGCATGCGGGACCCTAGGAGCACGTGAAATTAGACAAAGCACAAAGGATAAAAAAGGTTAGACTTGACTTTATTGCCCAGATTCTATTTTTATCTCCCAGGGATTTTTAATGGGCTTTGCTGGGGACAAACCCCTCCTCTGCCTTTTGTCCCGTTCCTCATTCTTGGAGTGCTGAGGGTGCAGACCCTTCTTCTGTAACTGCTGAGTGCTGAGTTGGGAGCCCTCATACCCTGGGGCGAGGGTCAGAGCTTCTCCCCAGCAGCCTCCCGGTGACGTTGATTGTCCCCAGGACCCCTGCCTCCCTGCTCGTCCACCTGAGCACCAGCATTGGAAGTGTTATAGATTCTAATGACCTTTAAGGGTCCAGGAAAGAGATGTGCAGAGACGCTGTGGGGGCCGGTTTCACCCCGCCCCACATTTGTTCGGCCACCTTAGGCTGACCGTCTCTGCCAGCCTAGATGCTCTGACCAGTAGTCTGCGCTTTCTTCAGTTAGGCCCCTGAATTAACGTACAAACAGCACCAGGTGTCAGAGCCCTGCCCGCTCAACTCCCAGACAGTCCAGGGTCAGTGGTGATCAAGGACCATGATGGCTACTGAGTCAACAGCCTTTTGAAGTAAACAGGAGTCCAGCCGGTCTTATTGGCCACCATCATCACGGTGTCTGTCGGCTTTTCTATGGTGACAGTGTGGTATACTGTTCCCCCGCCAAGATTATTAGCTCCCCTCTGGGTGCAGTAAGTCCTGCAAGCAGTAGTCTACTCTTTTGGGACACACTCTTGTTGTTTTATGAGAGAAACTCCAGGTCAAGTGATGTTCACACGAGTCGTCATGGTGCCCTGTTGCCCCCGGTTATCTCTCTGGATGTTGGAGTTGGAGGGCCTCCTCACTCGAGGTCGGTGTGCCCACGGAGCGAACCCTGCAACTTCAGGGCATGGTTGGTGGTTAGGATCACCACGTGGGGTCCTTTTCCCTTAGGAGAGAGGTGGCCTTTTGGGCTGCTGATTTCCAGGTTTTTAGATACCGCCAGTATCTTGGCCAGATGTGGCAGTGGGCCAAGCCCCTTAGTGACCGTAGTTTATCCTACCTGGATGGCATTCTTGCATTGTTCCATTTCAAGTGGTCCCAGTTTTTGCACTAATTCTCCAATGGCGATTCACCTTTCACTGGGAATGTAAAGGTCAAAGGGTTTAGCTAAATTAGGGAGTTCCAGGGCAAGGGTCTGAATTGACTGCTCTTTCCATTCTTGAAAGGCCACTTCTGGATTCTATTCAAAAGGATCATCATCTTTTCCTTTCAGTGTTTCATATAGAGGCCCAGCTAGTAGACTGTAGTTAGGGATCCAGAAGCAGCAAACCCTGGCCTCCCCAGGAACCCCTAAGCTGTCTTCTAGTTTTAGAAAGGGGTAAGGCTGAAAATGGTTTCTTCCCTTTCCTGGGATGGGCTTCTCTGACCTTCTGTGAGAATGAAGCCCAGGCAGGTCACCGCAGTCTGTGATATTTGAGCTTTTTCTTGGACAACTTCTATCCTTTATTGGCTTGGTAGTTCAGAGGCCTCCTTAGTAGGGCTGGTGATCAGAATGTCGTCTGCATATTGAAGGAGGGTTTCCTTTTCCAGAGGTAGAACTTTTAGGTCTTTAGCTAAGCTTTCCCCAAAGATGGTGTGGGAATTTTTGCACCCTTGGGGCCAGACGGCCCGGAAGTATTGTTTTAGTTGTATGTGGAGTCCTGCCACTCACAAGCCAAAATTTCTTGTGACTCTGGGACTAATGGAATACAAAAGAAGGCATCATTGAAGACTAATACAGAATACCATGTCCTGGTGGTTGGTAGAATGACCAGCAGGGTGTAGGAATTAGGAGCAACTGGAGGTATATCCTCGGTGGCTTCACTGACTGTCCTGACATCCTTTACCAGGTCCCCAGCAGCCCATGGGGCTCTCGTGGTCAGACCAATCCCAGAATATGGAGCTCACCTGGGCAGGTACCCCACCCCCACCCCAGCCCACGGGGCTCTCGTGGTCAGGCCCCTCCCAGGATACAGAGCTACCCTTGCAGGTACCGTGGCAGGGCTGGGCACACAGGAACCGTGCACATAGCCCTCATTGCAGAGCACCCCCAGCTCACCTGTCGCTCAGAGCTGACACAGAGCACCTCAGAGCAGGACTTGAACTAACAAACAGCAGCTGCGACAGGTCTGTGACCCTGGGCATCACTCCGTGAGGCCTCCCTCCACCTGGTCTTCCAGAGACTTCCACTGCACCCGGGGCACCAGGCCTCTGTCTCCAACCACCACCCACCCCTCCTCTGCCTGACTCCTGGGTTCCTCTCATTAGGAGAGGGTTTTCTTGAAGTTGTCTCCCACTCATGGGCCAGATAAAATGATTAGAAAACAAGCCAAAGCTGCAGCCCCTTGTCTATCCTGACTCTCAGGAGCCCACACCTGTTCCTTGGACCTGGCCGGTTCAGCAAGTTCCATTTTCTGCAACTGTGAGCCCCTGAGGGGTGATGATTGGCTGACCTGGGCAGCCTTACCGTGCCGGCCAGCCCTCCCCAGGTGTGCCTGGGTTGAGATCAATATAAATACCACTCCAGGCAGCAAGAGCCCCTGCAGCCGTGCCTGACGCCATTTTCTCTGCCCTGTCAGCAGTCTCGGGGCTGGGCTGGTGGGAGGGAGTGAGAGGCCACGGCTTTGTGGGTGGCCCAGTGTGAGTGGGGCTCTGCTGGACTTTCTGCAGCAGTTGCCAGGCTGCCACCTGCTAAAGAAGAGGATGTGTCACCCATACCTGCTGCTGGAATTTCTCCCTGGGCAGAGGTGAGGAAGGAAAAAAGCAGTGGGGGCAGGGACAGGACGGGTATCTCAGGCAGGGAAATGGAAATCTTCCAGAAGAGCACCCAGGGCCAGGACCATCCTGGCTGGCCTGCAGGCACCAAGTCGGCCGGCATGCTGTCACTCGTGTGGCTCTATGGCCCTTCCTCTAGGCTTTCAAGTCCTTGTATATATTCAGGTGTTTTACCTGGGACGGGTGGGAATAGTTCAGCAGCAACTGGCCTGGGGCTCAGCTCACGTTTACTCACAGATGCCTCGGCACGGTGCCCCAGCTTTGCAATGAGGACGCTTGTTGCGTGGGGGCTGCTGGCTGAATGGGAGACGATTCCCCACCACTGACCAACTTCAGAATTGTTTACAACTGGAGCAAGTGCCCTGATACGGTTTTCCTCTGTGTAACTGGTGGGTTCTGTGTTTTTTTTCTCTTTTTCGTTTTTGGTTCAAGGTAGATTTTATTCCTCTTTTTTGTATTTACAGATATAAGCATGGAAATAATTTATTCATATAAATACATGTATGTGCAGGGAATAATTGTTTTTTCTGTTTTATTTTTTAAATTTTACTTCTTTTTAATTTTGAATTTTATTTTATATTTTTATACAGCAGGTTCTTATTGGTTATCTATTTTATACATATAAATGTATACATGCCAATCCCAGTCTCTCAACTCCTCCCACCACCACCCCCCCAACAGCTTTCCCCCCTTGTTGTCCATACGTTTGTTGTCTACATCTGTTGCTCTATTTATGCCTTGCAAAATGGTTAATCTGTACAGTTTTTCTAGGTTCCACATATATGCATGAATATACAAGATTTGTTTTTCTCTTTCTGACTTACTTCACTCTGTATGACAGTCTCTAGATCCATCGACGTCTCTACAAATGACCCAATTTCATTCCTTTTCATGGCTGAGTAATATTCCATTTTATATATGTACCAGAGCTTTATGCATTCGTCTGTCTGTGGGCATTTAGGTTGCTTCCATTACCTCGATATTGTAAATAGTGATGCAATGAACATTGCGGTGAATGACTCTTTTTGATTTATGGTTTTGTCTTGGTATATGTCCAGTACTGGGATTGCTGTATCATATGGTAATTCTATTGTTAGTTTCTTAAGAAATTCCATATTGTTCTCCATAATGGCTGTATCAATTTATATTCCCAACAATAGTGGAAGAGGGTTCCTTTTCTCCACACCCTTTCCAGCATTTTTTGTTTGTAGATTTTCAATGATGCCTATTCTACCAGGTGTGAGGTGATACCTCATTGTTGAATCCATTTCGTTGAGCAAGGGGTAGCTCTTGACTATTACATATTTGGCTTATGGAACGGTATCTGTGCTAATTTCAAACTCTGCTTTTATGCAGCACCCCAACTCACCTTCCCACTTAAGCAGGCATAAGTTGGTTTTCTAAACTTGAGACCCTGTTCTGTTTTGTAATTCAGTTCATGTGTAGCCAAGTTCACATTCTGTGTATTAGTGATACCTTATGATGTTTCTTTTTCTGTGTGACTTATTTCACTTAGAATCATCGTGCCTCAATGCACTCATTATGATGGTACGGGCCTGGTGACATAGATTTCATTGCTGAGTGGTATTCTGTTGTACATAAGTACCGCAACTTCTTTATCCATTATTTGCTCTCTGGGATATTTAACTTGTGCCGTAGAAGAGATTTCTGTAAAAAGAGCCATCCCAAATTTTGGGGTTGCTGTGTCTTTTTGATATTAATTTCCCTAAGCTATAGGACCATAAGTGGAAGTGCCCTAGGCTCTGTTGCTTTCTTTTTTAGATGTTTCAGGAAACACCATACACATCTCCCGAGTGTCTGTTGGCAATTTACATCCCGCCCATCAGCATAACAAGGCTCCCAGTTCTCCATGGCCTGTCCTGCCTTTCTGGGTTTTACACTTTTTTCAGATGGCCCTTTTGACCGGGGGGAAGTGAGACTTCATTGTAGTGCAGATTTCCTTTGCAAGCTTGCTTGGTTGGCCAAAAAGGGCGTATGCGTTTTTTCCTGAATATATTCAGGAAAAAACGCATACGCCCTTTTGGCACAGTGCATCATTGTGGACGTTCTGCCTCTTTTCCTATGCTTTCAATGCAATTCCAGTCTACCTCCTGAAATCGGTATCCTGCAATTCTGCCCCGCTTTCAAGTCCTCTTGGCAGCCTTACTTCAGTATATTTTTGGACGATAGCTGTCATTTATAACTATGCAGGTTTGTGAATTACAGAGACCCTGAGCTCCTTTCTTCAACTCGCTTTCTTTTGAGCTGGCCGCAACACCGCAGGAGGGCTTCAGGCCCTAATCTGGTTCCGGCACGGCACGCTGAGCCTTTGGTTATTTCCTCTTCCTGGTGGGAAATGAGAGTTAAATTTGCCCGTCCAGACACCTCCAGCTAGTCTCTCATTGGTTCTCCCTATTCCTGTTCATCTTCCGCAGAAATTGCAAACTGGGCCAAACAGGAGGTTAAAGGCGCTGACTCTCCAAGTGGGGAGAGTGTTAGTAAAGCGTCTGGAATGTTGCACCCGAGTACCAGGGGAGGAAAACTGAGACATATTTGAACACGTCTCCCGTTCACACGGTTGATCATACGCGGGGTTCCACATGCATGTTTTAGCTGAAGGAAGAATACCTTAAACCTGGAGAGTTGAGACCCGTGTAATGGGTACCATGCAATATGACTTCAAAGGGTCTTCATTTGCTCACCGAACCTCTCCAATCCTATCACTGCTGCGTTCATGCCCCTGTACACATGCTTGATTCTCTTTCGGAGACATAGCAATCCATAGGTTTTAAGATACTTACTAGTCATGTACATTCTTAGGCGTTTAATATGCGGTGTTGAGTCCATTTTGTTGAGCAAGGAGTAGCTCATGTCTATTCCATATTTGGCTTAAGTAACTTTATCTGTGCTCATTTCAATCTCTGGTTTTATGCAGCACCCCAACTCACCTTTACCCTTAAGCAAGCATAAGTTGGTTTTCTAAATTTGAGACCCTGTTCTGTTCTGTAATTCAGTTCCTGTGTAGCCAAGTTTACATTCCGTGTATTACTGATATCTTATGATGTTTCTTTTTCTGTGTGACTTATTTCAGTTAGAATCATCATACCTGAATCCACTCATTGTGCTGCTAAGGGCCTGATGACATAGATTTCATTGCTGAGTGATATTGCTTTGTAAGTAAATACCACAAGTTCTTTATCCATTTTTCACTTTCTGCGATGTTGAACTTGTACTGTAAACGAGGTTCTTGTAAACAGAGGCGTCCCAAACTTTGGGGTGGCTGTGTCTTTTTGATTTTAATTTCCCTAAGCTATAGGACCATAAGTGGCAGTGCCCTAGGCTCTGTTGCTTTGTTTTTTAGATGTTTCAGGAAACACCATACACTTCTCCCGAGTGTCTGTTGGCAATTTACATCCCGCCCATCAGCATAACAAGGCTCCCAGTTCTCCATGGCCTGTCCTGCCTTTCTGGATTTTATACTTTTTTCAGATGGCCCTTTTGACCGGGGGGAAGTGAGACTTCATTGTAGTGCAGATTTCTTTGCAAGCTTGCTTGGTTGGCCAAAAAGGGCGTATGCGTTTTTTCCTGAATATATTCAGGAAAAAACGCATACGCCCTTTTTGGCCAAGTGCATCATTGTGGACGTTCTGCCTCTTTTCCTATGCTTTCAATGCAATTCCAGTCTACCTCCTGAAATCGGTTTCCTGCAATTCTGCCCCGCTTTCAAGTCCTCTTGGCAGCCTTACTTCAGTCTATTTTTGGACGATAGCTCTCATTTATAACTCTGCAGGTTTGTGAATTACAGTGCCCCTGAGCTCCTTTCTTCAACTCGCTTTCTTGTGACCTGGACGCAACACCGCAGGATGGCTTCAGGCCCTAATCTGGTTCCGGCCCGGCATGCTGAGCCTTTGGTTAATACCTCTTCCTGGTGGGAAATGAGAGTTAAATTTGCCCGTCCAGACACCTCCAGCTAGCCTCTCATTGGTTCTCGCTATTCCTGTTCATCTTCCGCAGAAATTGCAAACGGGACCAAACAGGAGGTTAAAGGGACTGACTCTCCACGTGGGGAGAGTGTTAGTAAAGCGTCTGGAATGTTGCACCCGAGTACCAGGGTACGAAAACTGAGACATATTTGAACACGTCTCCCGATCACATGGTTGATCATACTCTAGGTTCCACATGCATGTTTTAGCTGAAGGAAGAATACCTTAAACCTGGGTAGTTGAAACCCGTGGAATGGGTACCATGCAATATGACTTCAAAGGGTCTTCATTTGCTCACCGAACCTCTCCAATCCTATCACTGCTGCGTTTATGCCCCTGTACACATGCTTGATTCTCTTTCGGAGACATAGCAATCCATAGGTTTTAAGATACTTACTAGTCAGGTACATTCTTAGGCGTTTAATATGGGGTGTTGAGTCCATTTCATTGAGCAAGGAGTAGCTCTTGTCTATTCCATATTTGGCTTAAGGAACTTTATCTGTGCTCATTTCAATCTCTGGTTTTATGCAACACCCCAACTCACCTTTACCCTTAAGCAAGAATAAGTTGGTTTTCTAAATTTGAGACCCTGTTCTGTTCTGTAATTCAGTTCCTGTGTAGCCAAGTTTACATTCCGTGTATTACTGATATCTTATGATGTTTCTTTTTCTGTGTGACTTATTTCAGTTAGAATCATCATACCTGAATCCACTCATTTTGCTGCTAAGGGCCTGATGACACAGATTTCATTGCTGAGTGATATTGCTTTGTAAGTAAATACCACAACTTCTTTATCCATTTTTCACTTTCTGCGATGTTGAACTTGTACTGTAAACGAGGTTCTTGTAAACAGAGCCGTTCCAAACTTTGGGGTGGCTGTGTCTTTTTGATTTTAATTTCCCTAAGCTATAGGACCATAAGTGGAAGTGCCCTAGGTTCTGTTGCTTTGTTTTTTAGATGTTTCAGGAAACACCATACACTTCTCCCGAGTGGTTGTTGGCAATTTACATCCCGCCCATCAGCATAACAAGGCTCCCAGTTCTCCATGGCCAGTCCTGCCTTTCTGGATTTTACACTTTTTACAGATGGCCCTTTTGACCGAGGGGAAGTGAGACTTCATTGTAGTGCAGATTTCCTTTGCAAGGTTGCTTGGTTGGCCAAAAAGGGCGTATGCGTTTTTTCCTGAATATATTCAGGAAAAAATGCATACGCCCTTTTTGGCCAATTGCATCATTGTGGACGTTCTGCCTTTTTTCCTATGCTTTCAATGCAATTCCAGTCTACCTCCTGAAATCGGTTTCCTGCAATTCTGCCCCGCTTTCAAGTCCTCTTGGCAGCCTTACTTCAGTCTATTTTTGGACGATAGCTGTCATTTATAACTCTGCAGGTTTGTGAATTATAGTGCCCCTGAGCTCCTTTCTTCAACTCGCTTTCTTTTGAGCTGGCCGCAACACCGCAGGATGGCTTCAGGCCCTAATCTGTTTCCGGTACGGCACGCTGAGCCTTTGGTTATTTCCTCTTCCTGGTGGGAAATGAGAGTTAAATTTGCCCGTCCAGACACCTCCAGCTAGCCTGTCATTGGTTCTCGCTATTGCTGTTCGTCTTCCGCAGAAATTGCAAACTGGGCCAAACAGGAGGTTAAAGGGACTGACTCTCCAAGTGGGGAGAGTGTTAGTAAAGCGTCTGGAATGTTGCACCCGAGTACCAGGGGAGGAAAACTGAGACATATTTGAACACGTCTCCCGATCACATGGTTGATCATACTCTGGGTTCCACATGCATATTTTAGCTGAAGGAAGAATACCTAAAACCTCGGTAGTTGAAACCCGTGGAATGGGTACCATGCAATATGACTTCAAAGGGTCTTCATTTGCTCACCGAACCTCTCCAATCCTATCACTGCTGCGTTTATGCCCCTGTACACATGCTTGATTCTCTTTCGGAGACATAGCAATCCATAGGTTTTAAGATACTTACTAGTCAGGTACATTCTTAGGCGTTTAATATGCGGTGTTGAGTCCATTTCGTTGAGCAAGGAGTAGCTCTTGTCTATTCCATATTTGGCTTAAGGAACTTTATCTGTGCTCATTTCAATCTCTGGTTTTATGCAGCACCCCAACTCACCTTTCCCCTTAAGCAAGCATAAGTTGGTTTTCTAAATTTGAGACCCTGTTCTGTTTTGGAATGCAGTTCCTGTGTAGCCAAGTTTACATTCCGTGTATTACTGATATCTTATGATGTTTCTTTTTCTGTGTGACTTATTTCAGTTAGAATCATCGTACCTGATTCCACTCATTATGCTGCTACGTGCCTGATGACATAGATTTCATTGCTGAGTGATACTGCATTGTACGTAAGTACCACAACTTCTTTATCCATTTTTCACTTTCTGCGATGTTGAACTTGTACTGTAAACGAGGTTCTTGTAAAAAGAGGCGTCCCAAACTTTGGGGTGGCTGTGTCTTTTTGATTTTAATTTCCCTAAGCTATAGGACCATAAGTGGCAGTGCCCTAGGCTCTGTTGCTTTGTTTTTTAGATGTTTCAGGAAACACCATACACTTCTCCCGAGTGTCTGTTGGCAATTTACATCCCGCCCATCAGCATAACAAGGCTCCCAGTTCTCCATGGCCTGTCCTGCCTTTCTGGATTTTACACTTTTTTCAGATGGCCCTTTTGACCGGGGGGAAGTGAGACTTCATTGTAGTGCAGATTTCATTTGCAAGCTTGCTTGGTTGGCCAAAAAGTGCGTATGCGTTTTTTCCTGAATATATTCAGGAAAAAACGCATACACCCTTTTTGGCCAAGTGCATCATTGTGGACGTTCTGCCTCTTTTCCTATGCTTTCAATGCAATTCCAGTCTACCTCCTGAAATCGGTTTCCTGCAATTCTGCCCCGCTTTCAAGTCCTCTTGGCAGCCTTACTTCAGTCTATTTTTGGACGAAAGCTGTCATTTATAACTCTGCAGGTTTGTGAATTACAGTGCCCCTGAGCTCCTTTCTTCAACTCGCTTTCTTTTGAGCTGGCCGCAACACCGCAGGATGGCTTCAGGCCCTAATCTGGTTCCGGTACGGCACGCTGAGCCTTTGGTTATTTCCTCTTCCTGGTGGGAAATGAGAGTTAAATTTGCCCGTCCAGACACCTCCAGCTAGCCTCTCATTGGTTCTCGCTATTCCTGTACATCTTCCGCAGAAATTGCAAACTGTGCCAAACAGGAGGTTAAAGGCGCTGACTCTCCAAGTGGGGAGAGTGTTAGTAAAGCGTCTGGAATGTTGCACCCGAGTACCAGGGGAGGAAAACTGAGACATATTTGAACACGTCTCCCGATCACATGGTTGATCATACTTGGGTTCCACATGCAGGTTTTAGCTGAAGGAAGAATACCTTAAACCTGGAGAGTTTAGACCCGTGGAATGGGTACCATGCAATATGACTTCAAAGGGTCTTCATTTGCTCACCGAACCTCTCCAATCCTATCACTGCTGCGTTTATGCCCCTGTACACATGCTTGATTCTCTTTCGGAGACATAGCAATCCATAGGTTTTACGATACTTACTAGTCAGGTACATTCTTAGGCGTTTAATATGCGGTGTTGAGTCCATTTCGTTGAGCAAGGAGTAGCTCTTATCTATTCCATATTTGACTTAAGGAACTTCATCTGTGCTCATTTCAATCTCTGGTTTTATGCAGCACCCCAACTCACCTTTACCCTTAAGCAAGCATAAGTTGGTTTTCTAAATTTGAGACCCTGTTCTGTTCTGTAATTCAGTTCCTGTGTAGCCAAGTTTACATTCCGTGTATTACTGATATCTTATGATGTTTCTTTTTCTGTGTGACTTATTTCAGTTAGAATCATCATACCTGAATCCACTCATTGTGATGCTAAGGGCCTGATGACATAGATTTCATTGCTGAGTGATATTGCTTTGTAAGTAAATACCACAACTTCTTTATCCATTTTTCACTTTCTGCGATGTTGAACTTGTACTGTAAACGAGGTTCTTGTAAACAGAGGCGTCCCAAACATTGGGGTGGCTGTGTCTTTTTGATTTTAATTTCCCTAAGCTATAGGACCATAAGTGGCAGTGCCCTAGGCTCTGTTGCTTTGTTTTTTAGATGTTTCAGGAAACACCATACATTTCTCCCGAGTGTCTGTTGGCAATTTACATCCCGCCCATCAGCATAACAAGGCTCCCAGTTCTCCATGGCCTGTCCTGCCTTTCTGGATTTTACACTTTTTTCAGATGGCCCTTTTGACCGGGGGGAAGTGAGACTTCATTGCAGTGCAGATTTCCTTTGCAAGCTTGCTTGGTTGGCCAAAAAGGGCGTATGCGTTTTTTCCTGAATATATTCAGGAAAAAACGCATACGCCCTTTTTGGCCAAGTGCATCATTGTGGACGTTCTGCCTCTTTTCCTATGCTTTCAATGCAATTTCAGTCTACCTCCTGAAATCGGTTTCCTGCAATTCTGCCCCGCTTTCAAGTCCTCTTGGCAGCCTTACTTCAGTCTATTTTTGGACGATAGCTGTCATTTATAACTCTGCAGGTTTGTGAATTACAGTGCCCCTGAGCTCCTTTCTTCAACTCGCTTTCTTGTGACCTGGCCGCAACACCGCCGGATGGCTTCAGGCCCTAATCTGGTTCTGGCACGGCACGCTGAGCCTTTGGTTATTTCCTCCTCCTGGTGGGAAATGAGAGTTAAATTTGCCCGTCCAGACACCTCCAGCTAGCCTCTCATTGGTTCTCGCTATTCCTGTTCATCTTCCGCAGAAATTGCAAACTGGGCCAAACAGGAGGTTAAAGGCGCTGACTCTCCAAGTGGGGAGAGTGTTAGTAAAGCGTCTGGAATGTTGCACCCGAGTACCAGGGGAGGAAAACTGAGACATATTTGAACACGTCTCCCGATCACATGGTTGATCATACTCTGGGTTCCACATGCATGTTTTAGCTGAAGGAAGAATACCTAAAACCTGGGTAGTTGAAACCCGTGGAATGGGTACCATGCAATATGACTTCAAAGGGTCTTCATTTGCTCACCGAACCTCTCCAATCCTATCACTGCTGCGTTTATGCCCCTGTACACATGCTTGATTCTCTTTCGGAGACATAGCAATCTATAGGTTTTACGATACTTACTAGTCAGGTACATTCTTAGGCGTTTAATATGCGGTGTTGAGTCCATTTCGTTGAGCAAGGAGTAGCTCTTGTCTATTCCATATTTGACTTAAGGACTTTATCTGTGCTCATTTCAATCTCTGGTTTTATGCAGCACCCCAACTCACCTTTCCCCTTAAGCAAGCATAAGTTGGTTTTCTAAATTTGAGACCCTGTTCTGTTCTGTAATTCAGTTCCTGTGTAGCCAAGTTTACATTCCGTGTATTACTGATATCTTATGATGTTTCTTTTTCTGTGTGACTTATTTCAGTTAGAACCATCATACCTGAATCCACTCATTGTGCTGCTAAGGGCCTGATGACATAGATTTCATTGCTGAGTGATATTGCTTTGTAAGTAAATACCACAACTTCTTTATCCATTTTTCACTTTCTGCGATGTTGAACTTGTACTGTAAACGATTTTCTTGTAAACAGAGGCGTCCCAAACTTTGGGGTGGCTGTGTCTTTTTGATTTTAATTTCCCTAAGCTATAGGACCATAAGTGGAAGTGCCCTAGGTTCTGTTGCTTTGTTTTTTAGATGTTTCAGGAAACACCATACACTTCTCCCGAGTGGTTTTTGGCAATTTACATCCCGCCCATCAGCATAACAAGGCTCCCAGTTCTCCATGGCCTGTCCTGCCTTTCTGGATTTTACACTTTTTTCAGATGGCCCTTTTGACCGGGGGGAAGTGAGACTTCATTGTAGTGCAGATTTCCTTTGCAAGCTTGCTTGGTTGGCCAAAAAGGGCGTATGCGTTTTTTCCTGAATATATTCAGGAAAAAACGCATACGCCCTTTTTGGCCAAGTGCATCATTGTGGACGTTCTGCCTCTTTTCCTATGCTTTCAATGCAATTCCAGTCTACCTCCTGAAATCGGTTTCCTGCAATTCTGCCCCGCTTTCAAGTCCTCTTGGCAGCCTTACTTCAGTATATTTTTGGACGATAGCTGTCATTTATAACTCTGCAGGTTTGTGAATTATAGTGCCCCTGAGCTCCTTTCTTCAACTCGCTTTCTTTTGAGCTGGCCGCAAAACCGCAGGATGGCTTCAGGCCCTAATCTAGTTCTGGTACGGCACGCTGAGCCTTTGGTTATTTCCTCTTCCTGGTGGGAAATGAGAGTTAAATTTGCCCGTCCAGACACCTCCAGCAAGCCTCTCATTGGTTCTCGCTATTCCTGTTCATCTTCCGCAGAAATTGCAAACTGGGCCAAACAGGAGGTTAAAGGGACTGACTCTCCAAGTGGGGAGAGTGTTAGTAAAGCGTCTGGAATGTTGCACCCGAGTACCAGGGGAGGAAAACTGAGACATATTTGAACACGTCTCCCGATCACATGGTTGATCATACTCTGGGTTCCACATGCATATTTTAGCTGAAGGAAGAATACCTAAAACCTGGGTAGTTGAAACCCGTGGAATGGGTACCATGCAATATGACTTCAAAGGGTCTTCATTTGCTCACCGAACCTCTCCAATCCTATCACTGCTGCGTTTATGCCCCTGTACACATGCTTGATTCTCTTTCGGAGACATAGCAATCCATAGGTTTTAAGATACTTACTAGTCAGGTACATTCTTAGGCGTTTAATATGCGGTGTTGAGTCCATTTCGTTGAGCAAGGAGTAGCTCTTGTCTATTCCATATTTGGCTTAAGGAACTTTATCTGTGCTCATTTCAATCTCTGGTTTTATGCAGCACCCCAACTCACCTTTCCCCTTAAGCAAGCATAAGTTGGTTTTCTAAATTTGAGACCCTGTTCTGTTTTGGAATGCAGTTCCTGTGTAGCCAAGTTTACATTCCGTGTATTAGTGATATCTTATGATGTTTCTTTTTCTGTGTGACTTATTTCAGTTAGAATCATCGTACCTGAATCCACTCATTATGCTGCTACGGGCCTGATGACATAGATTTCATTGCTGAGTGATACTGCATTGTACGTAAGTACCACAAGTTCTTTATCCATTTTTCACTTTCTGCGATGTTGAACTTGTACTGTAAACGAGGTTCTTGTAAACAGAGGCGTCCCAAACTTTGGGGTGGCTGTGTGTTTTTGATTTTAATTTCCCTAAGCTATAGGACCATAAGTGGAAGTGCCCTAGGCTCTGTTGCTTTGTTTTTTAGATGTTTCAGGAAACACCATACACTTTTCCCAAGTGTCTGTTGGCAATTTACATCCCGCCCCTCAGCATAACAAGGCTCCCAGTTCTCAATGGCCTGTTGCCTTTCTGGATTTTACACTTTTTTCAGATGGCCCTTTTGACCAAGGGGAAGTGAGACTTCATTGTAGTGCAGATTTCCTTTGCAAGCTTGCTTGGTTGGCCAAAAAGGGCGTATGCGTTTTTTCCTGAATTTATTCAGGAAAAAACGCATACGCCCTTTTTGGCCAAGTGCATCATTGTGGACGTTCTGCCTCTTTTCCTATGCTTTCAATGCAATTCCAGTCTACCTCCTGAAATCGGTTTCCTGCAATTCTGCCCCGCTTTCAAGTCCTCTTGGCAGCCTTACTTCAGTCTATTTTTGGACGATAGCTGTCATTTATAACTCTGCAGGTTTGTGAATTACAGTGCCCCTGAGCTCCTTTCTTCAACTTTCTTTCTTGTGACCTGGCCGCAACACCGCAGGATGGCTTCAGGCCCTAATCTGGTTCCGGCACGGCACGCTGAGCCTTTGGTTATTTCCTCTTCCTGGTGGGAAATGAGAGTTAAATTTGCCCGTCCAGACACCTCCAGCTAGCCTCTCATTGGTTCTCGCTATTCCTGTTCATCTTCCGCAGAAATTGCAAACTGGCCCAAACAGGAGGTTAAAGGCGCTGACTCTCCAAGTGGGGAGAGTTTTAGTAAAGCGTCTGGAATGTTGCACCCGAGTACCAGGGGAGGAAAACTGAGACATATTTGAACACGTCTCCCGTTCACATGGTTGATCATACTTGGGTTCCACATGCATGTTTTAGCTGAAGGAAGAATACCTTAAACCTGGAGAGTTGAGACCCTTGTAATGGGTACCATGCAATATGACTTCAAAGGGTCTTCATTTGCTCACCGAACCTCTCCAATCCTATCACTGCTGTGTTTATGCCCCTGTACACATGCTTGATTCTCTTTCGGAGACATAGCAATCCATAGGTTTTAAGATACTTACTAGTCAGGTACATTCTTAGGCGTTTAATATGCGGTGTTGAGTCCATTTCGTTGAGCAAGGAGTAGCTCTTGTCTATTCCATATTTGGCTTAAGGAACTTTATCTGTGCTCATTTCAATCTCTGGTTTTATGCAGCACCCCAACTCACCTTTACCCTTAAGCAAGCATAAGTTGGTTTTCTAAATTTGAGACCCTGTTCTGTTCTGTAATTCAGTTCCTGTGTAGCCAAGTTTACATTCCGTGTATTAGTGATATCTTATGATGTTTCTTTTTCTGTGTGACTTATTTCAGTTAGAATCATCATACCTGAATGTACTCATTATGCTGCTACGGGCCTGATGACATAGATTTCATTGCTGAGTGATACTGCATTGTACGTAAGTACCACAAGTTCTTTATCCATTTTTCACTTTCTGCGATGTTGAACTTGTACTGTAAACGAGGTTCTTGTAAACAGAGCCGTTCCAAACTTTGGGGTGGCTGTGTGTTTTTGATTTTAATTTCCCTAAGCTATAGGACCATAAGTGGAAGTGCCCTAGGCTCTGTTGCTTTGTTTTTTAGATGTTTCAGGAAACACCATACACTTTTCCCAAGTGTCTGTTGGCAATTTACATCCCGCCCCTCAGCATAACAAGGCTCCCAGTTCTCAATGGCCTGTTGCCTTTCTGGATTTTACACTTTTTTCAGATGGCCCTTTTGACCGAGGGGAAGTGAGACTTCATTGTACTGCAGATTTCCTTTGCAAGCTTGCTTGGTTGGCCAAAAAGGGCGTATGCGTTTTTTCCTGAATTTATTCAGGAAAAAACGCATACGCCCGTTTTGGCCAAGTGCATCATTGTGGACGTTCTGCCTCTTTTCCTATGCTTTCAATGCAATTCCAGTCTACCTCCTGAAATCGGTTTCCTGCAATTCTGCCCCGCTTTCAAGTCCTCTTGGCAGCCTTACTTCAGTCTATTTTTGGAAAATAGCTGTCATTTATAACTCTGCAGGTTTGTGAATTACAGTGCCCCTGAGCTCCTTTCTTCAACTCGCTTTCTTGTGACCTGGCCGCAACACCGCAGGATGGCTTCAGGCCCTAATCTGGTTCCGGCCCGGCATGCTGAGCCTTTGGTTAATTCCTCTTCCTGGTGGGAAATGAGAGTTAAATTTGCCCGTCCAGACACCTCCAGCTAGCGTCTCATTGGTTCTCGCTATTCCTGTTCATCTTCCGCAGAAATTGCAAACTGGGCCAAACAGGAGGTTAAAGGGACTGACTCTCCAAGCCGGGGAGTGTTAGTAAAGAGTCTGGAATGTTGCACCCGAGTACCAGGGGAGGAAAACTGAGACATATTTGAACACGTCTCCGGTTCACATGGTTGATCATACTCTGGGTTCCACATGCATGTTTTAGCTGAAGGAAGAATACCTTAAACCTGGAGAGTTGAGACCCGTGTAATGGGTACCATGCAATATGACTTCAAAGGGTCTTCATTTGCTCACCGAACCTCTCCAATCCTATCACTGCTGCGTTTATTCCCCTGTACACACGCTTGATTCTCTTTTGGAGACATAGCAATCCATAGGTTTTAAGATACTTACTAGTCAGGTACATTCTTAGGGGTTTAATATGGGGTTTTGAGTCCATTTCGTTGAGCAAGGAGTAGCTCTTGTCTATTCCATATTTGGCTTAAGGAACTTTATCTGTTCTCATTTCAATCTCTGGTTTTATGCAGCACCCCAACTCACCTTTCCCCTTAAGCAAGCATAAGTTGGTTTTCTAAATTTGAGACCCTGTTCTGTTCTGTAATTCAGTTCCTGTGTAGCCAAGTTTACATTCCGTGTATTACTGATATCTTATGATGTTTCTTTTTCTGTGTGACTTACTTCAGTTAGAATCATCATACCTGAATCCACTCATTGTGCTGCTAAGGGCCTGATGACACAGATTTCATTGCTGAGTGATATTGCTTTGTAAGTAAATACCACAACTTCTTTATCCATTTTTCACTTTCTGCGATGTTGAACTTGTACTGTAAACGAGGTTCTTGTAAACAGAGCCGTTCCAAACTTTGGGGTGGCTGTGTCTTTTTGATTTTAATTTCCCTATGCTATAGGACCATAAGTGGAAGTGCCCTAGGCTCTGTTGCTTTGTTTTTTAGATGTTTCAGGAAACACCATACACTTCTCCCGAGTGGTTGTTGGCAATTTACATCCCGCCCATCAGCATAACAAGGCTCCCAGTTCTCCATGGCCTGTCCTGCCTTTCTGGATTTTACACTTTTTTCAGATGGCCCTTTTGACCGGGGGGAAGTGAGACTTCATTGTAGTGCAGATTTCCTTTGCAAGCTTGCTTGGTTGGCCAAAAAAGGCGTATGCGTTTTTTCCTGAATATATTCAGGAAAAAACGCATACGCCCTTTTTGGCCAAGTGCATCATTGTGGACGTTCTGCCTCTTTTCCTATGCTTTCAATGCAATTCCAGTCTACCTCCTGAAATCGGTTTCCTGCAATTCTGCCCCACTTTCAAGTCCTCTTGGCAGCCTTACTTCAGTCTATTTTTGGACGATAGCTGTCATTTATAACTCTGCAGGTTTGTGAATTACAGTGCCCCTGAGCTCCTTTCTTCAACTCGCTTTCTTTTGAGCTGGCCGCAACACCGCAGGATGGCTTCAGGCCCTAATCTGGCTCCGGTACGGCACGCTGAGCCTCTGGTTATTTCCTCTTCCTGGTGGGAAATGAGAGTTAAATTTGCCCGTCCAGACACCTCCAGCTAGCCTCTCATTGGTTCTCGCTATTCCTGTTCATCTTCCGCAGAAATTGCAAACTGGGCCAAACAGGAGGTTAAAGGCGCTGACTCTCCAACTGGGGAGAGTGTTAGTAAAGCGTCTGGAATGTTGCACCCGAGTACCAGGGGAGGAAAACTGAGACATATTTGAACACGTCTCCCGTTCACATGGTTGATCATACTTGGGTTCCACATGCATGTTTTAGCTGAAGGAAGAATACCTTAAACCTGGAGAGTTGAGACCCGTGTAATGGGTACCATGCAATATGACTTCAAAGGGTCTTCATTTGCTCACCGAACCTCTCCAATCCTATCACTGCTGCGTTTATGCCCCTGTACACATGCTTGATTCTCTTTTGGAGACATAGCAATCCATAGGTTTTACGATACTTACTAGTCAGTTACATTCTTAGGCGTTTAATATGGGGTGTTGAGTCCATTTCGTTGAGCAAGGAGTAGCTCTTGTCTATTCCATATTTGGCTTAAGGAACTTTATCTGTGCTCATTTCAATCTCTGGTTTTATGCAGCACCCCAACTCACCTTTACCCTTAAGCAAGAATAAGTTGGTTTTCTAAATTTGAGACCCTGTTCTGTTCTGTAATTCAGTTCCTGTGTAGCCAAGTTTACATTCCGTGTATTACTGATATCTTATGATGTTTCTTTTTCTGTGTGACTTACTTCAGTTAGAATCATCATACCTGAATCCACTCATTGTGCTGCTAAGGGCCTGATGACACAGATTTCATTGCTGAGTGATATTGCTTTGTAAGTAAATACCACAACTTCTTTCTCCATTTTTCACTTTCTGCGATGTTGAACTTGTACTGTAAATGAGGTTCTTGTAAACAGAGCCGTTCCAAACTTTGGGGTGGCTGTGTCTTTTTGATTTTAATTTCCCTAAGCTATAGGACCATAAGTGGAAGTGCCCTAGGTTCTGTTGCTTTGTTTTTTAGATGTTTCAGGAAACACCATACACTTCTCCCGAGTGTCTGTTGGCAAATTACATCCCGCCCATCAGCATAACAAGGCTCCCAGTTCTCCATGGCCTGTCCTGCCTTTCTGGATTTTACACTTTTTTCAGATGGCCCTTTTGACCGGGGGGAAGTGAGACTTCATTGTAGTGCAGATTTCCTTTGCAAGCTTGCTTGGTTGGCCAAAAAGGGCGTATGCGTTTTTTCCTGAATATATTCAGGAAAAAACGCATACGCCCTTTTTGGCCAAGTGCATCATTGTGGACGTTCTGCCTCTTTTCCTATGCTTTCAATGCAATTCCAGTCTACCTCCTGGAATCGGTTTCCTGCAATTCTGCCCCGCTTTCAAGTCCTCTTGGCAGCCTTACTTCAGTCTATTTTTGGACGATAGCTGTCATTTATAACTCTGCAGGTTTGTGAATTACAGTGCCCCTGAGCTCCTTTCTTCAACTCGCTTTCTTGTGACCTGGCCGCAACACCGCAGGATGGCTTCAGGCCCTAATCTGGTTCCGGGACGGCACGCTGAGCCTTTGGTTATTTCCTCTTCCTGGTGGGAAATGAGAGTTAAATTTGCCCGTCCAGACACCTCCAGCGAGTCTCTCATTGGTTCTCGCTATTTCTGTTCATCTTCCGCAGAAATTGCAAACTGGGCCAAACAGGAGGTTAAAGGCGCTGACTCTCCAAGTGGGGAGAGTGTTAGTAAAGCGTCTGGAATGTTGCACCCGAGTACCAGGGGAGGAAAACTGAGACATATTTGAACACGTCTCCCGTTCACATGGTTGATCATACTTGGGTTCCACATGCATGTTTTAGCTGAAGGAAGAATACCTTAAACCTGGAGAGTTAAGACCCGTGTAATGGGTACCATGCAATATGACTTCAAAGGGTCTTCATTTGCTCACCGAACCTCTCCAATCCTATCACTGCTGCGTTTATGCCCCTGTACACATGCTTGATTCTCTTTCGGAGACATAGCAATCCATAGGTTTTAAGATATTTACTAGTCAGGTACATTCTTAGGCGTTTAATATGTGGTGTTGAGTCCATTTCGTTGAGCAAGGAGTAGCTCTTGTCTATTCCATATTTGACTTAAGGAACTTTATCTGTGCTCATTTCAATCTCTGGTTTTATGCAGCACCCCAACTCACCTTTACCCTTAAGCAAGCATAAGTTGGTTTTCTAAATTTGAGACCCTGTTCTGTTCTGTAATTCAGTTCCTGTGTAGCCAAGTTTACATTCCGTGTATTACTGATATCTTATGATGTTTCTTTTTCTGTGTGACTTACTTCAGTTAGAATCATCATACCTGAATCCACTCATTGTGCTGCTAAGGGCCTGATGACACAGATTTCATTGCTGAGTGATATTGCTTTGTAAGTAAATACCACAACTTCTTTATCCATTTTTCACTTTCTGCGATGTTGAACTTGTACTGTAAACGAGGTTCTTGTAAACAGAGCCGTTCCAAACTTTGGGGTGGCTGTGTCTTTTTGATTTTAATTTCCCTAAGCTATAGGACCATAAGTGGAAGTGCCCTAGGTTCTGTTGCTTTGTTTTTTAGATGTTTCAGGAAACACCATACACTTCTCCCGAGTGGTTGTTGGCAATTTACATCCCGCCCATCAGCATAACAAGGCTCCCAGTTCTCCATGGCCTGTCCTGCCTTTCTGGATTTTACACTTTTTTCAGATGGCCCTTTTGACCGGGGGGAAGTGAGACTTCATTGTAGTGCAGATTTCCTTTGCAAGCTTGCTTGGTTGGCCAAAAAGGGCGTATGCGTTTTTTCCTGAATATATTCAGGAAAAAACGCATACGCCCTTTTTGGCCAAGTGCATCATTGTGGACGTTCTGCCTCTTTTCCTATGCTTTCAATGCAATTCCAGTCTACCTCCTGAAATCGGTTTCCTGCAATTCTGCCCCACTTTCAAGTCCTCTTGGCAGCCTTACTTCAGTCTATTTTTGGACGATAGCTGTCATTTATAACTCTGCAGGTTTGTGAATTACAGTGCCCCTGAGCTCCTTTCTTCAACTCGCTTTCTTTTGAGCTGGCCGCAACACCGCAGGATGGCTTCAGGCCCTAATCTGGCTCCGGTATGGCACGCTGAGCCGCTGGTTATTTCCTCTTCCTGGTGGGAAATGAGAGTTAAATTTGCCCGTCCAGACACCTCCAGCTAGCCTCTCATTGGTTCTCGCTATTCCTGTTCATCTTCCGCAGAAATTGCAAACTGGGCCAAACAGGAGGTTAAAGGCGCTGACTCTCCAACTGGGGAGAGTGTTAGTAAAGCGTCTGGAATGTTGCACCCGAGTACCAGGGGAGGAAAACTGAGACATATTTGAACACGTCTCCCGTTCACATGGTTGATCATACTTGGGTTCCACATGCATGTTTTAGCTGAAGGAAGAATACCTTAAACCTGGAGAGTTGAGACCCGTGTAATGGGTACCATGCAATATGACTTCAAAGGGTCTTCATTTGCTCACCGAACCTCTCCAATCCTATCACTGCTGCGTTTATGCCCCTGTACACATGCTTGATTCTCTTTTGGAGACATAGCAATCCATAGGTTTTACGATACTTACTACTCAGGTACATTCTTAGGCGTTTAATATGGGGTGTTGAGTCCATTTCGTTGAGCAAGGAGTAGCTCTTGTCTATTCCATATTTGGCTTAAGGAACTTTATCTGTGCTCATTTCAATCTCTGGTTTTATGCAGCACCCCAACTCACCTTTACCCTTAAGCAAGAATAAGTTGGTTTTCTAAATTTGAGACCCTGTTCTGTTCTGTAATTCAGTTCCTGTGTAGCCAAGTTTACATTCCGTGTATTACTGATATCTTATGATGTTTCTTTTTCTGTGTGACTTACTTCAGTTAGAATCATCATACCTGAATCCACTCATTGTGCTGCTAAGGGCCTGATGACACAGATTTCATTGCTGAGTGATATTGCTTTGTAAGTAAATACCACAACTTCTTTCTCCATTTTTCACTTTCTGCGATGTTGAACTTGTACTGTAAACGAGGTTCTTGTAAACAGAGCCGTTCCAAACTTTGGGGTGGCTGTGTCTTTTTGATTTTAATTTCCCTAAGCTATAGGACCATAAGTGGAAGTGCCCTAGGTTCTGTTGCTTTGTTTTTTAGATGTTTCAGGAAACACCATACACTTCTCCCGAGTGTCTGTTGGCAAATTACATCCCGCCCATCAGCATAACAAGGCTCCCAGTTCTCCATGGCCTGTCCTGCCTTTCTGGATTTTACACTTTTTTCAGATGGCCCTTTTGACCGGGGGGAAGTGAGACTTCATTGTAGTGCAGATTTCCTTTGCAAGCTTGCTTGGTTGGCCAAAAAGGGCGTATGCGTATTTTCCTGAATATATTCAGGAAAAAACGCATACGCCCTTTTTGGCCAAGTGCATCATTGTGGACGTTCTGCCTCTTTTCCTATGCTTTCAATGCAATTCCAGTCTACCTCCTGAAATCGGTTTCCTGCAATTCTGCCCCGCTTTCAAGTCCTCTTGGCAGCCTTACTTCAGTCTATTTTTGGACGATAGCTGTCATTTATAACTCTGCAGGTTTGTGAATTACAGTGCCCCAGAGCTCCTTTCTTCAACTCGCTTTCTTGTGACCTGGCCGCAACACCGCAGGATGGCTTCAGGCCCTAATCTGGTTCCGGGACGGCACGCTGAGCCTTTGGTTATTTCCTCTTCCTGGTGGGAAATGAGAGTTAAATTTGCCCGTCCAGACACCTCCAGCGAGTCTCTCATTGGTTCTCGCTATTTCTGTTCATCTTCCGCAGAAATTGCAAACTGGGCCAAACAGGAGGTTAAAGGCGCTGACTCTCCAAGTGGGGAGAGTGTTAGTAAAGCGTCTGGAATGTTGCACCCGAGTACCAGGGGAGGAAAACTGAGACATATTTGAACACGTCTCCCGTTCACATGGTTGATCATACTTGGGTTCCACATGCATGTTTTAGCTGAAGGAAGAATACCTTAAACCTGGAGAGTTAAGACCCGTGTAATGGGTACCATGCAATATGACTTCAAAGGGTCTTCATTTGCTCACCGAACCTCTCCAATCCTATCACTGCTGCGTTTATGCCCCTGTACACATGCTTGATTCTCTTTCGGAGACATAGCAATCCATAGGTTTTAAGATATTTACTAGTCAGGTACATTCTTAGGCGTTTAATATGTGGTGTTGAGTCCATTTCGTTGAGCAAGGAGTAGCTCTTGTCTATTCCATATTTGACTTAAGGAACTTTATCTGTGCTCATTTCAATCTCTGGTTTTATGCAGCACCCCAACTCACCTTTACCCTTAAGCAAGCATAAGTTGGTTTTCTAAATTTGAGACCCTGTTCTGTTCTGTAATTCAGTTCCTGTGTAGCCAAGTTTACATTCCGTGTATTACTGATATCTTATGATGTTTCTTTTTCTGTGTGACTTACTTCAGTTAGAATCATCATACCTGAATCCACTCATTGTGCTGCTAAGGGCCTGATGACACAGATTTCATTGCTGAGTGATATTGCTTTGTAAGTAAATACCACAACTTCTTTATCCATTTTTCACTTTCTGCGATGTTGAACTTGTACTGTAAACGAGGTTCTTGTAAACAGAGCCGTTCCAAACTTTGGGGTGGCTGTGTCTTTTTGATTTTAATTTCCCTAAGCTATAGGACCATAAGTGGAAGTGCCCTAGGTTCTGTTGCTTTGTTTTTTAGATGTTTCAGGAAACACCATACACTTCTCCCGAGTGGTTGTTGGCAATTTACATCCCGCCCATCAGCATAACAAGGCTCCCAGTTCTCCATGGCCTGTCCTGCCTTTCTGGATTTTACACTTTTTTCAGATGGCCCTTTTGACCGGGGGGAAGTGAGACTTCATTGTAGTGCAGATTTCCTTTGCAAGCTTGCTTGGTTGGCCAAAAAGGGCGTATGCGTTTTTTCCTGAATATATTCAGGAAAAAACGCATACGCCCTTTTTGGCCAAGTGCATCATTGTGGACGTTCTGCCTCTTTTCCTATGCTTTCAATGCAATTCCAGTCTACCTCCTGAAATCGGTTTCCTGCAATTCTGCCCCACTTTCAAGTCCTCTTGGCAGCCTTACTTCAGTCTATTTTTGGACGATAGCTGTCATTTATAACTCTGCAGGTTTGTGAATTACAGTGCCCCTGAGCTCCTTTCTTCAACTCGCTTTCTTTTGAGCTGGCCACAACACCGCAGGATGGCTTCAGGCCCTAATCTGGCTCCGGTACGGCACGCTGAGCCTCTGGTTATTTCCTCTTCCTGGTGGGAAATGAGAGTTAAATTTGCCCGTCCAGACACCTCCAGCTAGCCTCTCATTGGTTCTCGCTATTCCTGTTCATCTTCCGCAGAAATTGCAAACTGGGCCAAACAGGAGGTTAAAGGCGCTGACTCTCCAACTGGGGAGAGTGTTAGTAAAGCGTCTGGAATGTTGCACCCGAGTACCAGGGGAGGAAAACTGAGACATATTTGAACACGTCTCCCGATCACATGGTTGATCATACTCTGGGTTCCACATGCATGTTTTAGCTGAAGGAAGAATACCTAAAACCTGGGTAGTTGAAACCCGTGGAATGGGTACCATGCAATATGACTTCAAAGGGTCTTCATTTGCTCACCGAACCTCTCCAATCCTATCACTGCTGCGTTTATGCCCCTGTACACATGCTTGATTCTCTTTCGGAGACATAGCAATCCATAGGTTTTAAGATACTTACTAGTCAGGTACATTCTTAGGCGTTTAATATGCGGTGTTGAGTCCATTTCGTTTTGCAAGAAGTAGCTCTTGTCTATTCCATATTTGGCTTAAGGAACTTTATCTGTGCTCATTTCAATCTCTGGTTTTATGCAGCACCCCAACTCACCTTTACCCTTAAGCAAGCATAAGTTGGTTTTCTAAATTTGAGACCCTGTTCTGTTCTGTAATTCAGTTCCTGTGTAGCCAAGTTTACATTCCGTGTATTACTGATATCTTATGATGTTTCTTTTTCTGTGTGACTTACTTCAGTTAGAATCATCATACCTGAATCCACTCATTGTGCTGCTAAGGGCCTGATGACACAGATTTCATTGCTGAGTGATATTGCTTTGTAAGTAAATACCACAACTTCTTTATCCATTTTTCACTTTCTGCGATGTTGAACTTGTACTGTAAATGAGGTTCTTGTAAACAGAGCCGTTCGAAACTTTGGGGTGGCTGTGTCTTTTTGATTTTAATTTCCCTAAGCTATAGGACCATAAGTGGAAGTGCCCTAGGCTCTGTTGCTTTGTTTTTTAGATGTTTCAGGAAACACCATACACTTCTCCCGAGTGGTTGTTGGCAATTTACATCCCGCCCATCAGCATAACAAGGCTCCCAGTTCTCCATGGCCTGTCCTGCCTTTCTGGATTTTACACTTTTTTCAGATGGCCCTTTTGACCGGGGGGAAGTGAGACTTCATTGTAGTGCAGATTTCCTTTGCAAGCTTGCTTGGTTGGCCAAAAAGGGCGTATGCGTTTTCTCCTGAATATATTCAGGAAAAAACGCATACGCCCTTTTTGGCCAAGTGCATCATTGTGGACGTTCTGCCTCTTTTCGTATGCTTTCAATGCAATTCCAGTCTACCTCCTGAAATCGGTTTCCTGCAATTCTGCCCCGCTTTCAAGTCCTCTTGGCAGCCTTACTTCAGTCTATTTTTGGACGATAGCTGTCATTTATAACTCTGCGGGTTTGTGAATTACAGTGCCCCTGAGCTCCTTTCTTCAACTCGCTTTCTTGTGACCTGGCCGCAACACCGCAGGATGGCTTCAGGCCCTAATCTGGTTCCGGTATGGCACGCTGAGCCTTTGGTTATTTCCTCTTCCTGGTGGGAAATGAGAGTTAAATTTGCCCGTCCAGACACCTCCAGCTAGCCTCTCATTTGTTCTCGCTATTCCTGTTCATCTTCCGCAGAAATTGCAAACTGGGCCAAACAGGAGGTTAAAGGCGCTGACTCTCCAAGTTGGGAGAGTGTTAGTAAAGCGTCTGGAATGTTGCACCCGAGTACCAGGGGAGGAAAACTGAGACATATTTGAACACGTCTCCCAATCACATGGTTGATCATACTCTGGCTTCCACATGCATGTTTTAGCTGAAGGAAGAATACCTTAAACCTGGAGAGTTGAGACCCGTGTAATGGGTACCATGCAATATGACTTCAAAGGGTCTTCATTTGCTCACCGAACCTCTCCAATCCTATCACTGCTGCGTTTATGCCCCTGTACACATGTTTGATTCTCTTTCGGAGACATAGCAATCCATAGGTTTTAAGATACTTACTAGTCAGGTACATTCTTAGGCGTTTAATATGCGGTGTTGAGTCCATTTCGTTGAGGAAGGAGTAGCTCTTGTCTATTCCATATTTGGCTTAAGGAACTTTATCTGTGCTCATTTGAATCTCTGGTTTTATGCAGCACCCCAACTCACCTTTCCCCTTAAGCAAGCATAAGTTGGTTTTCTAAATTTGAGACCCTGTTCTGTTTTGGAATGCAGTTCCTGTGTAGCCAAGTTTACATTCCGTGTATTAGTGATATCTTATGATGTTTCTTTTTCTGTGTGACTTATTTCAGTTAGAATCATCGTACCTGAATCCACTAATTATGCTGCTACGGGCCTGATGACATAGATTTCATTGCTGAGTGATACTGCATTGTACGT
Source organism: Delphinus delphis (assembly GCF_949987515.2). NCBI lineage: Eukaryota > Metazoa > Chordata > Mammalia > Artiodactyla > Delphinidae > Delphinus > Delphinus delphis. The sequence goes on along the minus strand of NC_082690.1, from coordinate 357,988 downwards.
AGGTACCACAAGTTCTTTATCCATTTTTCACTTTCTGCGATGTTGAACTTGTACTGTAAACGAGGTTCTTGTAAACAGAGGCGTCCCAAACTTTGGGGTGGCTGTGTCTTTTTGATTTTAATTTCCCTAAGCTATAGGACCATAAGTGGCAGTGCCCTAGGCTCTGTTGCTTTGTTTTTTAGATGTTTCAGGAAACACCATACACTTCTCCCGAGTGTCTGTTGGCAATTTACATCCCGCCCCTCAGCATAACAAGGCTCCCAGTTCTCCATAGCCTGTCCTGCCTTTCTGGATTTTACACTTTTTTCAGATGGCCCTTTTGACCGGGGGGAAGTGAGACTTCATTGCAGTGCAGATTTCCTTTGCAAGCTTGCTTGGTTGGCCAAAAAGGGCGTATGCGTTTTTTCCTGAATATATTCAGGAAAAAACGCATACGCCCTTTTTGGCCAAGTGCATCATTGTGGACGTTCTGCCTCTTTTCCTATGCTTTCAATGCAATTTCAGTCTACCTCCTGAAATCGGTTTCCTGCAATTCTGCCCCGCTTTCAAGTCCTCTTGGCAGCCTTACTTCAGTCTATTTTTGGACGATAGCTGTCATTTATAACTCTGCAGGTTTGTGAATTACAGTGCCCCTGAGCTCCTTTCTTCAACTCGCTTTCTTGTGACCTGGCCGCAACACCGCCGGATGGCTTCAGGCCCTAATCTGGTTCTGGCACGGCACGCTGAGCCTTTGGATATTTCCTCCTCCTGGTGGGAAATGAGAGTTAAATTTGCCCGTCCAGACACCTCCAGCTAGCCTCTCATTGGTTCTCGCTATTCCTGTTCATCTTCCGCAGAAATTGCAAACTGGGCCAAACAGGAGGTTAAAGGCGCTGACTCTCCAAGTGGGGAGAGTGTTAGTAAAGCGTCTGGAATGTTGCACCCGAGTACCAGGGGAGGAAAACTGAGACATATTTGAACACGTCTCCCGATCACATGGTTGATCATACTCTGGGTTCCACATGCATGTTTTAGCTGAAGGAAGAATACCTAAAACCTGGGTAGTTGAAACCCGTGGAATGGGTACCATGCAATATGACTTCAAAGGGTCTTCATTTGCTCACCGAACCTCTCCAATCCTATCACTGCTGCGTTTATGCCCCTGTACACATGCTTGATTCTCTTTCGGAGACATAGCAATCCATAGGTTTTAAGATACTTACTAGTCAGGTACATTCTTAGGCCTTTAATATGGGGTGTTGAGTCCATTTCGTTGAGCAAGGAGTAGCTCTTGTGTATTCCGTATTTGGCTTAAGGAACTTTATCTGTGCTCATTTCAATCTCTGGTTTAATGCAGCACCCCAAGTCACCTTTGCCCTTAAGCAAGAGTAAGTTGGTTTTCTAAATTTGAGACCCTGTTCTGTTCTGTAATTCAGTTCCTGTGTAGCCAAGTTTCCATTCCGTGTATTACTGATATCTTATGATGTTTCTTTTTCTGTGTGACTTATTTCAGTTAGAATCATCATACCTGAATCCACTCATTGTGCTGCTAAGGGCCTGATGACACAGATTTCATTGCTGAGTGATATTGCTTTGTAAGTAAATACCACAACTTCTTTATCCATTTTTCACTTTCTGCGATGTTGAACTTGTACTGTAAACGAGGTTCTTGTAAACAGAGCCATTCCAAACTTTGGGGTGGCTGTGTCTTTTTGATTTTAATTTCCCTAAGCTATAGGACCATAAGTGGAAGTGCCCTAGGTTCTGTTGCTTTGTTTTTTAGATGTTTCAGGAAACACCATACACTTCTCCCGAGTGGTTTTTGGCAATTTACATCCCGCCCATCAGCATAACAAGGCTCCCAGTTCTCCATGGCCTGTCCTGCCTTTCTGGATTTTACACTTTTTTCAGATGGCCCTTTTGACCGGGGGGAAGTGAGACTTCATTGTAGTGCAGATTTCCTTTGCAAGCTTGCTTGGTTGGCCAAAAAGGGCGTATGCGTTTTTTCCTGAATATATTCAGGAAAAAACGCATACGCCCTTTTTGGCCAAGTGCATCATTGTGGACGTTCTGCCTCTTTTCCTATGCTTTCAATGCAATTCCAGTCTACCTCCTGAAATCGGTTTCCTGCAATTCTGCCCCGCTTTCAAGTCCTCTTGGCAGCCTTACTTCAGTATATTTTTGGACGATAGCTGTCATTTATAACTCTGCAGGTTTGTGAATTATAGTGCCCCTGAGCTCCTTTCTTCAACTCGCTTTCTTGTGACCTGGCCGCAACACCGCAGGATGGCTTCAGGCCCTAATCTGGTTCCGGTACGGCACGCTGAGCCTTTGGTTATTTCCTCTTCCTGGTGGGAAATGAGAGTTAAATTTGCCCGTCCAGACACCTCCAGCTAGCCTCTCATTGGTTCTCGCTATTCCTGTTCATCTTCCGCAGAAATTGAAAACTGGGCCAAACAGGAGGTTAAAGGCGCTGACTCTCCAAGTGGGGAGAGTGTTAGTAAAGCGTCTGGAATGTTGCACCCGAGTACCAAGGGAGGAAAACTGAGACATATTTGAACACGTCTCCCGTTCACATGGTTGATCATACTTGGGTTCCACATGCATGTTTTAGCTGAAGGAAGAATACCTTAAACCTGGAGAGTTGAGACCCGTGTAATGGGTACCATGCAATATGACTTCAAAGGGTCTTCATTTGCTCACCGAACCTCTCCAATCCTATCACTGCTACGTTTATGCCCCTGTACACATGCTTGATTCTCTTTTGGAGACATAGCAATCCATAAGTTTTACGATACTTACTAGTCAGGTACATTCTTAGGCGTTTAATATGCGGTGTTGAGTCCATTTCGTTGAGCAAGGAGTAGCTCTTGTCTATTCCATATTTGACTTAAGGAACTTTATCTGTGCTCATTTCAATCTCTGGTTTTATGCAGCACCCCAACTCACCTTTCCCCTTAAGCAAGCATAAGTTGGTTTTCTAAATTTGAGACCCTGTTCTGTTCTGTAATTCAGTTCCTGTGTAGCCAAGTTTACATTCCGTGTATTACTGATATCTTATGATGTTTCTTTTTCTGTGTGACTTATTTCAGTTAGAATCATCATACCTGAATCCACTCATTGTGCTGCTAAGGGCCTGATGACATAGATTTCATTGCTGAGTGATATTGCTTTGTAAGTAAATAACACAACTTCTTTATCCATTTTTCACTTTCTGCGATGTTGAACTTGTACTGTAAACGAGGTTCTTGTAAACAGAGGCGTCCCAAACTTTGGGGTTGCTGTGTCTTTTTGATTTTAATTTCCCTAAGCTATAGGACCATAAGTGGCAGTGCCCTAGGCTCTGTTGCTTTGTTTTTTAGATGTTTCAGGAAACACCATACATTTCTCCCGAGTGTCTGTTGGCAATTTACATCCCGCCCATCAGCATAACAAGGCTCCCAGTTCTCCATGGCCTGTCCTGCCTTTCTGGATTTTACACTTTTTTCAGATGGCCCTTTTGACCGGGGGGAAGTGAGACTTCATTGCAGTGCAGATTTCCTTTGCAAGCTTGCTTGGTTGGCCAAAAAGGGCGTATGCGTTTTTTCCTGAATATATTCAGGAAAAAACGCATACGCCCTTTTTGGCCAAGTGCATCATTGTGGACGTTCTGCCTCTTTTCCTATGCTTTCAATGCAATTTCAGTCTACCTCCTGAAATCGGTTTCCTGCAATTCTGCCCCGCTTTCAAGTCCTCTTGGCAGCCTTACTTCAGTCTATTTTTGGACGATAGCTGTCATTTATAACTCTGCAGGTTTGTGAATTACAGTGCCCCTGAGCTCCTTTCTTCAACTCGCTTTCTAGTGACCTGGCCGCAACACCGCCGGATGGCTTCAGGCCCTAATCTGGTTCTGGCACGGCACGCTGAGCCTTTGGTTATTTCCTCCTCCTGGTGGGAAATGAGAGTTAAATTTGCCCGTCCAGACACCTCCAGCTAGCCTCTCATTGGTTCTCGCTATTCCTGTTCATCTTCCGCAGAAATTGCAAACTGGGCCAAACAGGAGGTTAAAGGCGCTGACTCTCCAAGTGGGGAGAGTGTTAGTAAAGCGTCTGGAATGTTGCACCCGAGTACCAGGGGAGGAAAACTGAGACATATTTGAACACGTCTCCCGATCACATGGTTGATCATACTCTGGGTTCCACATGCATGTTTTAGCTGAAGGAAGAATACCTAAAACCTGGGTAGTTGAAACCCGTGGAATGGGTACCATGCAATATGACTTCAAAGGGTCTTCATTTTCTCACCGAACCTCTCCAATCCTATCACTGCTGCGTTTATGCCCCTGTACACATGCTTGATTCTCTTTCGGAGACATAGCAATCTATAGGTTTTATGATACTTACTAGTCAGGTACATTCTTAGGCGTTTAATATGCGGTGTTGAGTCCATTTCGTTGAGCAAGGAGTAGCTCTTGTCTATTCCATATTTGACTTAAGGACTTTATCTGTGCTCATTTCAATCTCTGGTTTTATGCAGCACCCCAACTCACCTTTCCCCTTAAGCAAGCATAAGTTGGTTTTCTAAATTTGAGACCCTGTTCTGTTCTGTAATTCAGTTCCTGTGTAGCCAAGTTTACATTCCGTGTATTACTGATATCTTATGATGTTTCTTTTTCTGTGTGACTTATTTCAGTTAGAACCATCATACCTGAATCCACTCATTGTGCTGCTAAGGGCCTGATGACATAGATTTCATTGCTGAGTGATATTGCTTTGTAAGTAAATACCACAACTTCTTTATCCATTTTTCACTTTCTGCGATGTTGAACTTGTACTGTAAACGATTTTCTTGTAAACAGAGGCGTCCCAAACTTTGGGGTGGCTGTGTCTTTTTGATTTTAATTTCCCTAAGCTATAGGACCATAAGTGGAAGTGCCCTAGGTTCTGTTGCTTTGTTTTTTAGATGTTTCAGGAAACACCATACACTTCTCCCGAGTGGTTTTTGGCAATTTACATCCCGCCCATCAGCATAACAAGGCTCCCAGTTCTCCATGGCCTGTCCTGCCTTTCTGGATTTTACACTTTTTTCAGATGGCCCTTTTGACCGGGGGGAAGTGAGACTTCATTGTAGTGCAGATTTCCTTTGCAAGCTTGCTTGGTTGGCCAAAAAGGGCGTATGCGTTTTTTCCTGAATATATTCAGGAAAAAACGCATACGCCCTTTTTGGCCAAGTGCATCATTGTGGACGTTCTGCCTCTTTTCCTATGCTTTCAATGCAATTCCAGTCTACCTCCTGAAATCGGTTTCCTGCAATTCTGCCCCGCTTTCAAGTCCTCTTGGCAGCCTTACTTCAGTATATTTTTGGACGATAGCTGTCATTTATAACTCTGCAGGTTTGTGAATTATAGTGCCCCTGAGCTCCTTTCTTCAACTCGCTTTCTTTTGAGCTGGCCGCAAAACCGCAGGATGGCTTCAGGCCCTAATCTAGTTCTGGTACGGCACGCTGAGCCTTTGGTTATTTCCTCTTCCTGGTGGGAAATGAGAGTTAAATTTGCCCGTCCAGACACCTCCAGCAAGCCTCTCATTGGTTCTCGCTATTCCTGTTCATCTTCCGCAGAAATTGCAAACTGGGCCAAACAGGAGGTTAAAGGGACTGACTCTCCAAGTGGGGAGAGTGTTAGTAAAGCGTCTGGAATGTTGCACCCGAGTACCAGGGGAGGAAAACTGAGACATATTTGAACACGTCTCCCGATCACATGGTTGATCATACTCTGGGTTCCACATGCATATTTTAGCTGAAGGAAGAATACCTAAAACCTGGGTAGTTGAAACCCGTGGAATGGGTACCATGCAATATGACTTCAAAGGGTCTTCATTTGCTCACCGAACCTCTCCAATCCTATCACTGCTGCGTTTATGCCCCTGTACACATGCTTGATTCTCTTTCGGAGACATAGCAATCCATAGGTTTTAAGATACTTACTAGTCAGGTACATTCTTAGGCGTTTAATATGCGGTGTTGAGTCCATTTCGTTGAGCAAGGAGTAGCTCTTGTCTATTCCATATTTGGCTTAAGGAACTTTATCTGTGCTCATTTCAATCTCTGGTTTTATGCAGCACCCCAACTCACCTTTCCCCTTAAGCAAGCATAAGTTGGTTTTCTAAATTTGAGACACTGTTCTGTTTTGGAATGCAGTTCCTGTGTAGCCAAGTTTACATTCCGTGTATTAGTGATATCTTATGATGTTTCTTTTTCTGTGTGACTTATTTCAGTTAGAATCATCGTACCTGAATCCACTCATTATGCTGCTACGGGCCTGATGACATAGATTTCATTGCTGAGTGATACTGCATTGTACGTAAGTACCACAAGTTCTTTATCCATTTTTCACTTTCTGTGATATTGAACTTGTACGGTAAACGAGGTTCTTGTAAACGGAGGCGTCCCAAACTTTGGGGTGGCTGTGTCTTTTTGATTTTAATTTCCCTAAGCTATAGGACCATAAGTGGAAGTGCCCTAGGCTCTGTTGCTTTGTTTTTTAGATGTTTCAGGAAACACCATACACTTCTCCCGAGTGGTTGTTGGCAATTTACATCCCGCCCATCAGCATAACAAGGCTCCCAGTTCTCCATGGCCTGTCCTGCCTTTCTGGATTTTACACTTTTTTCAGATGGCCCTTTTGACCGGGGGGAAGTGAGACTTCATTGTAGTGCAGATTTCCTTTGCAAGCTTGCTTGGTTGGCCAAAAAGGGCGTATGCGTTTTTTCCTGAATATATTCAGGAAAAAACGCATACGCCCTTTTTGGCCAAGTGCATCATTGTGGACGTTCTGCCTCTTTTCCTATGCTTTCAATGCAATTCCAGTCTACCTCCTGAAATCGGTTTCCTGCAATTCTGCCCCGCTTTCAAGTCCTCTTGGCAGCCTTACTTCAGTCTATTTTTGGACGATAGCTGTCATTTATAACTCTGCAGGTTTGTGAATTACAGTGCCCCTGAGCTCCTTTCTTCAACTCGCTTTCTTGTGACCTGGCCGCAACACCGCAGGATGGCTTCAGGCCCTAATCTGGTTCTGGCACGGCACCCTGAGCCTTTGGTTATTTCCTCCTCCTGGTGGGAAATGAGAGTTAAATTTGCCCGTCCAGACACCTCCAGCTAGCCTCTCATTGGTTCTCGCTATTCCTGTTCATCTTCCACAGAAATTGCAAACTGGGCCAAACAGGAGGTTAAAGGGACTGACTCTCCAAGTGGGGAGAGTGTTAGTAAAGCGTCTGGAATGTTGCACCCGAGTACCAGGGGAGGAAAACTGAGACATATTTGAACACGTCTCCCGATCACATGGTTGATCATACTCTAGGTTCCACATGCATGTTTTACCTGAAGGAAGAATACCTTAAACCTGGGTAGTTGAAACCTGTGGAATGGGTACCATGCAATATGACTTCAAAGGGTCTTCATTTGCTCACCGAACCTCTCCAATCCTATCACTGCTGCGTTTATGCCCCTGTACACATGCTTGATTCTCTTTCGGAGACATAGCAATCCATAGGTTTTAAGATACTTACTAGTCAGGTACATTCTTAGGCCTTTAATATGGGGTGTTGAGTCCATTTCGTTGAGCAAGGAGTAGCTCTTGTCTATTCCGTATTTGGCTTAAGGAACTTTATCTGTGCTCATTTCAATCTCTGGTTTAATGCAGCACCCCAACTCACCTTTACCCTTAAGCAAGAGTAAGTTGGTTTTCTAAATTTGAGACCCTGTTCTGTTCTGTAATTCAGTTCCTGTGTAGCCAAGTTTCCATTCCGTGTATTACTGATATCTTATGATGTTTCTTTTTCTGTGTGACTTATTTCAGTTAGAATCATCATACCTGAATCCACTCATTGTGCTGCTAAAGGCCTGATGACACAGATTTCATTGCTGAGTGATATTGCTTTGTAAGTAAATACCACAACTTCTTTATCCATTTTTCACTTTCTGCGATGTTGAACTTGTACTGTAAACGAGGTTCTTGTAAACAGAGCCATTCCAAACTTTGGGGTGGCTGTGTCTTTTTGATTTTAATTTCCCTAAGCTATAGGACCATAAGTGGAAGTGCCCTAGGTTCTGTTGCTTTGTTTTTTAGATGTTTCAGGAAACACCATACACTTCTCCCGAGTGGTTTTTGGCAATTTACATCCCGCCCATCAGCATAACAAGGCTCCCAGTTCTCCATGGCCTGTCCTGCCTTTCTGGATTTTACACTTTTTTCAGATGGCCCTTTTGACCGGGGGGAAGTGAGACTTCATTGTAGTGCAGATTTCCTTTGCAAGCTTGCTTGGTTGGCCAAAAAGGGCGTATGCGTTTTTTCCTGAATATATTCAGGAAAAAACGCATACGCCCTTTTTGGCCAAGTGCATCATTGTGGACGTTCTGCCTCTTTTCCTATGCTTTCAATGCAATTCCAGTCTACCTCCTGAAATCGGTTTCCTGCAATTCTGCCCCGCTTTCAAGTCCTCTTGGCAGCCTTACTTCAGTATATTTTTGGACGATAGCTGTCATTTATAACTCTGCAGGTTTGTGAATTATAGTGCCCCTGAGCTCCTTTCTTCAACTCGCTTTCTTTTGAGCTGGCCGCAAAACCACAGGATGGCTTCAGGCCCTAATCTAGTTCTGGTATGGCACGCTGAGCCTTTGGTTATTTCCTCTTCCTGGTGGGAAATGAGAGTTAAATTTGCCCGTCCAGACACCTCCAGCAAGCCTCTCATTGGTTCTCGCTATTCCTGTTCATCTTCCGCAGAAATTGCAAACTGGGCCAAACAGGAGGTTAAAGGGACTGACTCTCCAAGTGGGAAGAGTGTTAGTAAAGCGTCTGGAATGTTGCACCCGAGTACCAGGGGAGGAAAACTGAGACATATTTGAACACGTCTCCCGATCACATGGTTGATCATACTCTGGGTTCCACATGCATATTTTAGCTGAAGGAAGAATACCTAAAACCTGGGTAGTTGAAACCCGTGGAATGGGTACCATGCAATATGACTTCAAAGGGTCTTCATTTGCTCACCGAACCTCTCCAATCCTATCACTGCTGCGTTTATGCCCCTGTACACATGCTTGATTCTCTTTCGGAGACATAGCAATCCATAGGTTTTAAGATACTTACTAGTCAGGTACATTCTTAGGCGTTTAATATGCGGTGTTGAGTCCATTTCGTTGAGCAAGGAGTAGCTCTTGTCTATTCCATATTTGGCTTAAGGAACTTTATCTGTGCTCATTTCAATCTCTGGTTTTATGCAGCACCCCAACTCACCTTTCCCCTTAAGCAAGCATAAGTTGGTTTTCTAAATTTGAGACCCTGTTCTGTTTTGGAATGCAGTTCCTGTGTAGCCAAGTTTACATTCCGTGTATTAGTGATATCTTATGATGTTTCTTTTTCTGTGTGACTTATTTCAGTTAGAATCATCGTACCTGAATCCACTCATTATGCTGCTACGGGCCTGATGACATAGATTTCATTGCTGAGTGATACTGCATTGTACGTAAGTACCACAAGTTCTTTATCCATTTTTCACTTTCTGTGATATTGAACTTGTACGGTAAACGAGGTTCTTGTAAACGGAGGCGTCCCAAACTTTGGGGTGGCTGTGTCTTTTTGATTTTAATTTCCCTAAGCTATAGGACCATAAGTGGAAGTGCCCTAGGCTCTGTTGCTTTGTTTTTTAGATGTTTCAGGAAACACCATACACTTCTCCCGAGTGGTTGTTGGCAATTTACATCCCGCCCATCAGCATAACAAGGCTCCCAGTTCTCCATGGCCTGTCCTGCCTTTCTGGATTTTACACTTTTTTCAGATGGCCCTTTTGACCGGGGGGAAGTGAGACTTCATTGTAGTGCAGATTTCCTTTGCAAGCTTGCTTGGTTGGCCAAAAAGGGCGTATGCGTTTTCTCCTGAATATATTCAGGAAAAAACGCATACGCCCTTTTTGGCCAAGTGCATCATTGTGGACGTTCTGCCTCTTTTCCTATGCTTTCAATGCAATTCCAGTCTACCTCCTGAAATCGGTTTCCTGCAATTCTGCCCCGCTTTCAAGTCCTCTTGGCAGCCTTACTTCAGTCTATTTTTGGACGATAGCTGTCATTTATAACTCTGCAGGTTTGTGAATTACAGTGCCCCTGAGCTCCTTTCTTCAACTTTCTTTCTTGTGACCTGGCCGCAACACCGCAGGATGGCTTCAGGCCCTAATCTGGTTCTGGCACGGCACGCTGAGCCTTTGGTTATTTCCTCTTCCTGGTGGGAAATGAGAGTTAAATTTGCCCGTCCAGACACCTCCAGCTAGCGTCTCATTGGTTCTCGCTATTCCTGTTCATCTTCCGCAGAAATTGCAAACTGGGCCAAACAGGAGGTTAAAGGGACTGACTCTCCAAGCCGGGGAGTGTTAGTAAAGAGTCTGGAATGTTGCACCCGAGTACCAGGGGAGGAAAACTGAGACATATTTGAACACGTCTCCAGTTCACATGGTTGATCATACTCTGGGTTCCACATGCATGTTTTAGCTGAAGGAAGAATACCTTAAACCTGGAGAGTTGAGACCCGTGTAATGGGTACCATGCAATATGACTTCAAAGGGTCTTCATTTGCTCACCGAACCTCTCCAATCCTATCACTGCTGCGTTTATTCCCCTGTACACACGCTTGATTCTCTTTTGGAGACATAGCAATCCATAGGTTTTAAGATACTTACTAGTCAGGTACATTCTTAGGGGTTTAATATGGGGTTTTGAGTCCATTTCGTTGAGCAAGGAGTAGCTCTTGTCTATTCCATATTTGGCTTAAGGAACTTTATCTGTGCTCATTTCAATCTCTGGTTTTATGCAGCACCCCAACTCACCTTTACCCTTAAGCAAGCATAAGTTGGTTTTCTAAATTTGAGAACCTGTTCTGTTTTGGAATTCAGTTCCTGTGTAGCCAAGTTTACATTCCGTGTATTAGTGATATCTTATGATGTTTCTTTTTCTGTGTGACTTATTTCAGTTAGAATCATCATACCTGAATGTACTCATTATGCTGCTACGGGCCTGATGACATAGATTTCATTGCTGAGTGATATTGCATTGTACGTAAGTACCACAAGTTCTTTATCCATTTTTCACTTTCTGCGATGTTGAACTTGTACTGTAAACGAGGTTCTTGTAAACAGAGCCATTCCAAACTTTGGGGTGGCTGTGTGTTTTTGATTTTAATTTCCCTAAGCTATAGGACCATAAGTGGAAGTGCCCTAGGCTCTGTTGCTTTGTTTTTTAGATGTTTCAGGAAACACCATACACTTCTCCCAAGTGTCTGTTGGCAATTTACATCCCGCCCCTCAGCATAACAAGGCTCCCAGTTCTCAATGGCCTGTTGCCTTTCTGGATTTTACACTTTTTTCAGATGGCCCTTTTGACCGAGGGGAAGTGAGACTTCATTGTAGTGCAGATTTCCTTTGCAAGCTTGCTTGGTTGGCCAAAAAGGGCGTATGCGTTTTTTCCTGAATTTATTCAGGAAAAAACGCATACGCCCTTTTTGGCCAAGTGCATCATTGTGGACGTTCTGCCTCTTTTCCTATGCTTTCAATGCAATTCCAGTCTACCTCCTGAAATCGGTTTCCTGCAATTCTGCCCCGCTTTCAAGTCCTCTTGGCAGCCTTACTTCAGTCTATTTTTGGACGATAGCTGTCATTTATAACTCTGCAGGTTTGTGAATTACAGTGCCCCTGAGCTCCTTTCTTCAACTCGCTTTCTTGTGACCTGGCCGCAACACCGCAGGATGGCTTCAGGCCCTAATCTGGTTCCGGCCCGGCATGCTGAGCCTTTGGTTAATTCCTCTTCCTGGTGGGAAATGAGAGTTAAATTTGCCCGTCCAGACACCTCCAGCTAGCGTCTCATTGGTTCTCGCTATTCCTGTTCATCTTCCGCAGAAATTGCAAACTGGGCCAAACAGGAGGTTAAAGGGACTGACTCTCCAAGTCGGGAGAGTGTTAGTAAAGCGTCTGGAATGTTGCACCCGAGTACCAGGGGAGGAAAACTGAGACATATTTGAACACGTCTCCCGTTCACATGGTTGATCATACTCTGGGTTCCACATGCATGTTTTAGCTGAAGGAAGAATACCTTAGACCTGGAGAGTTGAGACCCGTGTAATGGGTACCATGCAATATGACTTCAAAGGGTCTTCATTTGCTCACCGAACCTCTCCAATCCTATCACTGCTGCGTTTATTCCCCTGTACACACGCTTGATTCTCTTTTGGAGACATAGCAATCCATAGGTTTTAAGATACTTACTAGTCAGGTACATTCTTAGGGGTTTAATATGGGGTTTTGAGTCCATTTCGTTGAGCAAGGAGTAGCTCTTGTCTATTCCATATTTGGCTTAAGGAACTTTATCTGTGCTCATTTCAATCTCTGGTTTTATGCAGCACCCCAACTCACCTTTCCCCTTAAGCAAGCATAAGTTTGTTTTCTAAATTTGAGACCCTGTTCTGTTTTGGAATGCAGTTCCTGTGTAGCCAAGTTTACATTCCGTGTATTAGTGATATCTTATGATGTTTCTTTTTCTGTGTGACTTATTTCAGTTAGAATCATCGTACCTGAATCCACTAATTATGCTGCTACGGGCCTGATGACATAGATTTCATTGCTGAGTGATACTGCATTGTACGTAGGTACCACAAGTTCTTTATCCATTTTTCACTTTCTGCGATGTTGAACTTGTACTGTAAACGAGGTTCTTGTAAACAGAGGCGTCCCAAACTTTGGGGTGGCTGTGTCTTTTTGATTTTAATTTCCCTAAGCTATAGGACCATAAGTGGAAGTGCCCTAGGCTCTGTTGCTTTGTTTTTTAGATGTTTCAGGAAACACCATACACTTCTCCCGAGTGGTTGTTGGCAATTTACATCCCGCCCATCAGCATAACAAGGCTCCCAGTTCTCCATGGCCTGTCCTGCCTTTCTGGATTTTACACTTTTTTCAGATGGCCCTTTTGACCGGGGGGAAGTGAGACTTCATTGTAGTGCAGATTTCCTTTGCAAGCTTGCTTGGTTGGCCAAAAAGGGCGTATGCGTTTTTTCCTGAATATATTCAGGAAAAAACGCATACGCCCTTTTTGGCCAAGTGCATCATTGTGGACGTTCTGCCTCTTTTCCTATGCTTTCAATGCAATTCCAGTCTACCTCCTGAAATCGGTTTCCTGCAATTCTGCCCCGCTTTCAAGTCCTCTTGGCAGCCTTACTTCAGTCTATTTTTGGACGATAGCTGTCATTTATAACTCTGCAGGTTTGTGAATTACAGTGCCCCTGAGCTCCTTTCTTCAACTCGCTTTCTTGTGACCTGGCCGCAACACCGCAGGATGGCTTCAGGCCCTAATCTGGTTCTGGCACGGCACCCTGAGCCTTTGGTTATTTCCTCCTCCTGGTGGGAAATGAGAGTTAAATTTGCCCGTCCAGACACCTCCAGCTAGCCTCTCATTGGTTCTCGCTATTCCTGTTCATCTTCCACAGAAATTGCAAACTGGGCCAAACAGGAGGTTAAAGGGACTGACTCTCCAAGTGGGGAGAGTGTTAGTAAAGCGTCTGGAATGTTGCACCCGAGTACCAGGGGAGGAAAACTGAGACATATTTGAACACGTCTCCCGATCACATGGTTGATCATACTCTAGGTTCCACATGCATGTTTTACCTGAAGGAAGAATACCTTAAACCTGGGTAGTTGAAACCTGTGGAATGGGTACCATGCAATATGACTTCAAAGGGTCTTCATTTGCTCACCGAACCTCTCCAATCCTATCACTGCTGCGTTTATGCCCCTGTACACATGCTTGATTCTCTTTCGGAGACATAGCAATCCATAGGTTTTAAGATACTTACTAGTCAGGTACATTCTTAGGCCTTTAATATGGGGTGTTGAGTCCATTTCGTTGAGCAAGGAGTAGCTCTTGTCTATTCCGTATTTGGCTTAAGGAACTTTATCTGTGCTCATTTCAATCTCTGGTTTAATGCAGCACCCCAACTCACCTTTACCCTTAAGCAAGAGTAAGTTGGTTTTCTAAATTTGAGACCCTGTTCTGTTCTGTAATTCAGTTCCTGTGTAGCCAAGTTTCCATTCCGTGTATTACTGATATCTTATGATGTTTCTTTTTCTGTGTGACTTATTTCAGTTAGAATCATCATACCTGAATCCACTCATTGTGCTGCTAAAGGCCTGATGACACAGATTTCATTGCTGAGTGATATTGCTTTGTAAGTAAATACCACAACTTCTTTATCCATTTTTCACTTTCTGCGATGTTGAACTTGTACTGTAAACGAGGTTCTTGTAAACAGAGCCATTCCAAACTTTGGGGTGGCTGTGTCTTTTTGATTTTAATTTCCCTAAGCTATAGGACCATAAGTGGAAGTGCCCTAGGTTCTGTTGCTTTGTTTTTTAGATGTTTCAGGAAACACCATACACTTCTCCCGAGTGGTTTTTGGCAATTTACATCCCGCCCATCAGCATAACAAGGCTCCCAGTTCTCCATGGCCTGTCCTGCCTTTCTGGATTTTACACTTTTTTCAGATGGCCCTTTTGACCGGGGGGAAGTGAGACTTCATTGTAGTGCAGATTTCCTTTGCAAGCTTGCTTGGTTGGCCAAAAAGGGCGTATGCGTTTTTTCCTGAATATATTCAGGAAAAAACGCATACGCCCTTTTTGGCCAAGTGCATCATTGTGGACGTTCTGCCTCTTTTCCTATGCTTTCAATGCAATTCCAGTCTACCTCCTGAAATCGGTTTCCTGCAATTCTGCCCCGCTTTCAAGTCCTCTTGGCAGCCTTACTTCAGTATATTTTTGGACGATAGCTGTCATTTATAACTCTGCAGGTTTGTGAATTATAGTGCCCCTGAGCTCCTTTCTTCAACTCGCTTTCTTTTGAGCTGGCCGCAAAACCACAGGATGGCTTCAGGCCCTAATCTAGTTCTGGTATGGCACGCTGAGCCTTTGGTTATTTCCTCTTCCTGGTGGGAAATGAGAGTTAAATTTGCCCGTCCAGACACCTCCAGCAAGCCTCTCATTGGTTCTCGCTATTCCTGTTCATCTTCCGCAGAAATTGCAAACTGGGCCAAACAGGAGGTTAAAGGGACTGACTCTCCAAGTGGGAAGAGTGTTAGTAAAGCGTCTGGAATGTTGCACCCGAGTACCAGGGGAGGAAAACTGAGACATATTTGAACACGTCTCCCGATCACATGGTTGATCATACTCTGGGTTCCACATGCATATTTTAGCTGAAGGAAGAATACCTAAAACCTGGGTAGTTGAAACCCGTGGAATGGGTACCATGCAATATGACTTCAAAGGGTCTTCATTTGCTCACCGAACCTCTCCAATCCTATCACTGCTGCGTTTATGCCCCTGTACACATGCTTGATTCTCTTTCGGAGACATAGCAATCCATAGGTTTTAAGATACTTACTAGTCAGGTACATTCTTAGGCGTTTAATATGCGGTGTTGAGTCCATTTCGTTGAGCAAGGAGTAGCTCTTGTCTATTCCATATTTGGCTTAAGGAACTTTATCTGTGCTCATTTCAATCTCTGGTTTTATGCAGCACCCCAACTCACCTTTCCCCTTAAGCAAGCATAAGTTGGTTTTCTAAATTTGAGACCCTGTTCTGTTTTGGAATGCAGTTCCTGTGTAGCCAAGTTTACATTCCGTGTATTAGTGATATCTTATGATGTTTCTTTTTCTGTGTGACTTATTTCAGTTAGAATCATCGTACCTGAATCCACTCATTATGCTGCTACGGGCCTGATGACATAGATTTCATTGCTGAGTGATACTGCATTGTACGTAAGTACCACAAGTTCTTTATCCATTTTTCACTTTCTGTGATATTGAACTTGTACGGTAAACGAGGTTCTTGTAAACGGAGGCGTCCCAAACTTTGGGGTGGCTGTGTCTTTTTGATTTTAATTTCCCTAAGCTATAGGACCATAAGTGGAAGTGCCCTAGGCTCTGTTGCTTTGTTTTTTAGATGTTTCAGGAAACACCATACACTTCTCCCGAGTGGTTGTTGGCAATTTACATCCCGCCCATCAGCATAACAAGGCTCCCAGTTCTCCATGGCCTGTCCTGCCTTTCTGGATTTTACACTTTTTTCAGATGGCCCTTTTGACCGGGGGGAAGTGAGACTTCATTGTAGTGCAGATTTCCTTTGCAAGCTTGCTTGGTTGGCCAAAAAGGGCGTATGCGTTTTCTCCTGAATATATTCAGGAAAAAACGCATACGCCCTTTTTGGCCAAGTGCATCATTGTGGACGTTCTGCCTCTTTTCCTATGCTTTCAATGCAATTCCAGTCTACCTCCTGAAATCGGTTTCCTGCAATTCTGCCCCGCTTTCAAGTCCTCTTGGCAGCCTTACTTCAGTCTATTTTTGGACGATAGCTGTCATTTATAACTCTGCAGGTTTGTGAATTACAGTGCCCCTGAGCTCCTTTCTTCAACTTTCTTTCTTGTGACCTGGCCGCAACACCGCAGGATGGCTTCAGGCCCTAATCTGGTTCTGGCACGGCACGCTGAGCCTTTGGTTATTTCCTCTTCCTGGTGGGAAATGAGAGTTAAATTTGCCCGTCCAGACACCTCCAGCTAGCGTCTCATTGGTTCTCGCTATTCCTGTTCATCTTCCGCAGAAATTGCAAACTGGGCCAAACAGGAGGTTAAAGGGACTGACTCTCCAAGCCGGGGAGTGTTAGTAAAGAGTCTGGAATGTTGCACCCGAGTACCAGGGGAGGAAAACTGAGACATATTTGAACACGTCTCCAGTTCACATGGTTGATCATACTCTGGGTTCCACATGCATGTTTTAGCTGAAGGAAGAATACCTTAAACCTGGAGAGTTGAGACCCGTGTAATGGGTACCATGCAATATGACTTCAAAGGGTCTTCATTTGCTCACCGAACCTCTCCAATCCTATCACTGCTGCGTTTATTCCCCTGTACACACGCTTGATTCTCTTTTGGAGACATAGCAATCCATAGGTTTTAAGATACTTACTAGTCAGGTACATTCTTAGGGGTTTAATATGGGGTTTTGAGTCCATTTCGTTGAGCAAGGAGTAGCTCTTGTCTATTCCATATTTGGCTTAAGGAACTTTATCTGTGCTCATTTCAATCTCTGGTTTTATGCAGCACCCCAACTCACCTTTACCCTTAAGCAAGCATAAGTTGGTTTTCTAAATTTGAGAACCTGTTCTGTTTTGGAATTCAGTTCCTGTGTAGCCAAGTTTACATTCCGTGTATTAGTGATATCTTATGATGTTTCTTTTTCTGTGTGACTTATTTCAGTTAGAATCATCATACCTGAATGTACTCATTATGCTGCTACGGGCCTGATGACATAGATTTCATTGCTGAGTGATATTGCATTGTACGTAAGTACCACAAGTTCTTTATCCATTTTTCACTTTCTGCGATGTTGAACTTGTACTGTAAACGAGGTTCTTGTAAACAGAGCCATTCCAAACTTTGGGGTGGCTGTGTGTTTTTGATTTTAATTTCCCTAAGCTATAGGACCATAAGTGGAAGTGCCCTAGGCTCTGTTGCTTTGTTTTTTAGATGTTTCAGGAAACACCATACACTTCTCCCAAGTGTCTGTTGGCAATTTACATCCCGCCCCTCAGCATAACAAGGCTCCCAGTTCTCAATGGCCTGTTGCCTTTCTGGATTTTACACTTTTTTCAGATGGCCCTTTTGACCGAGGGGAAGTGAGACTTCATTGTAGTGCAGATTTCCTTTGCAAGCTTGCTTGGTTGGCCAAAAAGGGCGTATGCGTTTTTTCCTGAATTTATTCAGGAAAAAACGCATACGCCCTTTTTGGCCAAGTGCATCATTGTGGACGTTCTGCCTCTTTTCCTATGCTTTCAATGCAATTCCAGTCTACCTCCTGAAATCGGTTTCCTGCAATTCTGCCCCGCTTTCAAGTCCTCTTGGCAGCCTTACTTCAGTCTATTTTTGGACGATAGCTGTCATTTATAACTCTGCAGGTTTGTGAATTACAGTGCCCCTGAGCTCCTTTCTTCAACTCGCTTTCTTGTGACCTGGCCGCAACACCGCAGGATGGCTTCAGGCCCTAATCTGGTTCCGGCCCGGCATGCTGAGCCTTTGGTTAATTCCTCTTCCTGGTGGGAAATGAGAGTTAAATTTGCCCGTCCAGACACCTCCAGCTAGCGTCTCATTGGTTCTCGCTATTCCTGTTCATCTTCCGCAGAAATTGCAAACTGGGCCAAACAGGAGG